>NW_011495046.1:3233866-3254200 GCF_000754665.1 Bison bison bison | reverse complement strand
AAAAATACAAGTCACCTAATTTTAAAAATTGGGTAAACTACTTGAACACTTTACAGAAGAAAATACACAAGTGATTAACATATGGAATTGTTGCTCACTATCATTAGTCATCAGAGAAATAGAAATCAAAACTATAGTAGTATATTATATCTTTGAAAGTAGTTTTTTTTAATAAGAAATACTGGCTATACCAAAAGTTGGTGAAGATATGGAGAAACTGGAATGCTCATACACAGCTAATGGAGTGTGTACCAAAGGTATATACTTTCCCACTTTCAAAATTGGCAGTTTTTTTTTTTAATTTAAATATCACATTCCTTATGACTCACCAATTTTACTCCCAGATATTTATTCAAAGAAATATAGATGTGTTCATCAAAGAAAGGCTTAAGAATATACAAATCAGCCTCATTCATAAATGCCAAAATCTGAGCAAACCACCCTAACAGGAGAGTTAGATAAACTGAGCTGCATTCCCACAATGGAGTACCACTTAGCAAAGAAAATGAATATGCTATTGATATAGCATAATGGATGGGTCACTAAAACAGTTTATTGAGCAAAAGAAGCCAAATATAGAAGAGTACATGATACATTACATTTTAATGAGAAAAGGAACAGGTAAAGCTAATCTAAACTAATAGAGATAAGAAAGTCCCACTTAGGGATGGGGAAAACTGAGTAGGAAGGAATAGAAAGGGCCCTTTTTCCAGTGATAAAAATGTTCTATATCTTGGTTTTGATGATAGTTTTTGTTGGTTTAGAAAATTGTCAGAAATCATGGGACTGAAAAGTTAAGATCTATAAAAAAAAAGTTTTGTCTTTTTAAAATTGAGCTATAATCTAAACATAACAAAACATAGTTTAGAAATATGTAAACATTTGTATTTCCCTAATAGCATAAAGATAATGTTAACTTATTCCTAATTAAAAAAAAAAAATACATGCTGAAAAATGTCTGTTGAGTGGTGTTCCACTTGGACCTTCAAGCCTAAGAATCTAAAATATAAATATTTTCTCATTATTTTCCTTATTTATTCCCCAAAGATTCAGTAAATTGACACAAACATGCAAGGTAGAGAGCTACTAAGAGATAGAAACAACTTTAAAAGAGAAAAAAAAAATGCAAGAAAACTTAGAAGTTTCCCCCTTTCCCTTAAAAGTGTCCAAACAGATTTTCTCTTTCAATTTGTGAAAAGAAGGAAGTCTCTTTTCAACTGAGTCTTATTAAAGCACCAAAGTATTGTGCAGTCAGGTGAGAAAGCTATGAATCAAAGGGTTCATAACATCTAGGCTGACAACCCTCTCTCCAGGGTTCAAGGTGGAAAGAGAAAGGTGATGGAGACCCGCCTCTGCATTGTCCCCCATCACCTGGCCTTACTCCTCCAGACTTCAGCCCCACCCACAGTGGCTCAGATGTACCTTAGAACTAGGTGAAGGATGTGACTTTTGGGGGAGTCCAGTCCATTTCATTCATCATCTTTAACTGAAGATAAAATTAGGAACTAGGATATCTTTTTAACTTTAGTGGGAGTTGGGTAGATTGAAAATACCATCTTACACTGTTAGCTGGCCAGTGTCATATCTTTATAACTGATTGTATTCCAAGATAGAGAGGTGTCATGTTATTTTGAACCTGGTATTTCTCTTGCACTCATGTTATTTATTCCATACATATAATTAAACATGTACTATGAACAAGCCACTGAAACAGCAGCCAGGTTTACTCTAGAAACTGGACCAGACACAGCAAGAAGAGACTATGACAGAAGCACACCAGAGGGCACATTTATGGGATGGTGAGGGCTTCAGTCTGAACACAGAGATAACAAGTAGTTGAATGAAGTTCTGAGTGCAATTAAAATATAAGTAGGAAATCCATGCTATGATGGCATTTTGAGCTCATATTCATGATGGTTAGCCAAGAACTCTAATTGAGTAATATACATTTCACAAGTCTTATACATTAATACCTGGATAAATAACTTGAACTCTCAACATATCTGAAGCTAAATTTCAACAGTGTTTTGGGGTGTTTTGCCACCTTCCTTGGATATGATGTAGGGTAGCTATATTTTCAGAGAAGGCACTGGCGACCCACTCCAGTACTCTTGCCTGGAAAATCCCATGGATGGAGGAGCCTGGTAGGCTGCAGTCCATGGGGTCGCGAAGGGTTGGACATGACTGAATGACTTCACTTTCACTTTTCACTTTCATGCATTGGAGAAGGAAATGGCAACCCACTCCAGTGTTCTTGCCTGGAGAATCCCAGGGACGGGGGAGCCTGGTGGGCTGCCGTCTATGGGGTCGCACAGAGTCGGACATGAATGAAGCGACTTAGCAGCAGCAGCAGCTATGTTTTAGGTTACATGTACTTATCCTTGTACTAGATGCAAATGTGGCCATAAATGGTTTTGCATAGAAAGATTCCAATGATGTCCTACATGTGATTCTACTGCAAATTCAGTTTTTTTAGACATGTTTTCAGGGATGAAACCATGTTTGGATAGCCCCTAATAATTTTCAGAGAGAACAATAACAAAATTCAACAACTCCTCTTGGAACCAAGATGATGGGACTTTAGGGAATGATACCCACCACCCCCAACCCACCCCCCAGCTTCTCTCATAGCATAACTGATAAAGAAAGAATCTACATGAGAGAAGGACATCAGATTACCTGAAACTTGCAAAAAGGAGAGTAGCTGGATGGAGAAAAAAATTTTAGATTCTGGTATTGTACTGTTTCATATAAATCTTTTGTTTTCAAGCCCAAACTCCTAGGAACTTTGCTACATAGAGTGGTGACGGTGATTAACAGCCAGTCAAATACAAATCGTATCTGTAAGAATCCGAGACCCCCAGCACCTCTGTTTGTGGTCTAACAGTTCAGTTAGGGAGAGTATATTTCCTCTCACTTCCTTGTGATGCCTATATGAGCAGAAAAGAGGAATTCTCTGATAATTATAATTTTATGAGTGTGTGCATGTTAAGTTGATTCAGTCATGTCCAGTTCTTTATGACACCATGGACTGTAGCCTGTCAGGATTCTCTGTCCTTGGGATTCTCCAGGCAAGAATACTGGAGTGGGTTGCCATGTCCCCCTCCCAGGGATCTTCTCAACCCAGGGATCGAACCTGAGTCTCTTACATCTCCTGTATTGGCAAGCAGGTTCTTTACCACTAGCACTGAAGGTTTCTCCTGAGTGCTCTTCCATAATGGCCATTCTCATTATCATCTCTTAGAATCTTCATCTTGTACTACTTCAAAGCCTCCTCCAAAAGAAGTCCAGTTCTCTTTGTTCCCATCACTTTGCAAAGCTATGCACAGTGTCCCAGTTACTCAAAGTATGAATCTCACGAGGCAGTACAAGACAAAGATTCTAAGAAATGAGCATGAGCATGGCCATTATGGAAGAGCACTTAGGAGAAACTTCCAGTGCTCCTTGATTCAAATGTGTGGATTTGGGTTCTAGAAACATCATTGATTCTGTTATTGTGCTTGAGGCTGGGATGGTCTGGGAAATGAGAACTGTACTTGCAGTTAGGTTTCCAAAGACCAGTATGTGCCCCACATTGTGCCTGCTTACTGTCCTCTTTCACTTTCTCTATTCTTAAACAGCAACCAGCACTAGAGGCTCCTCAAGCAAACGTGGAAAGGTACTTAGAATCTGTGGATCTCTGCGCTTCTATGTCTTCACACCTGTAAAGTGGAAGATGTCATTCCATGTACTTGCTATTGTTATTATTTTTATTTAGATTCTACAGAAAGATAGACAGAGAGAGGCAAAGTAAGGAAGGGAGGAGGGGGAGGACAAACAGGAGAAAAAGAAAAGAAAAGACAGAAGGAAGGAATTCCATAAAAAGGAGTTCCTGAAATTATTTTTGGAAGTGGGCTATATAGTTGTTATCTACTGAATTGTGTTTGCACCAAATCTATTTCAGTTCAGTTCAGTCACTCAGTTGTGTCTGACTCTTTGCGATCCCATGGACTGCAGTACGCCAGGCTTCCCTGTCATCACCAACTCCCAGAGTTTACTTAAACTCATGTCCATTGAGTCGGTGATACCATCCACCCATCTCCTCTGTCATCCCCTTCTCTTCCAGCCTTCAATCTTTCCCAGCATCAGGGTCTTTTCAAATGAGTCAGTTCTTCGCATCAGGTGGCCAAAGTATTGGAGTTTCAGCTTCACCATCAGTCCTTCCAGTGAGTATTTGGGACTGATTTCCTTTAGATGGAAGTCCTAAATCCTGGTACTTCAGAATGTACCAATTGAGATAGGACCTTTGAAGAAGTAATTAAAATGAGTTTAGGGTCCCTAAACTATAAGACTGTTGTTCTTTAAAAAAAAAAAGGACCAGGATGTGAGCATACAGAGAAAGGGTCATGAAACCAATGAGATGGAGATGGTATCACTCCGTATTAGGATCACACGTGATGAATTTCCTTCTGGATGCATTTCTGTTTTCACATAATAGTGTTCAATGATCAAAGGTTACACTGATAATTATTTTTTTTAAATCCACTGAAATGCAAGTAAAGAGCCAAATCAAACATACAAAACATTCATTTGCCACTTGTATCTTTTAATCCACTAAGACAGCTAGTTTTATGCGCCAATTTCCTAAGGTATATTTCTATGTATTAAAGTTTTATTAAGACAAAAAGTAATTCCCATATGAAATTTTTAAGGGCAATCATTTTCTGTTGTTATCTCTAAATATAAAAGCAAATAAAGAGGAAGAAAAGATGAAGAAAAGTGGAGAATCTACAAAGCAGACAAAAATAACCTTCCTGTTATAAGCCCAGAGAAATTAAACTTGCAGACTGTATTTTTGTTTCATATTTGGTCAACACAGAATGTTCTTGAATGACCTAACACCAATCAGTTCAAGCTTTGCACTACTGGCATATTAGCTTCTACTTAGACAAGTTACCTCATCTCCCTTGTTGACCTGCCATAAGTGAAAATAAACATTGTTTTATGTCACAAAGATTTTGAGGTGTCACTGCAGGATAAGCATGACCATCCTGATGGATACAATGGCGGGAATGTAGAGTTAAGGGACTTCAAAAAACTGAAGAAGTCTAACATTTGGGATTTGGGAGATGCTTCATGGCAGGGTGACACTTCAGATGGACATTGATGACTGGACAGGTTAGATTAGATAAGGGGAGATGGGAACAAGTTCAGTCCAGATGCAGGGAAAAACCAGAGCAAAGGCACACAAGTAGGAAAGGATGGGGCATTATGAAAAAGAGTGAATGATTTTGTATACCTGGAACAGAAATATGTATTGGGATTAGCTGATAATTAAGCTAGAATGATTCATATGCTAACAATTTTCCTGTTATTTCAAAGGTACCTGGATATGATAATAAGTTTGCTATCACTGGAGCACTGTAGAGTGTTCCCAGCTTCCTAACCTCTATACAACTACTGTATGTATAAACTGACATGTAAAAATTTAAATGTCCTTACTATATCTGAGATTCTTTTATTGAGAGTGGCTATATTATTTGTGTTAATAATATTACCATATGGCACCTTAGCTCAAAGTGCCAGAATGACATCATAAAACAATACCCAAATACACTTATGCCATCTTTCATCTGAGAATTTCAAAGTGCTTTACAAACATTAATTAATTGAGGTTCAAAATTAATTAGATGTATTAATTTTTCATTGTATGGAGTAGAATATGTAGCTCCATTGGTTTTTATGTGCTAAAAAGCTTTGCCTGTATCTCTTTCTTTCTCCGTTTTGTTCTTCCTTTCCTGTATAAATGGATATAAAGAAGAGAGGGAAAAGACTCATGGCATTTGGAAGAGTGGAACTTGATTTGAATTCGGACTTTCCACCTATCCATGTGTTTTTTAAATGCCGGCCCTATCACAACAAGGACTCACACTGTGGGGTCACCTCTAACTTTCCTGACATGATGCTGGGGAGCTGTGCCAGGAACTGAGTCTGAGTTGTGCTGCTTTGCTGTTTTTCCAGGCATGCCAGGTTTTTAACATTTCACATTGCCTTGACCTAGATTCATATGGAAAAAGCGGTGCTGATGTCTGGATAAGACATGGACAGTTGGTGATTGTGTGTCTTAAGTGCCTATAAAATATGACCCACGTGTCTAAAAGGAGAAAAATGCTGACAAAGCAGATCTGTTCACACTAGAGTTTGGTTTGAATAAATGCACTTAAGTATTAGAACTTTTTCCTCTGGAAAGTAGGTGAAAAAAAACCTTAAAAAAAATGAGCATTACATTACACATAGGGAATAGAAATTAAAACACCCATCTTGAAGGCCTGACTTTTTTTTCTTTTGTTTTAAGCATGCTAACTTCCAGCAACAGATCAAGATTGGGGGTTTGTTTGTGTTTACAATTGGTGTCTTAAAAGACTCATTAGAAAATGTGTTGCTTTTTCAAAAGAGGAAGCAGAGGCCCAAGCTGGTATGTCCTGGCTGAAGAAATGGAGACTCCCCCATCTGTATTCTGTTAGGAGAACACTGACCCTGTGTGTTGAGGAGCAGGTTGGGGGTGGTATTGCTTACACATGTGTCTGGGAGCTGAGCTGGGCTTCAGCTTATGAAGGTTTCCTTCTTCCAGGGTCAGACACCGGCCAGCACAGATTTAGCCATCTTGGCCCTGATGTACTCCACATGGTTCACATTCCGAGTCCGCTTACCCTCAAAGGGCTGAGCTGCCAAGTCCCTGGCTTGCTCCTTTCTGCTCTCCAAGCTGTTCAGTCCTGCATACAGAGAGTGCAGCACGGTTCCGTGTGTTCACACTCCTCCATTAGCAGGGGGTGTACTGCGGGGAGGTGGTTTCTTTCATGGTTAGTTACATGGAAACAACAGAAACATTTCCAGGAACTGGAATTTACCTGGGAGTTGCCACAAGTCACTGGCATTGGATTAAGAGCTCCTTTGGCCAGAAAGAAATAAGAGTTAGTTGCTCAGTCATGTCTGAATCTTTGTGACCCCATGGACTTTAGCCCGCCAGGCTCCTCTGTCCATGGGTTTCTCCAGGCAAGAATACTGGAGTTGGTTGCCGTTCCCTTGTCCAGGGGGTCTTCCTGACCTAGGGATCGAACCCAGGTCTCCTGCATTGCAGTCAGATTCTTTACCAACTGAGCCACCAGGGAAGCCCTTGTAAATTTAAAGACAGGCAGGTGAAAAAGAGGTTCATATGAAACTGGTCTTTTCTTTTAGGGAGCCAAAGGGCATTTTCCACTTGGGAGAAAATGCTGAATTATTTCCTGTAGACCAGAGCATTCTTTGCTGTCACTTCTACTTGTCCTGCATCCTTCTTAGATCAAGATTATTGGGCTTCTGGGCTCTGTAATTCCCCTATCTAACAGATCTTGATCATGGGAGGACTCTCAGTGGAGGAAATCTCACTCCCATCTCATTCCTGTCCAGCTGTGCAAACTCTCACCATTCTTCAAGCTGTGACCCCCTCCTCATTTTTTACTGAAGTTTACCTGTCCACCCAGCCCTGGGCTCTCCTTGGCCTCTGAACTCAATGGTATTATTGTCTGAACTATTCTGCAATGAATCATGTATACCAGTGGCTTGTGGCATCTTCTGTATTACATCATTATTAAATTTATATGATTTAACTTTTCAGATCTCAGTTTCTAATACTTTTTGTGGCATGTACCAAATGTTATACAATCTTTGAATTCTCCTTGGTACATATCAGGTTTTGTCCCAGTAAGTATTTATTGATTTAAAGTACTCAGGTAAGAAGAGTGAATTATATCACTTATTTATAAGAAAAATAGGATAAATTCTCTGATGTTGTATTTTTATAAGTGTGTATAAATCATATGTGTGTACATTTTTTCTTTGTTGGTTGTAGAAAACAAATTAGAGAAGAGAAATTTGTTGGAAGAATATTGGATTACTGGGTTCTGGAGTATCTCTAGGAAATGAAAGGCATCTAGGCATCTAGGGTATTTTAAGAAAAAACTGAATAGTCTTCAGAAAAGTAGGCAGTCCTCATTTTTCTTCAAGGGCTCATTTCTGTTTC
Organism: Bison bison bison; assembly: GCF_000754665.1. Classification (NCBI taxonomy): domain Eukaryota; kingdom Metazoa; phylum Chordata; class Mammalia; order Artiodactyla; family Bovidae; genus Bison; species Bison bison. The sequence continues at coordinate 3,246,162 of NW_011495046.1, read as the reverse complement.
TGTCTGCATATCTGACTTTCACTCTCTTGGTATATAAACTGACAGTCTCTGTTGCTATTAGGGAGGAACAGCTCCAAAGTTTGAGAATTTATGCTCCTTCAATTCTAGCCAGATCCAGAAACTAGGTTTCCATCAGTTCCAATTCCAAATTTCAGGGAAAGAGAGTCTGACTCGAATTAGATCAGGTGACCATTCCAGAACCACTAGGCTATGAGTAAGGTATCGAAGTGTGTGTGTATGTGTATATAGATAGATAGATAGATAGATAGATAGTTACTAGGATCCCATTCTGTAGAAGGGAGTAGTCAATTAAAAGAAAAAGAGATCATTGTAATCTAGTGGAAGGCTAGAAGTAGACCTGATAGAACTTGTGAGGGAGAAAATGAAGGGCAAGTGAGGAGAAGGAAGAGTAAGGAGATGCTTAAGTTTCAGCAGATGTTAGTACCTTTTCCTAGGATGAGGAAGACTGGGGGAGGAACAAATGAAGGATTGGTATGGAGATACAGGGGTGGGAGTGTGGAATTAACCAGGTAAGTTGAGAGATGCCCTACATACACATAGCCAAGAAGAGATGTGATTCAGAAAGCTGGATATTTGAGTCCACAGAAAAATTGAACTATAGAATGTTAATTTGGGGATGAAGCTGAAACTCCAAAACTTTGACCACCTGATGCAAAGAACTAACTCATTGAAAAAGACCCTGGTGCTGGGAAAGATTGAAGGCAGGAGGAGAAGGGGACGACAGAGGATGAGATGGTTGGATGGCATCACTGACTCAATGAACATGAGTCTGAGTAAGCTCTGAGAGTTGGCAATGAACAGGGGAGCCAGGTGTGCTGCAGTCCAAGGGGTCACAGAAAGTCAGACATGACTGAGTGAACTAAACAGAATCAGCCTAGAGACTACATGTAAAGCTTTCATATTATATGACATCATCAAAACAGAGTGTAGACAGGGAGGAAATAGGGCCTGGAACTGAAGCTTAAGGTACTCTTCATGTTAGGCAGAGGACCAGCTAGCATTGGGAGTTAACAGATCAGTCCCATACTCCTGCTAACCTAAAAATGTAATGAGCTAATGGTCTTAAACAACGTGCATTGCCACAGCTTTCTGGTATCTTGAAAAGAACCATCTTAGCTTTCTCCTAAAGATGCAAAAATTGGCATTTGCACAAAAATGTATGTTTTCAGAAAAAGGACAATATAAAGCTAGGATTCCCAGTAGTAAGCCTCCCCACCACACCCCAGGACAGTCTGAATGAAAAAATGATTATGTACTTAATGTCCACTGAGCACCCTGGAGAGAAAAAGAGCATACTATAATTGCAAGCTATTATTTTTACCATTATTAATACATGAATCATTCGTTAGGAATAAAAGAACTAGGAATTGGGAAGTCAGGAGGTAATAGGCTATGTTTCTAATGTTGCACAGAAGGAATTTTCAACATAATTCCCACCCCCACTAGGAATGTGTAACCAGATTTACACAAGTATGCTCTTGTCTCAAAGACAAACCCTTGGCAATAGCTCTTGGAAAGCTTGGTATCTGTAGCCAGGTGAACATCATCTACCCTGTAGCCCTTATTTTTCCCCTTGGTCTTTGTCTTCTCTTTTTTTCAATGAAGAATTACTTTTTTATTAGGGAAGTAATACCTGCTTATTTAAATGTTTCAAATAATATACCAAGTGTACAAATCTAAAACTGTTGTCTACCATAGTAAATAACTTGGATGTGTTCATTCTATAATTTATATTTAAATGCATATGCTTAATTTTTTGTTTTTCTTTTCTTAATTGGAGGATATTTGCTTTACAATGTTTGTAGGTTTCTGCTACAGCTAGTGGGAAGCTGCATGGCTTGCTTTATAGAACTTTTATACAAAAGATCCTAAAAGAGAGGAACTTTCTTGAACAGGGTCTCTTAGAAAGATAGCACCGTTCTTATATAGGCAGTGTTTTCAAAGGGAGTGTTTCAGTTTTTAAAAGGCTGAAGGAATTTAGAGAAGTTCAGAAAGGCTATAAGAACACCAAGAATAAGCATCAAAATCTTGTATTATCTGCCAGGATCCCTGCCACCTACCGCCCGAAGATTTTATCATGAAGCAAAACAAACAAACACAAAAATATGAATATGCGCACTTGGATAAATCTTTGGAAACATACAAACAAAAGATTTTGAACTTGATTCACAGGTTCTTATAGACAAAAATATTTAGGATAAACAAAACCAAGCTGAAACACACTATTTCTATTCCTTTATCTTGTAAAGGGAGATGACTTGCTTCCCCAGACTTTTTGGAATACAATGACTAATGGAAAAATTGCGGTTTTAAAGAAAAGTCCACATTAAACATCTTCAAATGGGAAATTAAATTTAAAAGAGGCAAATTAACCCTGAAATGGCCAGTAGGAATAAAAGAAAACTAACTTTATGTCTTTGTGAGTAACAAGTAAAATGAAAAAAAAAAAAAAAAAGACAATTGGTAGAAATGTGTGCATATCTATGAGGTATTTTTGTTTTTATCTGTTCGTATGTGTGTGTGAAAGAGAGAGATGGTTTGGATGGGAAAGGGGGGGAGAGACACATTCAAAGAGAATGATATTGAGAGAGAAAGAAAAAGAGTGATTAAGTCCTGAATTTATGATAAAACATTGGAAAGATTGAATCTTCTTCACAAACACTATTGGGAGATTGGAAGTGGGAGACCCTGGGATTTAAGTTCCTTGATTTTGTTTTAATATCATATAGCTATAAGACAGGATTCATAAAAGTCCTGAATATATATAATTCTGTAATAGAAAAATAATGTCACACAGTCCTTCCAGCTTCTGATTATGAAGGCATCTTTATTACTGTGTCCTCTGATCCATCTGAGAGTTCCTCAACTCTACCATAGATTGTGAATGGCAACTGAAGGATGAGATGGGGAGGGAGGTGGGAGGGGGGTTCAGGATGGGGAACACATGTACACCCATGGCTGATCCATGTCAATGTATGGCAAAACCCACTACAGTATTGTACAGTAATTAACCTCCAATTAAAATAAATAATTTAAAAATAAAATTAAAAAAAGACAGGTCTAGAGTATCAGCAGTCATGATGGAGAGGTTGGTTACCAGCAATAACATTTCCTCTAGAATCATTTTTTAAGCCACATGTAAAACCTGTCTCACTTTTTACCAAAAATATTATTCCCAGCTTAACTAACAATATTATTCACCAGACTTTTTACCAAATGATGTTTTGCTATATCCAGGAATCAAATTCACTCTAAAAAGGAAAAATGTGTTACTGTTGAGAATGTTTAAATAGAACACCCTGGGCTCTGGCAGTGAATCTAAAGACATACTCCAAATATGTAATGTTCAAAGAGATTGTTATGACTGAAATAAGAGTTAAATTTACCCAAATTATAACTTTTGATAAGGATGACTTTATTGTTGATTTTTTTGCTGTTAGTTTTAATAAAGTCAACCCTATTGTTTTTATGATATGAGATCTGAACTTGCCATAGGATGGAAATGCTCTTAATCCAATGCAGATTTACGCATTTAATGAACAGACACCTGGTTATGTGTGTGTGGGTGCAGGCATGCATATGTGTGTATATGTCTGAGATAAATTTATTCTTGATATATGTATTGATCGACTAGACAGCAGACCCCCTAGTCCCACCCTACCATATCATTCTCTTCATTGTTGATGTTGTCCCAGAAATCTTGAGCTAGTTAAAATGTGTGTTTTGAAAACTGACTTGTTAACTCTTTGAACAAAGATCATAAAAATACACGACTCCGGTTCTGTTTGTACCAGCTGACTTTCTGCATAATGACACTCTGTTCTTTAAGATGATGTGGGTCTCATGTATTCCAATCAGAGCCACACCATTCTCACTCCCATGGTGAACATCATACACGAAAAGTGCAGCTGGAACTTGAAACATAATTTGGGTCAATTCTTAGAGATTAGGAAAATATTTTGGACCATGAATTTATGCACAATATCTGGCACATGCCAAATTATTTAATGAATGAAAAATAACCTAGTTATGACTAGGTTCATAACTCAAAGTCTTGACCTCATTAATGGCACTACCTATTAAGTAACTGAGCTGAGGTCCCCAAATAACCCTTTTCCTGTGCAAGAAAATCTAACTTTAAAAGATTGCACCCAAAGTCTTAACTAAGAACAAGTGCTGAAGTCAGACACTTTAAGAATAGCTACCTGCTCTGTAGTAAGTTACCAATTTGCCCCTTATTCTAACTTCCAATCTCAAATTTTGCTGGGGATAAAACTGGAAAAAACTCCTTATTGGAGCCTTTTTGTCAGTGGATGGTGCATATTCCCTTTTCTAGGGGCTTTTGTGGCCTATCCATTTCCTTCTGCTAAAAATCTTCCAGATTTCCTAACTGATCATTCGTCTAGGACCCCCCAGTGGGCTTCCTCGAACTGATATAGATTTATTTTTATATTTCTTCTGTCATTTCAGTGGGATTTGAGGAGGGAGGAGAAGAAAGTCGTTTGTTCAGTCAGCCATCTTGATTCAGAGTTGATAACCTTTTATCAGGGCAGCCACAGAGGGACAGAACTCATGCCCCAGATCCTTTAAAAAGTAATTTTGAGAGGCATTTAGCACGTTCAGAAGACTAGCAACCTGACCTACATTCTTTCAGTATATTGATTTGCAAAATCCAAGTCTTTCTTTACTTTCATATTTTCTGTGCTTCAGTTCTTTAAGAAAGAAAAAACAGCCTCTATTCTCTGTCTGCTATTAATTGTATCGACACTTAACTTTCCAAGCATCATAAACATGGAGAGAGTATGCAACAATATTTTTTGCTAAACATGTATAAGCAAGAGAATATATATCAGTCTTGGGGTTTCCACCCACTGGATTTCTTTTTAATGAAAAGGAATATTTTTGAGAGGGATGTATTCTTCTCAGCAGGTATATATTGTTTGTATAGTTGTGCTTCAATAAAAATTACATATTCTTGGAAGAAGAAGGTAAGACTGTACTAAAGTGTATTTTTACTTATTTGTTCTTAGTGTGCAGAATACAAATGTATACTTTCCTCTAATCAGTCATTCTTGTACATTGTTGTATTATTCAAAAGAGACATAGCATGTCCTAGTGTCATAAACTGTTTAACAAATACAACTGATCAACAAGATGGACACAGTGTCTACTATGATGAAACATGAGAAAAGATATTACTCATTTAATTTTTATTAGAGTATATTTGATTTACAGTGTTGTTAGTTTCTGCTGTATAGCAAAGTGAATCAGTTATACATGAACATATATCTCATATATCTACTCCTTTTTGGATTCCTTTCCCATATTAGAGTATTCCCATTAGCAGTGTGTATATCTCAATCCCAATCTCCTAATTTATCCCTCTCTGGCTCTTTCCCCTATTTATTTTCTATATCTGTGACTCTATTTCTGTTGTGTAGATAAGTGCATTTTTTTCACTTTATTATTTATTTATTTAAATTTTATTTTATTTTTAAACTTTACATAATTGTATTAGTTTTGCCCAATATCAAAATGAATCCACCACAGGTATACATGTGTTCCCCATCCTGAATCCTCCTCCCTCCTCCCTCCCCATACCATCCCTCTGGGTCGTCCCAGTGCTCTAGCCCCAAGCATCCAGTATCGTGCATCGAACCTAGACTGGCATCTCGTTTCATACATGATATTTTACGTTTCAATGCCATTCTCCCAAATCTTCCCACCCTCTCCCTCTCCCACAGAGTCCATAAGATTGTTCTATACATCAGTGTCTCTTTTGCTGTCTCGTACACAGGGTTATTGTTACCATCTTTCTAAATTCCATATATATGTCTTAGTATGCTGTATTGGTGTTTTTCCTTCTGGCTTACTTCACTCTGTATAATAGGCTCCAGTTTCATCCACCTCATTAGAACTGATTAAAATGTTTTCTTTTTAATGGCTGAGTAATATTCCATTGTGTATATGTACCACTGCTTTCTTATCCATTCATCTGCTGATGGACATCTAGGTTGCTTCCATGTCCTGGCTATTATAAACAGTGCTGCGATGAACATTGGGGTACACGTGTCTCTTTCCCTTCTGGTTTCCTCAGTGTGTATGCCCAGCAGTGGGATTGCTGGATCATAAGGCAGTTCTATTTCCAGTTTTTTAAGGAATCTCCACACTGTTCTCCACAGTGGCTGTACTAGTTTGCATTCCCACCAACAGTGTAAGAGGGTTCCCTTTTCTCCACACCCTCTCCAGCATTTATTATTTGTAGACTTTTGGATCGCAGCCATTCTGACTGGTGTGAAATGGTTTTGATTTACATTTCTCTGATAATGAGTGATGTTGAGCATCTTTTCATGTGTTTGTTAGCCCTCTGTATGTCTTCTTTGGAGAAATGTCTATTTAGTTCTTTGGCCCATTTTTTGATTGGGTCATTTATTTTTCTGGAGTTGAGCTGTAGGAGTTGCTTGTATATTTTTGAGATTAGTTGTTTGTCGGTTGCTTCATTTGCTATTATTTTCTCCCATTCTGAAGGCTGTCTTTTCACCTTCCTAATAGTTTCCTTTGATGTGCAGAAGCTTTTAAGGTTAATTAGGTCCCATTTGTTTATTTTTGCTTTTATTTCCAATATTCTGGGAGGTGGGTCATAGAGGATCCTGCTGTGATGTATGTTGGAGAGTGTTTTGCCTATGTTCTCCTCTAGGAGTTTTATAGTTTCTGGTCTTACGTTGAGATCTTTAATCCATTTTGAGTTTATTTTTGTGTATGGTGTTAGAAAGTGTTCTAGTTTCATTCTTTTACAAGTGGCTGACCAGATTTCCCAGCACCACTTGTTAAAGAGATTGTCTTTAATCCATTGTATATTCTTGCCTCCCTTGTCAAAGATAAGGTGTCCATATGTGCGTGGATTTATCTCTGGGCTTTCTATTTTGTCTCCATTGATCTATATTTCTGTCTTTGTGCCAGTACCATACTGTCTTGATAACTGTGGCTTTGTAGTAGAGCCTGAAGTCAGGTAGGTTGATTCCTCCATTTGTACCATATTTTAGATAACAAATAGAAGTGATATCATATGATATTTGTTTTTAATTTATTAATTATCTCTGATTTAATTCAATCACTAGGTCCATCCATGTTTCTACAAATGGCATTACTTTGTTCTTTTTTAATGGCTGAGTAATACTCCATTGAATATGTACCATTTCTATTTTATCCATTCCTCTGTTGATAGACATTCAAGTTGCTTCCATGTTCTGGCTATTGTGAACAGTGCTGCAATGAATATTGGAGGAGTGCTTATATCTTTTCAAATTATGGTTTTCTCCAGATAGATGTCCAGGAGTGCGATAGCTGGATCGTATGGTAACTCTATTTTTAGATTTTTAAGGAACCACCATTCTGTTCTTCATAGTGGCTGTACCAATTTACATTCCCACCAAAAGTGTAGAGGGTTGTTTTCTTCACAACCTCTCCAGCATTTATTGTTCGTAGATTTTTTGACATAGGCCATTCTGACCAGTGTGAGGTGATACTTCACTGTAGTTTTGATTACTCATTTTAGTTTCAGTAATTTGTAGAAATGATGGTGGTAGTGGTGGTGATGGTGTATATCTGTGTGTGGACATGTGTGTGTTTAGCTGTCATGCAAGACTTCCTCTGAAATCAGGCCTTGTTTAAGTATTTGCTCACTTAACCCAAGATGAAGATATGTGACTATCCCTTATGCTAATGTCTCCTTCTCTGATTCACTCCAGCGCTTAACAGGCTACTTGGTAGCATCATCCAACCTTTGTAATAATGGCTTAAAATATATAGTGTGCTTTTATTTCATTGGTTTTGAGAAAGATATTACCAGCCCTTTTTTTAATGATAGGGATATAGAAAGTGAAATGTGATTAAGAGACTATCCAAGATCAATCAACTATTGATTTAAGAACAGAGCTGGGAAAGGAAGGTGTTACCACACTGGGATTTACAGAAAACTCTGAAATTCACTCCAGGCAGGCTTTCGAGGCTATGCAGGCCAAAGTGTTTTGGATCTTGGTCTATGTCTGAACTCTGAAACTTACCAGCTACGTGGCTTTGAGCAAATCACTAGTCCATTTTGACCTCTGTTTTCTATCCCATGTACTCCCAGTGCTTGTCATGAAAGGAAATGAAATGCAAGGATAAAGTTATCTGTTAAAAGTACAGCTCTGTAAAAATATCAGACATGATAGGACTATTGTGTTTTGTGACTTCAGAAGGCACCATTCACATAGAATGAAATGCTCCAGGGTCTAATCATACCGTATTACATTTCAGTTGTTTTCCAGTGGAGTTGTGGAATTCCGGTGGTTCTGGACACTGTTGTTGTTGTTTAAATTTTCAAAAGGAGAAAAAGAAAATGAGATATTCACAGAATAACTTGCTTGAAGTACCCACCTGGACAGTGGGTGATGCTGTGGTTATGGCTGTGTCATCTATTGTTTCATGACTTAAAGCAACAACTTACTATTATCTTATAGCTCTGGGGTTCTCACTTGGGGGCCTTCCATATGGTTTCAGTCAGACAGCAACTGAGGATGGAGTAATCCAAAGGCTTCTCCACTCAGCACCAGGGCTGCTGAGGTGGCTGGAAGAGTTTAAGGCTGATTTGTCATTGATCTCTCCCAGGAACCTCCTCAAATGGAGACCTGAGATCTTCTTACAGATCGTAGTCTAAAGGTAGTCAGACTTCTCTTTTTTGGGCAGTTGCTTTGGAAACTTTTTTCACCATATAATACATATAATACAAAAGCTGAAGGGGAAACTGAGAAGCTTCTTGTGACCTAGATTTGGAGTCCTAGAACCACATATCTGCTGCATTCTGTTGGTCAAGCAAACTATAAATCCCAGCCCAGAGTCAAGGAAAGGGGAGGAGTAAACTCCCCTTTCCAGTGAATGAGTGGCCTGTATGTTTAGTGAGCAAAGGAACTGATGGCAGTCATCCTAGAGACAAGCTACCAGAGTGAGCTCTGTCACCTGACTGCTAGTCTGTTGGTTGACCCATGTCTCAAAATGTGTGTTACCACACTGCCAGTGTCACTCACCCCAACAACCACACTCATCACTACACCTTGCTCATCTGTGTTACACACACACACACAAGTTAATCTGTTACTAAGTATCTACCTCATTCGTACACCTGTCCACCCAACAGAACTTTTGTTTTCAGACTGAGTTTATTGGTACTGAGGATAACAGTTTAGATTTTAGCACTGAGTGCATGAGTGAAAGTCATTCAGTCGTGTCTGACTCTTTGCCATCCTATGGACTATACAATCCATGGAATTCTGTAGGCCAGAATACTGAAGTGGGTAGCCTTTCCCTTCTTCAGTGGATCTTCCTGACCCAGGAATCGAACTGAGGTCTTCTGCATTGCAAACGGATTCTTTCCAGTATTCTTGGGCTCCCCTTGTAGCTCAGCTGGTAAAGAATCCGCCTGCAATGCGGGAGACCTGGGTTCAATCCCTGGGTTGGGAAGATCCCCTGGAGAAGGGAAAAGCTACCCACTCCAGTATTGTGGCCTAAAGAATTCCGTAGACTGTATAGTCCATGGGGTCGCAAATAGTCTGACACAACTGAGTGACTTTCATTGAGTGCATATACAGACAAAAAAATTTTGTTCCTTGATTATACTTGTCCTCCTTAGGCTAGCAGCCAGGACAAAATATGCATGTTTAGTCACAAGAGAAACCAATAAAAGAGTTCAGGCAGCTGGGTCAATATGACCACATCTAGGAAGTTAACAGTTGGATGAGGGTATGTGTGTGTGTGTGCATGCATCTGTATGTATATACAATGTTTATATGTATATCATACTTATGATATTATATGTATGTATATTCTTTATCTTTTATGTGTGCGTGTATGTGTATATATATATATGGTATTTACCGGAGAAGGCAATGGCACCCCACTCCAGTACTCTTGCTTAGAAAATCCCATGGATGGAGGAGCCTGGTGGGCTGCAGTCCATGGGGTCGCTAAGAGTCGGACATGACTGAGCGACTTCACTTTCCCTTTTCACTTTCATGCATTGGAGAAGGAAATGGCAACCCACTCCAGTGTTCTTGCCTGGAGAATCCCAGGGACAGGGGAGCCTGGTGGGCTGCCGTCTATGGGGTCGCACAGAGTCGGACACGATTGAAGTGACTTAACATAGCATAGTATAGCAGAGCATAGCATGGCATGGTATTTATACATGTGTGCATACATATATATATATATATATACACACACAATATATATATATCTTTCGGACTGTACAAGAGTAATATGCAAAAGTGCAGTAGAATCATCTTTAGACAGAAATATAAGTTCTAAACTTCTGAGATTACAATTCTCCCCAGATCAATATTAATTTTTAGTTGACTTTAGATTGGGAGAAAATTGCTTTGTGGTCTTTACCTCATCAGTCAGTCAGTCAGTTCAGTTGCTCAGTCATGTCCGACTCTTTGTGACCCCATGAATCGCAGCAGGCCAGGCCTCCCTGTCCATCACCAACTCCTGGAGTTCACTCAGACTCACGTCCATCAAGTCAGTGATGCCATCCAGCCATCTCATCCTCTGTTGTCCCCTTCTCCTCCTGCCCCCAATCCCTCCCAGCATCAGAGTCTTCTCCAATGAGTCAACTCTTCGCATGAGGTGGCCAAACTACTGGAGTAAGCTATGCTAAAACTATTTTAAATTATTGCCTAATTATTGGTCTCATGTATTCTTTGTACATCTAATTTTTATAATGAAGCAAGTGGGATGTACTTTTATTTTAAATACTAATGGTAATAATTCTAATGAATTCCGGCTGCTTCTGTATTATATGTTGGTGAAAGTGCAGTGACAGCTATGAAGCTGCCAGGCATATCCTGCCAAGAAAATGTACATAAGGAAAGTATATGGAATGACAGTTAGAAAAACTATAAGAACTTCACATATTGCCTTAATATACTATTAAAGTGATTTTAATTGTGCATACACACCCACAGACCTCCAAGGGTTAACTGCACACAATGTAATGAATTCAATAATGATGAGTTAAAAAAGGTCTAATTAGCAAGTAACCACTTTATTATGAAAGAAAATGGTAATGAATTTAATAGCTCAAAATCATTAACAATATTTAGTTTGCTGGTACTTGTTCTCTATTATCCTCATTAATATGAACATTTAATATGTTTTAAAATGGATTTGTAATACTTTCTGTGCCACGAGGTTACACTGACAGAAAGAGTGTAATTATTCTGCTAATTGTTATCACTGTATGTTTGTGCTCCGAACAGAAGTATATTTAGGTGCTAATACCAAAAAAAAAAATGTAATTAAGAAAGTAAAGATTTAAAACCTAATTAAACAAAAACTATAAAAAAATAAAATCTTGGTCCACCATAAGAAAAGAATTTCTGAAGCAATTGCTTTGGAAACTTTTTTCACCATATTCATTTTTTTCTTGCTGTGGATTTCTTGAAGAAGGGAAAAAATATCAAAAAGAAATCTGGGATGAAAAGAAGGAAATAGAAATTCAAGATTCACATTCTGCAGAGGGAAGTTAGATCTCTTCAATGTGCCCAACTGCAATGAAATGCAAACTTTCTCTGTCAGGGCAGTCTTTGATGGCTCACAACAGTGTCTTCCACAGAGGAGGGTTGGCAGCTTTCTCCCTCACCTGAACTTGTCCTAGAAACCCCCTCTGTCTCTGTTGTCCCCTGAGAATTCTCATGGTATGTATTGGTTCATTTCCCACTGAGTCTTGTTTGTTCTGAGATTCACTACAGTTTTTCTTCTTCACACATCTTTTAATCAACAGAGCCACTAAAAGCAAAAAGTTTCAGCCACAAATCTCAAAAGTGGAAAATATAATAATTTAAAAAAAGACAGATCAGATCAGTCACTCAGTTGTGTTCGACTCTTTGCGACCCCATGAATCACAGCACCCCAGGCCTCCCTGTCCATCACCAACTCCCGGAGTTCACTCAGACTCAAGTCCATCGAGTCAGTGATGCCATCCAGCCATCTCATCCTCTGTCGTCCCCTTCTCCTCCTGCCCCCAATCCCTCCCAGCATCAGAGTCTTTTCCAATGAGTCAACTCTTCGCATGAGGTGGCCAGTACTGGAGTTTCAGCTTCAGCATCATTCCTTCCAAAGAAATCCCAGGGCTGATCTCCTTCAGAATGGACTGGTTGGATCTCCTTGCTGTTCAAGGTACTCTCAAGAGTCTTCTCCAACACCACAGTTCAAAAGCATCAATTCTTTGGCACTCAGCC
>NW_011495046.1:3227274-3233511 GCF_000754665.1 Bison bison bison | reverse complement strand
GGAACCAGTCTGTTGTTCCATGTCCAGGTCTAACTGTTGCTTCCTGACCTGCATACAGATTTCTCAAGAAGCAGGTCAGGTGGTCTGTTATTCCCATCTCTTTCAGAATTTTCCACAGTTTATTGTGATCCACACAGTCAAAGGCTTTGGCATAGTCAATAAAGCAGAAATAGATATTTTTCTGGAACTCTCTTGCTTTTTCCATGATCCAGCAGATGTTGGCAATTTGATCTCTGGTTCCTCTGCCTTTTCTAAAACCAGCTTGAACATCAGGAAGTTCACGGTTCATGTATTGCTTGAGCCTGGCTTGGAGAATTTTGAGCATTACTTTACTAGCATGTGAGATGAGTGCAATTGTGCAGTAGTTTGAGCATTCTTTGGCATTGCCTTTCTTTGGGATTGGAATGAAAACTGACCTTTTCCAGTCTGGTGGCCACTGCTGAGTTTTCCAAATTGGCTGGCCTATTGAGTGCAGCACTTTCACAGCATCATCTTTCAGGATTTGGAATAACTCAACTGGAATTCCATCACCTCCACTAGCTTTTTTTGTAGTGATGCTTTCTAAGGCCCACTTGATTTCACATTCCAGGATGTCTGGCTCTAGGTCAGTGATCACACCATCTTGAGACAACTGTTGTCTAAATGTTGCCTAACCTTGTCAAAGGCAAAAGAGAAAGATGGAAACATGGAAGCAAGCAAATGAGCAGGTTCCTCCCAACAAAGAATCTGAAATCTTTTGTTAAGAGACCAGCCCAATATGTCAATCATAGGGCATGGTCATATGCTCTTCTTATTTTTGTTGCTGTTGATGTTTAGCTGCTCAGTTGTGTTGAACTCTTTTGTGACCCCATGGACTGTGGCCAGGTTCCTTTGTCAATGGGATTTCCCAGGCAAGAATACTGGAGTGGGTTGTCACACCCTCCTCCAGGAGATCTTCCCAACCCAGGGATCAAACTCACATCTCCTGCTCTTGGCAGGTGGATTCTTTACCTCTGAGCCACAATAATATTAAGACTATAATTTTCTTTCTAAGGACCACTTTACTAGATACTATGTTTCTTATGTAGTAAAATTATTCTAATTAATTGTAAGTATTTTATAATTTTTAATATGATGATTCTTTTTATTCCATTCATTATTAAGGAAAGGGTCTCTACACTCTTACCTCTCCAAACACATGCTGGTCTTTATTTTTATTGTAGAGTCTAAGTTTTGGCACTATTGGGAAAATTCTGTATAATATATTTATTTAAAAATATCTTGTGGTTTTTTACGTGTTAAACATTTCTAACATTTTTTTCTCCTCAGTCTCTTAGTTGATAATTGTGTTCTATTAAAATCTCAAATTCGGTGGATATATGAATTTCTCCTTGCAATAACTCTTTCAGATTTAATTAATTAATGTGGGGTTTGGCCTCAGTTTTTGTTTTGTTAGGAATTTATCTTGTGAAATTGTCTGAATTTCTGTATCAGATTTTAAAATATATGATATACTTAATAATTCTTTGACTGGCTATATTTAGTATATCTTCTTGTATATTTTCATTATGTGCCTTTCTGCACTATTTTGCCTTAGAAGTCACTCTTAAAAGAGCATATATCTTGACTTGCTAAAAATTCAATTTGATAGCTTCTTTCAATAGATGATAGCTTCTGTCTTTCAATAGATGAAATCAGTCTATATCAAACTATTATGAATATAGTTTGACTTATTTTTACAATCTTAATTCTTTCCCTTTAACACTTTTCTTTTGTTTTTCTAGTCTTCCATTGGATCAATTTATGTTCATTATTCCCCTTATTTATTATTTGCAATTTATATATTCTATTACTAGTCTTCTATAAGCTACTTTTAATATGTATATAAAATATATTGACATTACATATATATTATTATATAGAATTATATGTATGTTTGTCTCATATATAATATAAAATATTTGTAAAAGACATATATACATATGCAACTTACAGAAAACATATATAAAGTATACATCAATAATGTGTGTATATTTCAGCCACCTTATCCTACATTCTTCTCCCATATATACTAAAATCCTCATAATATACTGTTTCTATTTTTGCTTAGTCAATAGTTCTTAAAGAATTTGAATGTGAATGGGAAAGTCACTCAGTCATGTCTGACTCTTTGTGACCCCATGAACTAAACAGTCCATGGAATTCTCCAGCCCAGAATACTGGAGTGGGTAGCTGTTCCTACTCCAGGGGATCTGCCCAACCCAGGGACTGAACCCAGGTCTCCTGCATTTCAGGGTAATTCTTTACCAGCTGAACCACTAGGTAATTTAATATGTATAAAGTTATATATACCCAAATATATTATATATATATATAATATATACATATATATGCATATTTTAAAGGTCTTTTATATTAAATTTTGACCCCTTGGATACTCTTCGTTCCTCTCTGCAGTCTCAGTTTTTATTCCTGGTTATATCTCTTCAACCTGAAGTTATTACACTTCTTAAAAATGCAAATCATTTGGCAATAATTCTTTCAATTTTTAATCTGTCTAAAATGTCTTTAACTCTCAGTTTTAAAGTATATCTTTACTGGGTTGTGAGAAATTTTCCTTTAGCACTTTAAAGATGTCATTCTATTTCTTCTGTCATATGTTTCCTGGAATTGTTTCCCTACATATAGTGTGTCTTTTTTAATGACTACTTTAAAGATTTTATCATCACTGATTTTTAGCATTTGACTCTGATATGCTAAGTTTTGTTTATCTGCGCACATTTCCTGCTTGGTGTTTGCTGAAATGTTTGGCCCTGTAGAATGATGTCTTTCATTTGTTTTGTGAAGATGCTGGGCTCCTTCCACCTTAAGTATTTCTTCCATCTTATTACTTTGTCTGTTTCTGGGATACCAGTTACATCTATGTTTGGCCTTTTAATATTGTCTTGCTTATCTCAGATTTTCTGTTCCATTGATTTCACCCTTTTCTATTATTTCTACTAACATGTCTTCAGGTTTACTTATCTTTATTTTTGTGTATTTTCTTTTGTGACATCTTCTCTGGCTGGACTGCAGTTAACTCTATCAAATAATGGGATGTATGATCAGAAAGGGAAGAAATGGTATGGCAGATATCTTGGAGCTTACCATAGTGAGCTCTGACTTCTAACCTCTAGTCTTCTGGCTGAACCACATCTCCAGGTATTTATGTTACCACATTGCTATCATCCTACCTGTCACTACTCCTTACTACTACTACTACTAGTCACTACTCACTACTCCTTGTGGTATCATGACACCACACTCATCACTACCCCTTACCCATCTGTGTTATCACTGTTTTCTGTTTGGCTTCTTATCTTCTTGACCTTGGCAACTTAAGAACAGGTAAGTGCCTTGAGGAGGAATCTGAAATCAAGCATTAGGCACACACTTCTCTGCATTGGCTTTATTTACTTATTTATTTTAATAGGAGCTTGATCCCTGAAACACTGACTGCCTTGACAACACTGACTTCCAACTTTTGTCTTCATAGTCCTGCAAGATTGCAAAAATCTCAATTGATTGGTTGCCATTTAACGGCACTATAGACAGATTTTTCAGTCTCTTGCCTAGAATCAAATGTCTGTAATGTTTCAAAGGGAAAAACTGTGTACAGAATGTTTGGGCTCACCTCTCAAAGATCCCCTTCTTTTGAGATATTTGTTTCTCAAGTCTTAGTCCCATTATCAGCTCACTGATGCATTCATATACATTTTTTTTCATATTCTCTAGTTATATCGAATGGGAGTTATTTAAAATCAAGTAGCCCATAATAGGCAGAAATTGAATTTCTCTGTCCCACTCTTGGACTTTTTATCCAAACACACTACAAAACTTTCATCTTGGAACTTCTGCTCACCATCATCTTAGTATTTCCCCTTGCTATGCTCTTGTTCTGCATCCCCCTCTTTCCTGAACCCTATGCCTTCCTACTATTGTTCTTAAGTCCCTTGATTTGAGGAAGTGCCTTCTACAATAGTTCCTTGAGAAGGATTCTTCTAAAATCATATAAATATATATCAGTTCAGTTGCTCAGTAATGTCCAACTCTTTGCGACGCCATGGACTACAGCACCCCAGGCTTCCTTGTCCATCACCAACTCCTAGAGCTTGCTCAAACTCATATCCATTGAGTCGATGATGCCATCCAACCATCTCATCCTCTGTCATCCCCTTCTCCTCCTGCCCTCAATCTTTCCCAGAATCAGGGTCCTCTCCAATGAGTCAATTCTTTGCATCAGGTGACCAAAGTATTAGAGCTTCAGCCTCAGCATCAGTCCTTCCAATGAATGTTCAGGGTTGATTTCCTTTAGGATTGACTGGTTTGATCTCTTGCAGTCCAAGGGGCTCTCAAGAGTCCTCTCCAACACCACAGTTCAAACGCATCAAATCTTTGACACTCAGCTTTCTTTATGGTCCAACTCTTACATCCATACATGACTACTGGAAAAACCACTAGCTAAGCATGGGTGGCTGCGACCTGTGCACTAAGTGTGGCTGAGAGGAGCTACCCCAGGTCCGAGGTCAGGGGCAGAAGCTGGGAGGACCCCATGCCCGAAGGGCGGTGGCCAAGAGGAGTTACCCCATGTCTGAGGTCAGGGGCAGTGGCCGAGAGCGCCAGGCTGCAACGGCGCAGGAACAGCGGAGAAGAGCTACCCAAGTCCGAGGTCAGGGGTGGCGGCCAGGAGGACCAACCCCACATCCAAGGAGCAGTGGCTGTGCTGGCGCAGGAGGGCCTAGAGGAGCTATCCCACGTTGAAGGTCAGGAAGGGCGGCGGTGAGGAGATACCTCTCCTCCAAGGTAAGGAGCAGCCGTGAAGAGATACCCCAAGCCCAAGGTAAGAGAAAACCAAGTAAGACGGTAGGTGTTGCAAGAGGGCATCAGAGGGCAGACACACTGAAACCATACTCACAGGAAACTAGTCAATCTAATCACACTAGGACCACAGCCTTGTATAAGTCAATGAAATTAAGCCATGCCCATGGGGCAACCCAAGATGGGCGGGTCTAGGTGGAGAGATCTGACAGAATGTGGTCCACTGGAGAAGGGAATGGCAAACCGCTTCAGTATTCTTACCTTGAGAACCTCATGAACAGTATGAAAAGGCAAAATGATAGGATACTGAAAGAGGAACTCCCCAGGTCAGTAGGTGCAGTATGCTACTGGAAATCAGTGGAGAAATAACTCCAGAAAGAATGAAGGGATGGAGCCAAAGCAAAAACAATACCCAGTTGTGGATGTGACTGGTGATAGAAGCAAGGTCCGATGCTGTAAAGAGCAATATTGCATAGGAACCTGAAATGTCAGGTCCATGAATCAAAGCAAACTGGAAGTGGTCAAACAAGAGATGACAAGAGTGAATGTCGACATTCTAGGAATCAGCGAACTCAAATGGACCGGAATGGGGGAATTTAACTCAGATGACCATTATATCTACTACTGAGGGACAGGAATCCCTCAGAAGAAATGGAGTAGCCATCATGGTCAACAAAAGAGTCCGTAATGCAGTACTTGGATGCAATCTCAAAAACAACAGAATGATCTCTGTTCGTTTCCAAGGTGAACCATTCAATATTACAGTAATCCAAGTCTATGCCCCAACCAGTAACACTGAAGAAGCTGAAGTTGAATGGTTCTATGAAGACCTACAAGACTTTTAGAACTAACACCCAAAAAAGATGTCCTTTTCATTATAGAGGACTGGAAGGCAAAAGTAGGAAGTCAAGAAACACATGGAGTAACAGGCAAATTTGGCCTTGGAATACGGAATGAAGCAGGGCAAAGACTAATAGAGTTTTGCCAAGAAAATGCACTGGTCATAACAAACACCCTCTTTCAACAACACAAGAGAAGACTCTACACATGGACATCATCAGATGGTCAATACCGAAATCAGATTGATTATGTTCTTTGCAGCCAAAGATGGAGAAGCTCTATATAGTTAACAAAAACAAGACTGGGAGCTGACTGTGGCTCAGATCATGAACTTATTGCCAAATTCAGACTGAAATTGAAGCAAGTAGGGAAAACCACTAGACCATTCAAGTATGACCTAAATTAAATCCCTTATGATTATACAGTGGAAGTGAGAAATAGATTTAAGGGCCTAGATCTGATAGATAGAGTGCCTGATGAACTATGGACTTAGGTTCGTGACATTGTACAGGAGACAGGGATCAAGACCATCCCCATGGAAAAGAAATGCAAAAAAGCAAA
>NW_011495046.1:3222036-3226062 GCF_000754665.1 Bison bison bison | reverse complement strand
TTGGACTGCAAGGAGATCCAACCAGTCCATTCTGAAGGAGATCAGCCCTGGGATTTCTTTGGAAGGAATGATGCTGAAGCTAAAACTCCAGTACTTTGGCCACCTCATGCAAAGAGTTTACTCCTTGGAAAAGACTCTGATGCTGGGAGGGATTGCGGGCAGGAGGAGAAGGGGATGACAGAGGATGAGATGGCTGGATGGCACCACTGACTCGATGGACGTAAGTCTGAGTGAACTCCGGGAGTTGGTGATGGACAGGGAGGCCTGGCGTGCTGCGATTCATGGGGTCACAAAGAGTTGGACATGACTGAGCGACTGATCTGATCTGATCCGATTATGTATGCTTATATGTACATTATATTAGGTATAACATATGTATCACATGATATAATATGATAAATACAGTATAGTATTTTTATAATATCCAGAGAGTGACTTTTCAGGTATCTGGAAATACCTTCATTTTATAATTTTTTTTGAATATAGATTTATTGGTGGGAAATGTTTCCTCCAATTCATTGTTTCTAGCTTTCAGACTTGCTTTTTAGATGTCAGGTGACATTCTGATTCCTGGTCTATCACATTTTTCTTTCTAAAAGCTTTTAGGATCTTCTTTTATCTTTATTGATCGATAATGTCATGATGATAAGTCATTGTGTGATGAGATTTCAACGGATAGTTTTTTTGGACGTTCTTTGGAGGCTGGAGACTTCTGATCAATCACCAGCTCTGAAATATTTTCTTGTTAATGTTTTCATAATTTCCACTCCAACATTTCTCTTTTCTAAAACCTCTCTCATTTGGATTTTGGCCTACTTAGATTTGCTTATGCATGTTCTCATGTCTTAGTCTTTTCTTCTTTAATTTCTTCTAACAAGTTTGTTTTCTTTCTAGGTCTTTTATTGATTAAAAAATATTTTCATCTCACATATATTTAGTTTCTAACAGTTTATGTTTTCTTAGCATGTTTGTCTTCATAGAAGTTTATTAAATCTTGGATTCCATATCTTCTATCTCAGAGGAGGTTTGAACTACAGTTTTGTTTTTTTCAAGTTTCACTCTAATATCTGTATTGTCTTTATGTTCTCTAAGATTTTCTGTATTTGCTTCAGTCTCTTTTATTCATGCTTAAAGTTTTCCTCAGATATCTAGGATTGATCTTAATTTACCCATTCATTTCAAGAAAAGATTTCTAAAACATTGGTAGACAACCTGTGGATTTTACTCTAGTTGAAAAAGTGATAAACCAGTGATTTCACTCAGGGACCACAAAATGTCATTATCTATAGATGTTTCCTCATAAGATAGTCACTCTTCTCAGAGAAGAATCTTAAACAGGTGAAGGGGGGCTAGAGGTTTCTCACTATATATGATGCTTATGTAATACATTTATATATAAAATATTTTTCATATAATTTATATAGTATTATGTTTGAAAGTGTTCTTATCTGTCATATTTCCTGAAATTTTTGCTATTCATTTTTACCTGGTATTTCTTGGATTGTTAAGGCAGTTGAACATCATTTCATGGTATCACATGGCTTATATCTAATTTCTGAATAAATTTATTTTTCCTGTGCATAATTCTCTCTTGTAATTTTGATCTTTGTCTTTAGTGCTTAAAAACATTATATCAAAGTTGAACTTATTAACCCTGTGTATATGTTGATACTTCGTTTCAACTGAATTTCCATTCTCAACTTTGATAAGTATATTTTAAAGTAAATAGATGTTTTTGTTTTGTCTTTATAAACTTTGATATGATTCTTTATAGTCTATGACCTTGTAATCATGTTTAAATTGTTTTATCAATATCAGATGTATGAAAATGCCTTCCTATATTTTCTCCTAATAATTTTATTCTTTTATTTACTGTTGTTCTTTCTTGAGGGTTGCACATCAAATTTTATTTTTCCCCTTAAAGTTAGAAATTGTGTCAAATTAAATAACCCCTCTATCCCCCTTATGATTTGAGAAGCTGGCTTTATTTTGTCATAAATTGATATGGACTTTATTTCACTGTTTTCCTTCTCTGTTCATGATCCAGATCATACTGTTTTAATTATTGTAGTTTAATAATACATTTTATATTCTTTCTCATTTTAACATAGTTTTGCTTATTATCTATTTTTATGCCAGGTTAACTTTTGAAAAAGTTTCTAACTCATTTGATTTGAAATATTCTGTATTTAAAAGCAAAATAGAGAGCTGATATTTTAATAGGACACGTGGTATAACATAGTTTCTTTTTGTTTTTAATGCTCTTATTAACATTTTGGTATATGTATATTTATATATGTTTTAATTTTAATTTAATGTTTATTTTATATTGGAGTATAGCTGATTAATGTTGTGTTAATAGTTTCAGATGTACAGCAAAGTGATTCAGTTATACATATATAGATATATATCTATACATATACATATCTATCTGTACATGTTACATATACATACATATGTATATATGTATATATAGATATACCTATTTTTCTCTGATTCTTTTCCCATCAAGTTATTATAGAATATTGAATAGAGTTCCCTGTGCTATACTGTAGGTCCTATTTGACTCTCTTATATATAGTAGTGTGTATGTGTAATAGCATGTAATCCTAGGCTTCCCCAGGTGGCTCAGAGGTAAAGAATCCACCTGCCAATGCAGGAGACACAGGAGATGTGGGTTCGATCCCTGGTTAGGGAAGATGCCCTGGAGGAGGAAATGGCAACCCACTCCATTATTCTTGCCTGGGAAATCCCATGGGCAGAGGAGCCTGGCAGGCTACATACAGTCCACAGGATCACAAAGAGCTGGACTTAGCACACACACACGTGTTAATCCTAAACTCCTAATTTATCCCTCTCTCCCACCTTTACCCTTTGGTAACCATAAATTTGTTTTCAAAGTCTGTGAATGTGTTTCTGTTTTGTAAATAACTTCATTTGTATCACTCTTTTATATTCCACATGTAAGTGATATCACATGATATCTGTCTTTCTCTGTCTGACTAACTTCACATAGTACAATAATCTCTAGGTCTATCCATGTTGCTGCAAATGGCATTATTTCATTCTTTTTTTATGGCTGAGTAATTCTCTATTGTATATATGTACCACATCTTCTATATCCATTCCCATGTCGATGGAAATTTAGGTTGTTTCTATGTCTTGACTGTTATAAATAGTGGTACAATGAACACTGGGGTTCATGTGTCTTTTCAAATTGAAGCTTTCATCTTTTCTGAATTTATGCCCAAGAATGGGATTGCTGGTTCATATGGTAGCTCTGTTTTTCAGGGTTTTTTTAATTAATTTTATTTTTAAACTTTACATAATTGTATTAGTTTTGCCAAATATCAAAATGAATCCACCACAGGTATACATGTGTTCCCCATCCTGAACCCTCCTCGCTCCTCCCTCCCCATACCATCCCTCTGGGTCGTCCCAGTGCACCAGCCCCAAGCATCCAGTATCGTGCATTGAACCTGGACTGGCATCTCGTTTCATACATGACATTTCACATGTTTCAATGCCATTCTCCCAAATCTTCCCACCCTCTCCCTCTCCCACAGAGTCCATAAGACTGTTCTATACATCAGTGTCTCTTTTGCTGTCTCGTATACAGGGTTATCGTTACCATCTTTCTAAATTCCATATATATGTGTTAGTATACTGTATTGGTGTTTTTCCTTCTGGCTTACTTCACTCTGTATAATAGGCTCCAGTTTTATCCACCTCATCAGAACTGATTCAAATGTATTCTTTTTAATGGCTGAGCAATACTCCATTGTGTATATGTACCACAGCTTTCTTATCCATTCATCTGCTGATGGACATCTAGGTTGCTTCCATGTCCTGGCTATTATAAACAGTGCTGCAATGAACATTGGGGTACACGTGTCTCTTTCCCTTCTGGTTTCCTCAGTGTGTATGCCCAGCAGTGGGATTGCTGGATCATAAGGCAGTTCTATTTCCAGTTTTTTAAGGAATCTCCACACTGTTCTCCATAGTGGCTGTACTAGTTTGCATTCC
>NW_011495046.1:3220662-3221385 GCF_000754665.1 Bison bison bison | reverse complement strand
TCATTCTATGAGGCCACCATCACCCTAATACCAAAACCTGACAAAGATCCCACAAAAAAAGAAAACTACAGGCCAATATCACTGATGAACATAGATGCAAAAATCCTTAACAAAATTCTAGCAATCAGAATCCAACAACACATTAAAAAGATCATACACCATGATCAAGTGGGCTTTATCCCAGGGATGCAAGGTTTCTTCAATATCCGCAAATCAATCAATGTAATACACCACATTAACAAATTGGCCCATTTTTTGATTGGGTCATTTATTTTTCTGGAGTTGAGCTGTAGGAGTTGCTTGTATATTTTTGAGATTAGTTGTTTGTCGGTTGCTTCATTTGCTATTGTTTTCTCCCATTCTGAAGGCTGTCTTTTCACCTTGCTAATAGTTTCCTTTGATGTGCGGAAGCTTTTAAGTTTAATTAGGTCCCATTTGTTTATTTTTGCTTTTATTTCCAATATTCTGGGAGGTGGGTCATAGAGGATCCTGCTGTGATGTATGTCAGAGAGTGTTTTGCCTATGTTCTCCTCTAGGAGTTTTATAGTTTCTGGTCTTACGTTGAGATCTTTAATCCATTTTGAGTTTATTTTTGTATATGGTGTTAGAAAGTGTTCTAGTTTCATTCTTTTACAAGTGGTTGACCAGATTTCCCAGCACCACTTGTTAAAGAGATTGTCTTTAATCCATTGTATATTCTTGCCTCCCTTGTCAAAGATAAGG
>NW_011495046.1:3214304-3220562 GCF_000754665.1 Bison bison bison | reverse complement strand
TATTCTTGCCTCCCTTGTCAAAGATAAGGTGTCCATATGTGCATGGATTTATCTCTGGGCTTTCTATTTTGTTCCATTGATCTATATTTCTGTCTTTGTGCCAGTACCATACTGTCTTGATAACTGTGGCTTTGTAGTAGAGCCTGAAGTCAGGTAGGTTGATTCCTCCAGTTCCATTTTTCTTTCTCAAGATCACTTTGGCTATTCGAGGTTTTTTGTATTTCCATACAAATTGTGAAATTATTTGTTCTAGCTCTGTGAAGAATACTGTTGGTAGCTTGATAGGGATTGCATTGAATCTATAAATTGCTTTGGGTAGTATACTCATTTTCACTATATTGATTCTTCCAATCCATGAACATGGTATATTTCTCCATCTATTAGTGTCCTCTTTGATTTCTTTCACCAGTGTTTTATAGTTTTCTATATATAGGTCTTTAGTTTCTTTAGGTAGATATATTCCTAAGTATTTTATTCTTTTCGTTGCAATGGTGAATGGAATTGTTTCCTTAATTTCTCTTTCTGTTTTCTCATTATTAGTGTATAGGAATGCAAGGGATTTCTGTGTGTTGATTTTATATCCTGCAACTTTACTATAATCATTGATTATTTCTAGTAATTTTCTGGTGGAGTCTTTAGGGTTTTCTATGTAGAGGATCATGTCATCTGCAAATAGTGAGAGTTTTACTTCTTCTTTTCCAATTTGGGTTTTTTAAAGGAACCTTTACACTGTTCTCTGGAGCTTCCTGGGTAGCTCAGGGGTAAAAAGTCTACCTGCCAATGCAGGAGACACAGAAGATGCAGGTTCAGTACCTGAGTTGGGGAGATCCCCTGGAGAAGGAAATGACAATCGTGTTCAGTATTCTTGCCTGAAAAATCCCAGGGATGGAGGAGCTTGTTAGGCTACAGTCCATAGGGTCACAAAGAGTTGTACATGACTGACTGAGCAACAGGAGCATACTATTCTCCATAGTGGCTGTACCATTCTCACCAACAGTGTAGGAGGGTTCCTTTTTCTCTGTATCTTCTTCAGTATTTATTGTTTGTATGCATTTTTCTGATGGCCACTCTGACCAGTGTGCAGTGATACCTCTGTAGTTTTGATTTACATTTCTCTAACAATTAGCGGTGTTGAGCATCTTTTCCTATGTTTTCTGGCCATCTGTATGTCTTCTACTGAGAAATGTCTATTAATATTTGCTGCTGCTGCTGCTAAGTCCCTTCAGTCATGTTCAACTCTTTGCAGCCCTATGAACTGTACCCACCAGGTTCCTCTGTCCATGGAATTTTCCAGGCAAGAATATTGGAGTGGGTTGCCATGTTCTCCTCCAGGGGATTTTCCTGACCCCAGGGATCAAACACATGTCTCTTATGTCTCCTGCATTGGCAGGTGGGTTCTTTACCACTAGTGCCACCTGGGAAGCCCCTATTAATATTTAGATCTGCTCATTTAAAAAACTTTTTTATATTGAGCTATATGGGCTGTTTGTATATTTTGGAGATTAATCTTTTGTTGGTCACTTTGTTTGCAAATTTACATTTTCTCCCATTTTGCGGGTTGTCTTTTCATCTTCTTTATGGTTTTCTTTGCTGCATAAAAGCTTTTAAGTTTAATTAGGTCCCATTTATTTATTTTTGCTTCTATTTTCATTACTCTAGGAGATGGATCCAAAAATATGTTGCTGAGATTTATATCAAAGAGTGTTCTGCCTACAGTTTCCTCTAAGAGATTTATAGTATCCAGACTTATATTTAGTCCTTTAACTCATTTTGAGTTTATTTTTGTATATAGTGTTAAAGAATGTGCTAATTTCATTCTTTTACATGTAGCTGTCCAGTTTTCCCAGCACAACTTATTGAAGAGGCTATGTTTTCTCCCTTGTATATTCCTGCCTCATTTAGCGTAGATTAGTTGATCGGATGTGTCTGGGTTTATTTCTGGGCTTTCTATCCTGTTTCATTGTTCTACACTTTTGTTTTTGTGCCAGTACATACTGTCTGGGCTTCCCTTGTGGCTCAGTTGGTAAAGAATCTGCCCGTAATGCAGGAGATCTAGGTTTGATCCCTGGATTGGGAAGATCCCCTGGAGAAGGGAAAGGCTACCCACTCCAGTATTCTGGCCTAGAGAATCCCATGGACTCCATGGGATTGCAAAAAGTCAGACATGACCAAGCTTTCACTCACTCACTCACCATACTATCTTGATTACTGGAGCTTTGTAGTACAGTCTGAAGTCAGGCAGGCTTATTTTCAGTTTGATTTTCTCAGAATTACTTTGAATATGTCTTTTGTGTGCCTATACAAATTTTTAAAAATTTTGTTCTATTTCTGTGAAAAATGTCATTAATAATTTGATGGGGATTACATTGAATCTATAGGTTGCTTTGGGTAGTACCATCATTTTGACATGTTGATTTTTCCAATCCAAGGATACGATATATTTTTCCATCTCTTTGTGTCATCTTTGATTTATTTCATCAATGTCTTATAGTTTTCAAAATATAGGCTTTTGTCTCCTTATGTAGGTTTATTTCTAGGTATTTTATGAATTTGGTGCAATGGTAAATGGGACTGTTTCCTTAATTTCTCTTTCTTATCTTTTATTGCTTGTGTATAGAAATGTAAGAGATTTCTGTATACTGATTTTTTTATCCTTGAATTTTACTACATTCATTGATGAGCTCTAGTAGTTTTCTGGTGGCATCTTTATGATCGTATATTATCAAGTTTTCTGTAAATAGTGACACTTGTATTGCTTCTTTTCAAATTTGGAATTCTTTCTTTCTCTTCTCTGCTGTCACTTCTTGTTTCTGTTCATTCGCCCAGTCATGTCTGACTCTTCGCAATGCCATGGACCACAGCATGGCAGGCCTTCCTGTCCCTCAGAATCTCCCAGAGTTTGCCCAGGTTCATGTCCATTTTGTTGGTGATGCCATCCAGCCATCTCATTCTCTGATGCCCTCTTCTTCTCTTCTCTCAATCTTTCCCAGCGTCAGGGTCTTTTCCAATGAGTCATCATTTTGCAGCAAGTGACCAAAAAATTGGAGTTTCAGCATCAGTCCTTCCAATGAATATTCAGGGTTGATATCGTTTAGGATTGACTGGTTTTTCCTTTAAGATTGACTGCTGTTACTAGGACTTCTAAAACTATGTTGAATAAAAGTAGCAAAAATGAACATTTATTTTTCATCTCTGATCTTACAGATGCTTTCAGCTTTTCACAATTGGGTATGATGTTAGCTGTGGACTTGTCATATATGCCCCTTATGTTGAGGTAGTTTCCCTCTATGACCATTTTCTGTAGAGTTTTTATCATAAATGGTGTTGAATTTTGTCAGAAGCTTTCTTTGCATCTGTTGAAATGATCATATGACTTTTATTCTAAAATTTTTTAATGTAGTTTATCACATATGATTGATTTGTGGATATTGAAAAATCCTTGCACCTCTGGGGTAAGTCCCACTTGATCAAGGTATATGATCCTTTTAATGTATGGATGGATTTTTTTTTTTTGCTAGTATTTTGTTGAAGACTTTTGCCTCTACATACATCAATGATGTTGGTCTCTAATTTTCTTTTTTGTGGTATCTTTGTCTGGTTTTGGTATCAGGGCAATGGTGGCCTTGTAGAATGAGCTTGGGAGTGTTCCTTCCTCTGTAATTTTCAGAATAGTTTCAGAAGAATAGGTGTTAACTCTTCTCTAAATATTTGATAGCATTTACCTGTGAAGCCACCTGGTCCTAGACATCTGTTTGTTGGGCGTTTAAAAATCACACTTTTAATTTCAGTACTTGTGATTGGTCTGTTGATATTTTCTGTTTCTTCCTGGTTCTGTCTTAGAAGATTGTACCTTTCTAAGAATTTTCATTTCTTCTAGGTTGTCTACTGGCATATAGTTGATTATAGTAGTTGCTCATAATCCTTTGTGTTCCTGTGATGTCACTTATAACTTATTTTTCATTTCTAATTTTATTGAATTGAGCCCTCACATTTTTTTTCTTGATGAGTCTCACTAAAGGTTTATGAATTTTGTGTATCTTTTCAAAGAATCATTGTTTCATTAATCAATCAATTAGTTTCATTGATCTTTTCTATTCTTTGCCTCATTCCAGAGGTCCCATAGACTACCCTCATTTCTTTTTTCTTTATCTGTTCCACAGTAGTGATTTCCACCAATCTGTCTTCCAGCTCACTTTTATGTTCTTCTGCCTCATTTATTCTGCTGTTGATTCCTTCTAGTGTATTTTTTCATTTCCATTACTGTATTGTTCATCTATGTTTGCTTGTTTTTTTTAAGTCTTCTATCTCTTTATTAAACATTTCTTGTATTTCCCCAGTCTGCACCGCCATTCTTTTTCTGAGATCTTGGATCATCTTTACTATTGTAATTCTAAATTCTTTCTCAGGCAGATTGCCCAACTCCACTTCACTTAATTGTTCTTCTGGGGTTTTATCTTGTTCCTTCATCTAGAACATATTTTGATGTGGTCTCAGTTTGTCTGATTTTCTGTATTTGTGGGTTCCGTTCCACAGACTGCAAGATTATAGTTCTTCTTGCTTCTAGTGTCTGCCCCCTAGTGGCTGAGGTTGGTCTGGTGAAGGCTTCCTGATGGAAGGGACTGGTGCCTGCCTACTAGGTGGACCTGGTCTTGTCCCTCTGGTGGGCAGGGCCATGTCAAGTGTCTAGAGGTAGCTGTGGTCTCAGGAAGACTTTAGGCAGCCTATTTGTTGATAGGTGGAACTGTGTTCTCAACCTGTTGGTTGTATGGCCTGAGATATTCCAGCCTTGAAGCCCGCAGGCTATTGGATGGGTGCCAAAATGGAAGCCTCCAGGAGAGCGCACACCAAGGAATATTCCCTAGGGACACCAGTGTCCATGCCCCTGCAATCGGCCACAGCCAACCCTGAGGAGACCCTCTAACAACCCCAGTTCTGGCTCAGGCTCCTCTGGAGTCACTGCTTTTCCCTGGATCCTAAAGCACATGAAACCGTGTGTGCTCCCTCCAAAAGTGGAGTCTCTGTTTTCTCCAGTCCTATCGAGCTCCTCCTGCACTCAACCTGTGGTAGCCTTCAAATTCAAATGTGCTGGGGGGTCGTCCTCCTGATGCCTGATTCCTAGGCTAGGAAACATGACATGTTGCTCCAAACTCTTACCCCTGTGGGAGAACTTCTGCAATATAATTATTTTCTAGTTTACAGGTAGCCCACCCAACAGGTATAGGATTTGATTATATCAGGAAAACATCCCTCTACCATCTTGTTGTGACTTGTCTTTGGATGTAGGAAAACATTTTTGGTAGGTTCCAATCTTTTGTTGTTGTTGATGGTTGTTTAGCGGTTAGCTGTGATTTTGCTGATTTTGTGAGAGGAGGTAAGCTCAAGTCCTTCTACTCTGACATTTTATCTCCTATGGTACATTAAATAATTTGTCGACAAAGGACTGTTCACAGAATGTTTGCATTAGCTTTATAAAATAAGCTCATATCGAAGGAATAATAAATGACAAAAACCCTCTTCCAACAACACAAGAGAAGACCCTACACATGAACATCACTGGATGATCAACACTGAAATCAGATTGATTATATTCTTTGCAGCCAAAGATGGAGAAGCTCTATACAGTCAACAAAAACAAGACCAGGAGCTGACTGTGGCTCAGATCATGAACTCCTTATTGCCAAATTCAGACTTAAATTGAAGAAAGTAGGGAAAATCACTAGACCATTCAGGTATGACCTAAATCAAATCCCTTATGATTATACAGTGGAAGTGAGAAATAGATTTAAGGGCCTAGATCTGATAGAGAGAGTGCCTGATGAACTATGGACTTAGGTTCGTGACATTGTACAGGAGACAGGGATCAAGACCATCCCCACAGAAAAGAAATGCAAAAAAGCAAAATGGCTATCTGAGGAGGCCTTACAAATAGCTGTGAAAAGAAGTAAAGCAAAAACCAAAGGAATAAAGAAAAGATATAAGCATCTGAATGCAGAGTTCCAAAGAATAGCAAGGAGAGATAAGAAAGCCTTCCTCAGTGATCAATGCAAAGAAATAGAGGAAACCAACAGAATGGGAAAGACTAGAGATCTCTTCAAGAAAATTAGAGATACCAAGGGAACATTTCATGCAAAGATGGGCTCGATAAAGGACAGAAATGATATGGACCTAACAGAAGCAGAAGATATTAGGAAGAGGTGGCAAGAATACACAGAACTGTACAAAAAAGATCTTCATGACACAGATAATCATGATGGTGTG
>NW_011495046.1:3213493-3214131 GCF_000754665.1 Bison bison bison | reverse complement strand
CTGTGAAAGTGCTGCACTCAATAGGCCAGCCAATTTGGAAAACTCAGCAGTGGCCACGGGACTGGAAAAGGTCAGTTTTCATTCCAATCCCAAAGAAAGGCAATGCCAAAGAATGCTCAAACTACCACACAATTGCACTCATCTCACACGCTAGTAATGATCAAAATTCTCCAAGCCAGGCTTCAGCAATACGTGAACCATGAACTTCCAGATGTTCAAGCTGATTTCAGAAAAGGCAGAGGAACCAGAGATCAAATTGCCAACATCCGCTGGATCATGGAAAAAGCAAGAGAGTTCCAGAAAAACATCTATTTCTGCTTTATTGACTATGCCAAAGCCTTTGACTGTGCAGATCCCAATACACTGTGGAAAATTTTGAAAGGGATGGGAATACCAGAACACCTGACCTGCCTCTTGAGAAATCTATATGCAGGTCAGGAAGCAACAGTTAGACCTGGACATGGAACAACAGACTGGTTCCAAATAGGAAAAGGAATACGTCAAGGCTGTATATTGTCACCCTGCTTATTTAACTTCTATGCAGAGTACATCATGAGAAACGCTGGGCTGGAAGAAGCACAAGCTGGAATCAAGATTGCTGGGAGAAATATCAATAACCTCAGATATGCAGATGACAT
>NW_011495046.1:3181291-3213377 GCF_000754665.1 Bison bison bison | reverse complement strand
ACCTAGATAGCATATTAAAAAGCAGAGACATTACTTTGCCAACAAATGTCCGTCTAGTCAAAGCTATGGTTTTTCCAGTGGTCATGTATGGATGTGAGATTTGGACTGTGAAGAAAGCTGAGCGCCGAAGAATTGATGCTTTTGTACTGTGGTGTTGGAGAAGACTCTTGAGAGTCCCTTGGAGTGCAAGGAGATCCAGTTAGTCCAGTCTAAAGGAAATCAGTCCTGGGTGTTCATCGGAAGGACTGATGCTAAAGCTGAAAATCCAATACTTTGGCCACCTCATGCAAAGAGTTGACTCATTGGAAAAGACCCTGATGCTGGGAGGGTTTGGGGGCAGAAAGAGAAGGGACAACAGAGGATGAGATGGCTGGATGGCATTACTGACTCGATGGACATGAGTGGGAGTGAACTCCGGGAGTTGGTGATGGACAGGGAGGCCGGGTGTGCTGCAATTCATGGGGTCACAAAGAGTTGGACATGACTGAGCGACTGAACTGAACTGAACTGAACACCAACTTGACTAATTTTTCACAAATTGTCTAAATGCTGGTTTAAATGATCACCTTGGATATGAAAATCTGATGTTCAAGCCCTTTATGTAAAATGACTTAGTACAACGAACCTTCCAGCTCTGTGGATATGGAACCCCACACAGAAGGAGGATGAATTTTATATAGGTACAGGTATAATCCTTATAGGGGCTTCCCAGGTGGCTCAGTGTAAAGAATCTGCCTGCCAATGCAGGAGACACAGGAGATATGGGTTCAATCCTTGGACCTGGGTTCAATCCCTGGGTTGGGAAGATACCCTGAAGGAGAAAATGGCAACTCACTCAGTATTCCTGCCTGGAAAATTCCATGGACAAAGGAGCCTGGCAGGCTACACAGTCCATGAGGTCAAAAAGAATTGGACGTGACTGAGCATACATTCAATAAACCTTATAGATCCTTAATGGATATGTTCCTCTTCAGATGACAAAATCAATAATAGTAACCTCCATTGGCTCATCCCTATTCTCATCACTATAAAACCCCACAACTCATCATGAACAGTGGAAAACATTACTAGGAGAAATGGGGACCAGCAACATGGACCCTTATATGCAGATAGTTTTCCTCAGGGGAGTAATATTTTGATTTTGGCTTATCCTTAAAGAATCTTAATAAACACTGAGGTGCAGATACATCTAATCAGAACTTAAAAATCTCATTTGGACCATAGGCAGAGGCAAATTTGTATGTCAAAAATACTGCTCAGACTTCTAGGTGTATTTTCCCTGTGTTGTGTTTAATCACTCAGTCATGTCAGACTCTCTGCAGCCCCATGGACTGTAGTCCACCAGGCTCCTCTGTCCATGGGGATTCTCCAGGCAAGAATACTGGAGAGGGTTGCCATGCCCTCCTCCAGGGGATCTTCCTAACCCAGGAATCAAACCCAGATCTCCCACATTGCAGGTGGGGTCTTTACTATCTGAGCCACCAGGGGAGCCCATATTTTCCCTAATAGACCCTCAATTAATAAAGAAAATACCAAGCCTACATAGACTTTTCTTTAAAAAAAATAGGCACTACTTTTAAGAGCAGTTTTAGGTTCACAGAAAAACTGTTAGGAAGATGGGTATTTGCTAAATACCCCCTGTCCCCAAACATGGGTAGCCTCTTCCATTATCAGCATTTCCCACCAGAGTGAAATTTTTATTGTAACTAATGAACCTATAATGACATCATTATCACCCCCGTTCATAGTGTAGATTAGGATTCATTCTTGGTGTTGTATATCCCCTGAGTCTTGACAATTATGATACGTATGTACCATTATAGTCTCATAGAGAATAGTTTCACTGTCCTCCAAATACTATGTGCTCTGCATAGACCTTTCTTGACAAATAGTGAGCAGATTTTAACTTCCAACCCAAATACACTCTAATCACACAGTAACAAAATTAAATATTAAACTAGAAGGGAATATAAGTTATCAATGAGAAGCATATGAGCAATAATTGATGAGCATCCATCCAAAGAGCACAAGATGCAAAACGAGAGAGGGATTCAGAGAGAACACAAAAAAGAGGAGGGATGTGTGCTGTAAGAATTGGCCTCAGCACTGAGCACCAGGATACTCACCTCAATTCCTCCTAAGAATCCATCTTTTAAGCCTCTACAGACTCTCCACAGAATACCCTGGTCACTCTAATTATGCCCCACTCAAAATCCCTTAAAGTGAATATAAAACTGATCAAACCCCTTCTGCTGCCTACTTACAAGTATAACCTAAAGCTGTATGTCTCAGGCTATGTACGCATAGCTCAGGATTCTGGCCTGCAAAGGTTATTTTATTTCTGAGCTTTTAAATTTCCTTTTCACCAAATTCTTTTAAAAGAAAGTATTTGGTTTAGATGGAGAGGTTTTTTTTTTTCTTCTTTCTTTTTCAGCAGAGCTGTTGCATAACACAATTGGTTTTGCATGCTTTATAGGAAAGCAGGCCACCTTCCTTCATAAAGGGTGAGGGCACTGATATGCCTTCCAATCACTTGATTCTATTGTTCTAAGCAGTCCTTTCAATGTTTTTGGCAGGCTCGGGCTTCTGTGCTACCATGGCCTTATTTTATTATTGTTTGGAGGGGAGTGTAGTGTGATTATCCATTCTTCCTTCAGGCAGAGCAAGCCATCTGGAATGTTTATTAAGCCCGCCGGCTGATCAGGAGGCTAGAACTCTGGTGATATACATGAACGTGGGTTGTTCTACATCATCACAGCTTTGTTCCTCTGATGATGTAGCATGCAGAGAGGGCCCCGCTAATGGATTTAGAGCACTTCACAGTGGAGGTGCCATGGGCTGAATGGGGAAAGAGATATTTCTGGCCTCTGGGTAATTGACTGGAGGATGGTAGAAAAATGTTTAATGTAAAGCAAGGTGGCTTCAAAACTTTTAAATGTTTAATTTGGGGTGGTAGAAGGGCAGGTGATCAGCAAGAGGTTTGAGGAGCGGCCTTTGAAGCCCAAATCTTTGTGATGAGGTCATGCCCCCCTAAGCCTGTCTGTCGCTCTGTGTAAAAAGATCAGTCGAGCTTGTCCAGAAATAAAATGCTACTATTCTAATTTTAAAATTTAGGCATTTCCCAGCCTACACTAAGCAGTACTTATATTTCTTTCCTTTTATTAGTGTCACTGCAAAGAAAGAGGAACATCCTTCCTTTGCTATAAATTTTGGTCTGTAATTGTTGAACATATTTTTTGCAGGAAGGCAAAGTTTGTCTCTTCATGCTTTCGCTGTTTGTAAAATGAGTGTTTGTGGAGCTGCAAAGAATAATTTATAATGAGGATTTGGGTTTCTTTTTCAATTTAATTTGGATTTTACACTGAGTCAACATTTCAGTCAATTATAGAACTGTGATTAGTTACCAGTCACTTAAGTAAGCACCTTTTAAAAATAGACCTATAAAAATGATACAGGGACTAATCACTGATGTAAGAAATCTTATGCAGGGCCACCTGAACCATAATAAGAGGAAGAAAAAGATGGTTGAGTAAATAAAACCTGTGTTTGGCTAAATCACAAGATATGCTAGTTACCCAGCCTACTGAATAAATCTGCCCAGGGCCAGTTTATGTCAGCACACAGGACATGCTACCAATAGATCCTTTAGTAAATCCTTGATGACAGAAATGAGTAATTCACCATTACATGAAGATGAATGTATCAGGTTGAGGAGCTCTGTGTAAAACATCTTATCTGACTTTACAGTTTGTGTCTATTAATCTAGATATAGGCAAATATATATGTTTAAAGTTGAACATATCTACAGAGATGTGGTTATAAATAAATATATATATATAGTATATATGTGTGTGTGTCTGTGTATCTACATATACTTAGAGGAAATATATATATATATATTTATATTCATATCCTTATATTTTTACCCACAGTCAAATTAGTGACATCTAATCCACTTCAGCAGAAGTCAGAGCTATACTGTATTATAGATGGAGTTAATCCCATCAGACACATATCTCTCTGTATCAGTGGCCTATTATCACAATAATGATGCATGATAACTACCATTCCTAAAATGATTTGACTTCAAATAGTAACCATTCATTATTGCTTATGAGGCTATGGGTCAGGCCACTGGGACACACTGGTCCGGCACGGCTCATGTATGCATCTGAGTTAAGCTATAGGTCAACAAGACGACTAGCTTTGTACTCTTAGCTGGTCTGTCCCACATTTGGGGTCTCGACTAGGAAAATTGATTGGCTTGTTATGCTCTCATGTTCTCTCCTCCTCCAAGCTAGACTGGGCTTTTTTATATTAAGAGAGAGAGAGAGAGAGATCACAGGGCTTCCTGAGATCGAGGTTCTGAATTGGTATGCTGTCACTCTTGCCATATTCTATTGGTCAAACCAAATTGCAAAGCTAACCCAGCTCCAGTGGTGGGCAGAACCCAATTCATGATAGGAAGAGCTGCAGAGTCACCTTACAAATGATGTGTTGATCAAAAGGGTGAAGCCAGCCCATGCCTCCCTGCAGCTTAGTTTGTGAAATGTTGGGACAAGAATGCTTGCTTTCTATTTTGTCTCTGTTTCTAACACACTTTACTCTGTCCCTGGTAAAATCAAACAATGCTGTGCAAATGTTTGCCTCTAAGCCCAAATAAACCACCTACAAATTGCAAATATCAGCGTTCTCAAAATAAGATCCAATGTATATAATGATTATTGACAATGTCTTGGTCCTGTCGATTCTAGGTAGAAACCGAAGATTCACCAGTTGAGATTATTTTATATGCTGTGCCTAGAAAGTCTAGAAAATATCATAAATTCAGTTCTCTTAACACTTCCTTAAACTAATTAGGCTTCAACCTAAAACTCTGAGGAATAATATTTTGGTTTCACATATAAAGCTCTCTCTGTCTCAGTGTCTTCATCTATAAATGTAGTGTATTAGATTGTGATTTCAAGAAGTTAAGCCTTCTCACACTAAAATTCCTTTTATTTTCTTATGAAAATGGAGACACTTTTTATTTGAAGTCCTTCTCTAGATATTTTTCTATGCTTCTCTGTGCCTACCAAGCTGCCACCTCCATATAGTCTGTAGAAGAGCACCAATTAGGAATATTAGGCAGGTAAAAACAAGTAATCTTGAAGTTGTTTAAAATTTGATTTAATCTGTGTCTTTATATTTGAATTGATAGCAGAATCGATGCTTTTGAACTCTGCTGTTGGAGAAGACTCTTGAGAGTCTCTTAGACTGTGAGGAGATCAAACCAGTCAATGGTAAAGGAAATCAGTGCTGAATATTCATTGGAAGGACTGATGCTGAAGCTCCAATACTTTGACCACCTGATGTGGAGAGCCGACTCATTGGAAAAGACCTTCATGCTGGGAAAGATTGAAGGCAGGAGAAGAAGGGGACTACAGAAGATGAGATGGTTAGATGGCATCACTAACTCAATGGACATGATTTTGAGCAAGCTCCAGGAGTTGGTGATGGACAGGAAAGCCTGGTGTGCTGCAGTCCATGAGGTTGCAAAGAGTCGGACACAACTAAACTGACACCAGTTATCCAATTAACATGCAAACCTGTCTATTTCATACTCAGAGGTGAAACTCCTCCAGCTTTGTTTATTTCAAGGAAGAAAAAGAAAAGGACTATTTAGTTTTCTGGAGAAGTGCTCATATTGCCTACCTACTCTTTTCTTCTCCAAACTTCCTGCTTTTGACTTTCTTTTGTATATAGGATGTATCAAGTACTTACTCAACATTTTGACATCCATGTATTGTCAGGTGGACAAGAATCCACATGTCTTTTGTGTATACCTATTTCATATAGAAGAAACTCCTGGGAGTACAAGGACTTAGAAAGATAGATAGATGAGTAGTTAGGCAGACAGACTGACAGACTTGGGTAAAGATTTATGTGGAGGCTAGCTAGATCACTGAGTGCCTCAATCAAACTTTGCTGTGGTACCTTACCCTCCCTCTTCTAATCCACACAAACCTACAAGGGGCCACTTTGCTCCTGACTGTGTGTTTGAAGATGGAACTAACTGATGCATCAGGTTCCCCTGCCTTCAGATGCAAGCACATCAAGCGCCCTGGCCTTGCACTGCCTCTCACTCCACTGGCAAGTTCGTCACGAGGTTTCTACTGCCAGCACCTCGGTGATAAAGGGAACGAGGCTTCAATTTGAAGCAGGACTTCTTGGGGCACTTTCTAAGTCTAAGTTCTGTGGAGTCTCAGCTGAGAGCCTTATAGCAGGGATGGAAAATTAGAGCAGATCAGTAAACAGAGGAACATCACCCTGGAATTGAGAAATATTTGGGAAGAGGAAATCTGTAAGTCATTTTTCTGCAGAAACCAGATTGGTATTGGGGCATCAAGACTTGAGTTATAGTGTTAAGAGACTGCATTGATATTCAGCAGCTTTTAAACCCTGGGACTTTATTGTTTTACCTGAATTCCAAGCTTATTTGATTGTGTGAGGTACTATTACATAACTTTTATGATTGAAGAAACGAAGGCTTAGAGAGGTTAGGTGAATGGTCCAGACCACATGGTTGAGATTTAAGGCCAGTTTTCTGTGGTTCAGAAGGCTTAACCCTTTCTGCTACCCACAGAGCCACAGATTCTCCTTCTCTTTGCTTTAGGGTATTTCTGTTGAGATGATTCTGAGTCACTCACCTAGTGTTAAGTCCTAATGTTCTCTTCATTGATGTCTATGTGTGTGTAGCATTAATTCACCTACATTTAATGTTGAGAATGAAAATATATTAACATTGAATTAGGAACATTGCCTAAAATTTTGCTTCCTAGGTTATAAATGAATACTGCTTCCCTGGTGGCTCAGACAGTAAAGAATCTGCCTGCAATGTGGGAGTCCAGTTCAGTCGCTAAGTCATGTCCAACTCTTTGCGACCCCATGGACTGCAGCACACCAGGCTTCCCTGTCCATCACCAACTCCCAGAGCTTGCTCAAACTCATGTCCATTGAGCTGGTGATGCCATCCTAACATCTCATCTTCTGTCATCCCCTTCTCCTCCTGCCTTCAACCGGGGTTCAATCCCTGGGTTGGGAAGATTCCCTGGAGAAGGGAATGATAACCCACTCCAGTATTCTTGCTTGGAGAATCCCATGGACAGAGGAGACTGGTGGGCTATGTCCATGGGGTCACAAAGAGTCTGACATGATAGACTAACTCTTTCTTTCATAATCTGTAAGGTCATATCTTACATTTTTTAACATTATAAGCATTTTTGACTCATATTAGTAATGAAACCGGACAGTTGCTGGTTTTATCTTTCCATAAATCTAAAGCATCCATTCAGAAGCACCATTGGAAGACTCTTTCTTGGACTGCAGCCTGGCAAATGTCTCTCCTCTCAACCTATCCTACCTGAAAATCTATTATTGACCAAACATAGTGCTAAACACATAAGGCATATTCCTTTTCTAAGTGAAATTACTACTCTCGCTGAATACACAGCTATGCAGATAGCACTGGGTTTGACTGGATGTTCATGTGTCCCATTGCTGAACTAAATCCTATAACTCTTCTGAGATAAAAGGTCTTTAAAAACTAGAATTGCAGTCAGTCTTCTTTGATTGCAAAGGCAGTTGGGAGAGGGCAGACAAGTGATTCCAAAGGCAGTTGAGAGAGGGCAGACAAGTGAACCCAGAAGGATGGACAGGTATTGAAGGGAAGGGCATTGTAGAGGATTTTCTGACATTGATAACAATTCTGGAAGATTTAGGAAAGGTGAAGATTGGAAACCCTGAAGGATAGGCCCCAAAGCTAGTGTACTTTGTCAAAAAAACATGTAATAAGAGATGAGAAGATGTTCCTTGAAGACAGGTTTTATGTCTATGTTACGGCCACTTATTTCACTCACAAAGAAAAGCTTTTTAGCTTTTGTAAGTAAAGGTGTTGCGAGCTATCTTCTAAAATACAAAGAGTTTGTACAGAATCCAGCAATGAATTGTCTAACATTTCCATGGTGGGCAAGCAAGGATTAGGTGGGAAATGTGTGGTAGGAGAGAAGCCCTGAGAGACAGACTTGGTCCATATGGGATCCATGACTTAATATAATAATTCAGAACATATTACACTGATAATTTTGCTTCCAAGAGTCCAGAATTTAAGAAGAAATGCTATCGATGAGATGCCTAGTTAACTAAGGACCCTTGAGACTTTGTAAGGCTCTGTTAAACAGCAAGAGTAGGCTCTATTTCTTAAAAGGAATAACTACAGGAGAGAAGAAGGTTGAAACACCAGAATCTTACATCCTCCCCTTCCTGAAAGAAAGTCTCCCATTTCTTTCCCTATCATCTCCCTATTTCCCACTCCCTTTCAGCTGTACCCACCTCTAATAGTTTCTAAGCATTTGTGCTGTAAACATGTAGGGCCACAGTGAAAAATTAGGAGATACTGACTTCTTTTTCACAAGAAGGTAACTGTCAGAGAGTGAGGTTTTCCTTGCTAATCCCTACAGGTAAGAAAGATATGGTGGAGTAGCCCACATTCTATTTCAAGGGCTGACAGATGAATAATATTGATTGGAATTTGTTTGGGGCCATAGAATATCTGGTGGCTCAGATGGTAAAGAATCTGCCTGCAATGCAGGAGACCCAGGTTTGATCCCTGGGCCAGGAAGATCCCCTAGAGAAGGGCATAGCAACCCACTCCAGTATTCTTTCCTGGAGAATTCCATGGACAGAGGAGCCTGGTGGGCTACAGTCCATGGGGTTGCAAAGAGTCAGACATGACTGAGTGACTAACACACACACACACAGAACATCTGCTTACTGATTAGACTAATCCCCCCAGGTGTCTTCAGCCCTTAAGATTTAACCCAGATTATGTTTTCTGTGTAAAGGTGGCTATTAAGCAAAGAATTAATGATAACTAATAATTCATAAGCTCCTCTATGCACAGTTTCTCTGGCTTGAGAGTGTTTGTCAAGATTAGAAATGCTCTGAGAGATTTTTCCCAACATTCGCATTGGAAATTGCCCCTGTAACAGATGACCCCATCTCTTTTCAGTTCAGTTCAGTCACTCAGTCGTGTCTGACTCTTCGCGACCCCATGAATCGCAGCATGCCAGGCCTCCCTGTCCATCACCAACTCCCGGAGTTCACTCAGACTCACGTCCATCGAGGCAGTGATGCCATCCAGCCGTCTTATCCTCTGTCGTCCTCTTCTCCTTCTGCCCCTAATCCCTCCCAGCATCAGAGTTTTCCAATGAGTCAACTCTTCGCATGAGGTGGCCAAAGTACTGGAGTTTCAGCTTTAGCATCATTCCTTCCAAAGAAATCCCAGGGCTGATCTCCTTCAGAATGGACTGGTTGGATCTCCTTGCAGTCCAAGGGACTCTCAAGAGTCTTCTCCAACCCCACAGTTCAAAGGCATCAATTCTTTGGCGCTCAGCCTTCTTCACAGTCCAACTCTCACATCCATACATGACCACAGGAAAAACCATAGCCTTTTCTAGACGAACCTTTGTTGGCAAAGTAATGTCTCTGCTTTTGAATATGCTATCTAGGTTGGTCATAACTTTCCTTCCAAGGAGTAAGCATCTTTTAATTTCATGGCTGCAGTCACCATCTGCAATAATTTTGGAGCCCCAAAATAATAAAGTTGACACTGTTTCCACTGTTTCCCCATCTATTTCCCATGAAGTGATGGGACCAGATGCCATGATCTTAGTTTTCTGAATGTTGAGCTTTAAGCCAACTTTTTCACTCTCCACTTTCACTTTCATCAAGAGGCTTTTGAGTTCCTCTTCACTTTCTGCCATAAGGGTGGTGTCATTTGCATATCTGAGGTTATTGATATTTCTCCCGGCAATCTTGATTCCAGCTTGTGTTTCTAAACCATAAAGCAAGGAAGTTGGGTAGAGGGGCATATTTTAATCCAGGAGGAAACTTGGGAGTATAAGGTATCGATTTGTTGGACATCATGGTAACTGTTTATGTATCATCCTGCAGTTGACAAGTCTATTTCTTAAAAAAAAAAAAAAAAAGTATTTAAAGAAGAAAAATTCAGAAAATGGCAGGATCTGGATTGACTCCGATGTCCTAGAAGTATGACAGGTTATGGCAGCCATTGTAAGGTGGCAAGTCTAAAGCAAGCAATGTTGCTGAGTAAGTGACCAAAGTACACCAATGTGAATTATTTCAAAGTATCCAAAGACCATCAGTCCTAAACTAGATTGAGGATGTGCCTAGAATTTGAGGTCATTCTAAGTTTCTCAATGAGAAAGGTCAAATCACAGAGTAAGCCTAAAAATCAAATTTCAATGAGAAGGCAACCTCTGGTAAGAAATGGAACTGTGGTCAGGATGGAGAATAGGAAGCTGGCACGTCTTAGCCTGGGTGACCGTAACATCAACATTCCTGCCTCCTCTTCAGACCGACCATTGAAGCTGAAGAGATCAAAACAAAATAACATTTCTTTGTGGTGCTGGAGAAGACTCTTGAGAGCCCCTTGGACTACAAGGAGATCAAACTAATCAATCCTAAAGGAAATCAATCCTTAAAATTAATTGAAAGGACTGAAGCTGAAGCTCCAAGACATCGGCCACCTGAAGCAAAGAACCATCTCATATGGAAAAGACCCTGATACTGGGAAAGACTGAAGACAAAAGAGAACGGGGCAAGAGAGGATGAGATGGTTGGATGGCATCAGTGACTCAATGGACATGAATTTGAGCAAGCTCTGAGTGATAGTGGAGGACAGAGGAGACTGGTGTGCTACAGTCTGCTGGGTTGCAAAGAGTCAGACACGGCTTGGCAGTTGAACAACAACAAATTCCCATTACAGGCAAATAAAATCCAAAAGATATGATATTTGAATGGATTCTGTCATCATAGATAGACTTCAGGGTGAGCTGCCTATATATCCTCTCACCGTTGAATCCATCTGCTGTGAAAATTTTTCACTGTCTCCAAGTCATCATGAAAACATTCTCAGCTAATTGAGACATTCCCAAACAATTAAGATAACCAGATGCGTCTGTTATTTGTAATTACCTGAATATGCATTCCTTTCTTTGAGAATAGTTCCATTTTTTGAGCCTTTTGAACTGCTCCAGATAATGAAAATGAAGATTACTGTGTGTGCATTTTTCACTCGGCCTAATTTTGACATAGAATTACCTCTTTCCAAAATTAAGCAGCAAAACTGGAAACATGTGTGGAAAAAAATAACTTTTTTTTTTTTAAATTTTGCCTGGTGCCAAAATAATACCTTCTCTCCCTATACAAATTGCATTTCTGACAATTTCTAAGACTTAAATGTAATATATGCTTAAAGGTAAAGTATGGACTCCAATAGTTAAGGAAAAAATAAACAATTTTAAATTACCATTCATGATCTGCCACATTTAATCATTTAGATTCATGATGAATCTGCAGTACTGTTTATAGTTCTTGGCATGTATTAGCAATAGATGTAGTAGGGTTTCCATAACCCTACTACAGTAGGTAGGTATGGTAACTACCACCATAACTGCTATTCTTTCTACTATTTCTGATATTACTATCCCTACTTTTCCTGATAATAATATACAATCTATTCAAATGGAGATATTCACTAGTGATCTGGTGTTTTTTTGAAACATTTTGTTATTGACTTATCTAATTATACAAAGAATTTATTAGAATAATTCACCACTTCTTTCCAATAACAGTCCTACTACATTTTTATTTTTCCAACTATGCAAATTCTTATACAACTTCCAGATACAATTCAAATTCTATCTCTGTCTTCTTTCAACTTTATAGAATTAGCCTTCACTATTTATAAATTACTTTTATATCTGCTTATAACTTTTTATTTTATAGCTGTCTCAAGCAACTATTTAATTTGCATTGTAATTTAAATTTTTGTATGCCCAATCTGAAAACAAGGCTTGCCCTATCCTTGTTTTCAGTTTTTACTTACTACTCTCGTCTTGGTACATGGTAGGTGCTCAATATATATTTAATTTGGTTCTATTTGAAAAGATCTCATGCCTTTCTGATATATTCATTCCCTCCAGCATGTCTCTTAGTGTCAAATAATTTTGGATTCTCAGATATTGGTACATTATAATCCACCTATAAGATAACTCTTTCTCTTGCCCTAGGCGGTGGAGCTGGTCTCACTTTAAGTCACTCTGTGAAGGCAAAGCTTGCTACTTAGAAGATCAACATGATGGAAATACCTCTAGAGGTAGAC
Source organism: Bison bison bison (assembly GCF_000754665.1). Taxonomy (NCBI): domain Eukaryota; kingdom Metazoa; phylum Chordata; class Mammalia; order Artiodactyla; family Bovidae; genus Bison; species Bison bison. The sequence continues at coordinate 3,201,151 of NW_011495046.1, read as the reverse complement.
AATGGCATCAGGAGACAAGAGCTGGGAGAAAGGAACAGAACAAAAAACTGAACAAGAAGAAGGTTGAGGAGGCAGAAGAGGAGCAAGGAAAGGAGGGGAAACAGCTGCAGGAGAAGGAAGAAGAGAAAGGGAGGAGTAGAAAAGTGATCGCTCTCCCTATAAATCACATTTGTTAATAGTGAATCCATGTCTCTTACATCTCCAGCATTGGCAGGCACGTTCTTTACCACTAGTGCCCCCTGGGAAGCCAAGTGAATATTTATATCATGTTAAAAGTGGAAGAGTCTTCTCCAACACCACGAGAGTCCCTTGGACTGAAAGGAGATCCAGCCAGTCCATTCTGAAGGAGATCAGCCCTGGGATTTCTTTGGAAGGAATGATGCTAAAGCTGAAACTCCAGTACTTTGGCCACCTCATGCGAAGAGTTGACTCATTGGAAAAGACTCTGATGCTGGGAGGGATTGGGGGCAGGAGGAGAAGGGGACGACAGAGGATGAGATGGCTGGATGGCATCACTGACTCAATGGACGTGAGTCTGGGTGAACTCCGGGAGTTGGTGATGGACAGGGAGGCCTGGCGTGCTGCGATTCATGGGGTCGCAAAGAGTTGGACACGACTGAGTGACTGAACTGAACTGAACTGAACTAAAAATTGGAAGATGAGTGATATTCGTGTAACAGGGCTAAACATTTTCCACTTTTGATGGAAAATACTTTTGAGTACTTCTGAGCTAGTGTAGAATGCTTTTTATTCTTATGTAATTAATCTTTTATCCTAATTATTACCAAAATGGCAACCCACTCCGGTGTTTTTGCCTGGAGAATCCCAGGGACAGGGGAGCCTGGTGGGCTGCTGTCTATGGGGTCACACATAGCTGGACACGACTGAAGTGACTTAGCAGCTTCATCAAATTCCTGAACCGAGAGCACAATTATCATCAAGAATGGGAACTACTGTTCAACTTTCCCAAAACCAAATTCATTATTTTTGTTAACTGTCCTCTGTATTTATCTGGCTAATACTGTGAGGCATTTATTGTTTTGAGAAAAGAGTATAAATTCCAACCATCCTCGTTTTACTTTAACTCTTTATTCTGCTACTTAGTAATTGTATGACTTTGAACAAGTCATTTATTCTTTTGGAATATATTTTATTTTTAAACTGAGAAGAGTAAGACCTTATTATTTATATATATATATATATATATAGGCATTCTATCAATTTAAAATTTTACTACTAAAACCCTCATCCTTTACAAAACCATTATCCATTTCTCTAGTACTTGAATAAAGTAAACTTTAGGGGGAAAAATTGGTAAAATCTTTCATCGTCATAAATTATTTTTATTATATTTTACTAAGTATGTGCAAATATGCTTATAATTCATACCTTGTAAAAATCTAGACAAAGCCTCACATTATATATGTTAAATTAATTAAATAAAGAGGCCATCAAACTCCAATATCATGGTGACCTCCGTAAACAAACAAAATCTCAATTTGTAAATGTCTCCAAGTTACCAAGTCAAAACACTAAGGAAACCAATCAAAAACAACCAACCAGGCTTTAAGCAATAGTCAGTCAAATAACTTCCTTTCTTTGTGTCCACACTTTCTCATATGTCTTTCCCCTGACTCTTGTTAGTGGGAGATTCCTAAGGACTTCCTTTGACACTGTGTATGCCTTCATGCATGTGTGCTAAGTTGCTTCAGTCGTGTCCAACTTTTTGCGACCCTGTGGACTGCAGCCCACCTGGCTTCTCTGTCTGTGGGAGTCTCCAGGCAAGAATACTGGAATTGGATGCCACTTCCTCCTCCAGGGGATCTTCCCGACCCAGGGATTGAACTTGTCTCTTATATCTGCCACATTGGCAGGTAGGTTCTTTACCACTAGCACCATCTGGGAAGCCCTTCTCTTCACACTACCTGATTCCAATTAATAAATGCTCAGTAAACTCTTAAAATTTTAAATATACCTCCATTTATGTTTTAATACATACAAATAAAACTATGTAGCTGAAACTATTCAAATGATTTGATGTGGCAGATGATGTTATGTTGTTTTGCTGAACTAAATGATCTATGGGGATTTGATTGTAACATACATATTAATATATATATATATATATATGGCATTTGATTTATTTTCTTTAAACTTATTTTAATATTGAGCCTCATGACAATTCCCTTGATCACAGTTATCACTGGGGACATCCCTGGTGGTCCAGTGGCTAAGATTTCTTACTTCCAATGCAGGGGTTTGATCTCTGGTCAGGAAACTAGATCCCACATGCCACGACTAATACCTGATGAAGCCAAATAAATTAAAACAACAGCAACAAAAAATCACAATCATCAGTCATTTTTCCTCTTTAAAGAATAGTTAAGCCATAATCCACTGGTTTAATGGACCCATCCATTTAGCTATCCATCCCAAAATTAATACTAAAATACTAAAAAATAATTTTAAAATATAATGTAATAGAAAATTCCTCATTGTTCATTACCACTTACTCACGAACTCCTGCAAGTTGTGATGTACAAAGATGGGTCTGCAGAGAACATCTACGAGCAATGTGGATGACACCTATTGCCCTGCATGGATTTCTGTGAGTTCAGTATGCTTATACTGCTATATGCCCTGTGATGACAACTGTTCAACTGGAATTCTCTATTTGACCAGCTATCAAACTTCTGGCATTTTTCACTAGGTGCTGTGAGATCATTTACCCTTCATTTGATACAAAAATCCCATTTATGTGTTATGTCTGCCTCTGTTCTTTTCTCATTAGCCTGTGACAATTAATGTAGAACATTATTCCACCACATTGTCATTTTCATGATGTCAAAACATTCTAGATTTATTAAATAAATTATGGAGCTAAAATCCTAGTCTGTGAAAATATCTTTCAATTGTAGCTGATCACTATAAAAGAGTTTTGTCTTTATAATTAGTAAAAGAATCCAACAAGAGTACAATAGCAGACACATGATGAATGCTGTCTCATTAACACTGGGACATGATCACCTAAAGTGAGCCAGAAATGTTCTATCTGTATGTTATCATTGGGGACCAATATGACAATAAACTCACAGATAAGCCAGAGCACTGAAATCATGTGGCACTTTATAAGTTATAAGGTAGTCTGCTAGATGACTCAGAGTATGTTTTGTCTTTTCATATTTTAGAAATTATATCAACGTGGAAACAAAAGCAGAAAACTCACCACTGTGGACCTCACTGACTTTTCATAATGATGCCACAGATACTCAAATATACAGCAAATTAACATGTTCAATACTAAGAGATCTTCACTGGAGGGTACACAATAAATTTGAATGTTGAGACTCACCTGTGACTGCTTTCCCTTTTGTGATCTTTCTTTTGTTATGACTAAGCAGCCATTTGGTTACATCTGCTTTAAAATTTTTCTAGACTAAGATTATTAGAGTCATGCTTTATGATCTAGATTACCTGGGTTTTGGTTGGACTTCTGTTTATGTGCCAATGTTGACCCAAAACCACTTAAAGAGTTGTTTGGTCATGACTACAGAGACATCTGTGAACTGCTTCCATGGGGAGAAAAGGTGGCCTTCAATTCAGCCAAGTGTCCTTGTCAGGATGTTTATTATTCATAAGAGAAAGTCGAACTTTCTGTGTCACCATGGTTTGCTGGTAGACCAGCACATTTTCTGCACAAAGGTGAAGCCTAGAACAGCACACTGCATATTTGTCAGGGAACACAACTGTGAGCTCTCTGCCTCTGGGGACACATCATAAGTTCAGGTGAGGAAGACAATATCTATGAAGATGTCCTCAACCCTTTCCTGCTTCACCACACATGAAAGATGAAACTCATCTACAGAGCACACTTCCATGGGTAAAAGCAGATTTTTTATAAAATCAAGAAAGAAAACACAACTACTCTAGTAAAACAAAGAATTGCAATAATAATTTATGATCTCAGTGACTGTAAATGGTGCACCAAATAGTACATGGAATTTTGTCCATTTTACATAGGAAGAAACTGAAGCTCAGAGGAGCTCAGTAATAGTTACAGGGGCAAATGCCTGCTTTAGTCCAGCAAGCTTTCTTATTATGTCTATTGTCTCTCATCATTTCAGGCTATTTTAGGGAAAAATTACATAGCCTGACATAAGCGGAGTAATCAAAGAAGAGCCCATTGTTGCTTTAGAATAGGAATCATACCAGAAGAAGGCTGTGCCATCCCTCCTGCAGAGATGGAAATGGACCTGACTGCTTCTTACCTGTCATTCTAGACACCAAAGGGGACAAGTCTGGATACAGTCCAGATGCAGACTGAGAGTGTATTCATGTAAGGGAGGGCTTAAATTTGTTTATCTGTTTCTTTTCTAAAGTTGATAATAAAGTTAGGATGGCACTGAGAAACCATGGTAGAAAAAAAAATTCAAACATATACCCAAAAATGAGAAGATAGTTGGACAATTATTGGAACAACAAAAAAAGTTAAAGACACTTAACATTAACACAGCTTGGATAATAAGGGATTCAAGAAAAGCTATTGAAGAGGACTGTGTATTAACTGAATCTGGGACATCACCCCCTTTTTTACTTCCTTCTATAGCACTTATAGCATATCAGGTAAAAATGTTCTATTTTATTTACATACATTAAGTCACTTAATATTCCCAACAAACTTGTGAGTAAATCCTATGATTGTCTCCTTTTTACAAAGAAGAAATTTGAGGTACTGAGAGTTTATATAACTTGCTCAAGGTCATTATAGGTATTAAGGGCAGAAAGGGGGTTCAAGCCCAGACAATGCCACCCCAATACATGTTCATCACTATTATTCTCTGCTGCATCCTTCTCCATTTGCTGCCCTTGGACTATCTCCACTTATTCATTCTGGGGTTGGGCTTGGATAGGCCACTCTCTGTATTAGAACAAAGAAGAGGAATCATTTCTTTCCACTCTCTGTCTTCCACTGGAAGAGCTTGGAAGGTCATTATAAATCAACAGGTGCCAGACCACTCATAGATTATAATGATAGAATCAAAAGAAAATACTGAGTGCTTACCCTGGTAATTATGAAGATAAGTCCATTACAAAAACTAATCAATTAATCCTCTCAATAACCTTTTAAGGTAGATATTACTTTTACTCTCATTGTTTAAGTTATCAAATAAATGGCAAAAAGCTTGTAAACCAGACAGTCCTTCTCCAGTGTCTATCATTGTTACAAGAATATGTGGGAAATCTTTGGTACTGTGCACTAGAAATTTAGATATAAATAGATAACCTCAAGAATAAGGATGTAAATCTGGGTAATTTGTACAAGATGACACCAGATATAGTTCTCCAAATAATCACAACCCAAGTCACTGATATTTTAGCCAATTACATCTTGCAAATTTCTGTATTAAATAAGTTTTTGTTAAAGTGCAGAATGATATTGGTAGAGCTGGAGTAGGAAATGGCAACCCACCCCAGTATTCTTGCTGGGAAAATCCCATAAACAGAGGATCCTGGCAGGCTACAGTCCATAATATTGCGAAGAGTCAGATACAACTGATTGAGCACGCGCGTGCACACACACACACACACACACACACACACACACACACATGTTGGCAGAGCAGCAGGGGAGTAGAGCACGGCAAAGACTGCTTCCTCTGATAGGATCTTTATGTACAGGGCCCTGAAAAGGTATCAGTGCAGCCAACCTTTTGCATCACTGTGTGCTGGCTATAGGAATGGAATGTAAGGAGAAAACCCTGGGCCTCTATTCCAACCCAAACTGTTTCTGTTCAAAGGTATCTTGAAGCAACAAGTGGCAAATATTAATGGCACAAAGCAGGGGTGATGGTTCAGCTTTTACAGCTGGCAAGAGCAAAGAAAGGAAGAACCTCTACTCAGGTTGACCTGACAGGAGATTCTGGCCCTCACAATAGCTTCTAATGTCAACTGTCATATTCCTCCTTTCTGTAAGGGCCTTCTTCTGGCCCTCAGTGTCCTATCCCCCTGGAGAACCTTCTCAGGCACCTTCTCACTCTGAATGCTGGTGATTGGGAGCCTGGAGAGCTCCTGATTCACTGTGTGCTTGGGAGCTGTGGTTTAGATTTGTGTCCTCAACATCCCAGAACACATTTATTTTTACTATAGAGACACTGGTACATCTAGTACTGAACTCCATGCATCTAGCCAGGCTTTTGTGGCTAAAGACCTAAACTCTTAACCTCATTTATAAGCCCTTTTTTCCCCCATGAGAACATGCATTCTTTATTCTAAACAACTTCCTTCAAGAGAACATTTGGAAGACAACCTGTTCATAATTTGGGGACTCTCAGCCCAGTAAATCATCATTGTATTCTTCATGCTGTGTTCTGTCTTATTATCACCAGAGTGTGGTAATGTTTGGTCTCTCTCACTCTACCAGAGATCTTGGAGTACTGAGCTTATCTTGGCTCCTGACATGGGTCTTTCACAGGGGTCTCTGCAAAGAAAAATATAAGCTGCACTCCAGCTTCCTAGGTTTTTTTGCCTCTTCTTTTTCTGGATATGAAAATATATAGTATTTTTTTTTAATTAGACAATGATTACAGTGTGATTACAATAATTACAGTGTGATTTTTTTTTTTGCCATACATCAACATGAATCAGCATTAGGTATACAAAATATACAACTAGCATTTGAGGCTGAGCATAAAGTTTATTATAATGTTTTATTATATATGCAGTACCTGAAACTGGAATTGGCTTCTCTAAGCAACAGCTATGATGGAGGAAGCAGCTGTTTTGGAGCAGAAATGGCTCTGGCCTAGGAGTCAGAGAATCCAGGGTTGTCCCAGATCTGCCCCTTGCCTCATTAGGCCAGCTATTGGGCTCTCCTGGTGATTGGTTTCATCATCTGTAAAATGGCAATAATTCTGTCCCATAGGATTAAATATTATATATCTCTATCTATCTAACTGGACTTCTCTGGTAGCTCAGCTGGTAAAGAAGCTGCTTGCAATGCAGGAGACCCCTGTACCCAGGTTTGATTCCTGGGCCAGGAACATCTGCTGGAGAAAGGATAGGCTATCCACTCCAATATTCTTGGGCTTCCCTGGTTGTTCAGCTGATAAACAAGCCTCCTACAAGGTAGGAGACCTGGGTTCAATCCCTGGGTTGGGACGATTCCCTGGAGAAGGGAACAGTTACCCACTCCAGTTTTCTGGCTTGGAGAATTCCAAGACTGTATAGTCCATGGGGTTGCAAAGATTATGCATTATCTATTAAACATTTCTATAGACTACTAAGTGAATAAGAGCTCTTACTATTGTGAAGTTGGATAAGTGTAAATTCCAGTGAATTGGATCCAAAGAAACTATTTTCTGCTTTTCTTTTTCAACCCACTCCAGTACTCTTGCCTGGGAAATCTCATGGACAGAGAAGCCTGGTGGGCTACAGTTCATGGCGTCTAAAGAGTCAGACACGAGTTAGTGACTAAACAACAACAATGGGGAGCTTATCTACTCTTCTTTTTCTAATTTAATTTTTTAATTAAGATATAGTTGATGTACAATAGTATATGTTTCAAATGTACAACATAGTAATTCACAATTTTTAAAGACTGTATTCTATTTATATTGCATTCTATTTATTATAAGATATTGGCTATATTTGCTTATGTTGTACAAGATATACTTTTAGCTTATTTATTTTATATATCTTGCCCTTCCTTTCATCACCCCCCTGGAAATGCAAATATGTTTGACATTTCTGTCTTATATCTCATAAACACACATGGGCGATCTCTCTCCTCCTTTCTCTCAAATCTCTCTCTCTCTTTCTCTCTTCAGAAAAGGCAAATAAAGTGAAGCCCAAAAGTGAAAGTAAAGGTTTGCAAAGCTTTAGGCACAGTTTTGGAGAAAACACAAGTTTTCTTGTGTTGATCATGTCATAAAAGCCACATAGCGATAAAATTGCATCATAGGGATACCAAAAGAACATCTGCTCCTTAAAAATCTCACCAGAGTGCAGGGTTCAGTTTGAGGCATCTCCTTTCATAACAAATGAACAGCAATGAAAAGAACTCCAGACAAGAGCAGCAAGATGATTAAACCCATAGAAGAATCCAGTTATCTGGGCGGATTAAAGAAAATTGATAATTCATTGAAGCCATTGCCAAGATGAGGAATAATTATAGTCTACAAAAATTTCAAAGGTAGAAAAGCCAAGGGAAGAGAGGAACTATTTAACTTGATCAGAAGACAATACACTGAAATAGTCACAAACGATGGAAAAGGAATTTTTGTGAAATTATATTTGATGATTTGGAAGCTAATATGAAGAGTACCTGAAGGATACCATATATTTAAAGATGGGCAAGGTCTATGCATAGTAGTGACATACAAAGATCTATTAAAAAGTCTTCACTGGAAATCCCTACCTCTAACACATGGGAGAATATTGTGTCTCAGAAACCTCCTTGGACATAGAGGCAGCAGATTTGATTATTCCGATACTCATTTGTTAAACTCTATGTATTTAAAAGACAATTTTCCAGGAATAAAAATGGTTGAGAATCTGAAGCCTCACTCTTACCAATGGAGATTCAAATATATGATAGCTCAGAGCTGTCATCTGGGATATAGAAGATATTTATTCATTCGTTTAACAAATATTTCCTGAATACCTACCAGGAACCAGGTAGAGTGCTAGGCACACACATGAGATCCAACACTCCACGTTTTCTTCTCCCAGATCTGGTTCCACTAATTGATATTACATTTGCTTTTTTTTTTTTCATGTTGTATCTACTACCCAAAAGTTATAGTGAGCTCCATGAAGGTAATGACAAGGACAGATAAGGATTCTTCCATCATAGCAGCCAGCCCCCTGCTCTGACTATACATATGAATACTGAATGCATCTACTCTTTGGCCAGCATGATGCCAGTATGACGGACAGGTGCCAAGAGGTATGGTTTCTGGAATGAAATTATTCTTTGTACCTCAAAATGACCAACTCTAATCTTCTTTTAACCTCACACACAAGTCACAAGATAATATCCATTTAAAGATATAAATGCATTTTTTATAGGATACATCATCAGTTTCAAAGCCAAATATACAACTGAGACAATCCCAGGGTTATTCAGGTATAGTCATGTCTAAATAATGAAGGACAGAGTCATTAGCCAGGCTGACATCAAGAGCAGTAGATAAATACTGATGACTTTCTAAGCAAGAGTCGCAACAAAAGGTGACCAATTTCTCTTGTCCTCCTTCCCTTATTTTATGTCCATAAGACTGCTTTATTTCCAATAGTTAATCAACTGTAAACATTCATAATATGGTAAATATCAGAAAGGAGACACCGTTACTTCTGTCTTTTAGTCTAAAAGAGACCACCTAAGGAAGTTATTTTATTGGTACTTCCAGCTCTATGCCAAGTATCCACACATGTTCTCTACAGTATGTGTGCTTTAAATTACTTACTGAAATAGATATTTGTCTTTACAAAGAAATAATGGTTTCCTTGTGTCTCTCAGTAACAGGAAAAATTTCCATCCTTACTGGGGTAAGATTAAAAAGCTAATCAGCACTGCAGTCTCTCAAGAGTCTACAGATGCGCTCTCCCCAAATCCACAGTGTATTCAGATTACCTGGCGATATCTGAACTGGCCCTTCTGCTCTTCTTGTACGTTTATTTAACACTTTGCTCAGCTTTGTTTTTAAGTGATTCTGACAGCTCCTAACTAAGGAACAACACGCTCTGGCTAGTTGTTTCAGCCAAGAGTTTTAATGTTTTAAAAATAAGCTTGTATTCACTTTGGTTTTAACGTAGAAATGTCTGCAGATGGGAAGAGGTCCAAATGAAGAGCAAAGAGATGTCCTGGTGGAGAGTGGGCTACATTGGCAGAGCTGTAGGCTGCCCTGAGGTGAACTCAGCGTCATCAGCTCCCCACCCTCCAATTAAAGCAAGGCAGCATTTGGCTTGGTAGTGATCCATTTACATATATTTGAAAAGTGAGCTTTTCATCACATCCATCGTTTTGATACTTAGGTGTTCATTATCTTGCTTGGCACATAGTAGGCATGAAACAAGAATTGGTGAATCACATTGTTTTCCCCTCTATATCATAAGCAACTTGAGGGCAGGTCTGTGACAGGACTGGTGTGGTCCTGGGCACTGCTGCAGGTCCTCAACTGAGACTTGCTGAGTGAGTGAAAGGCTGACTTGTTTCTCATTCTGTTCCATGCCAAGCCATTCACTTGGCGGAGGTGGGGAGTAAACAGAGTTAACAAGAGATGGAAAGGATTGCTGAGCCACAGTGAGTGGTGGGAGAGCACAGATTTGTGGCAGAGGCGATCAGCACATTTTCAAAAATAACACTAACAAAACTTGGCAGCCTGGGACACAGAGACAATGAGAAAGGTGGTAGGTGGGCACAGATTACGGCAAAGGGAGCATTTTTGCAAACTGGTGGATAGAGTCAGTACCTCCATGCCTCTTCTTTCATTTCTACTTTTCAGTGTTCTGGAGGGTGAACTGGCTTAGAATAATTATAAGAATGGAAGCAAGACCTCAGAGTCAAACAAGCTCACAGAGAGTTTACAAATGACTGTAGTTATTATCATGGCTATCGGTCTGAAACTGACTTTCACCTGTATTTCATTTTAGATTTGAGAGTTTTTGTCTCCCAGCACCTCCTCAGTTTTCCTTTCCTCTTTCTTATTTGGAGGGTCACCATATAATTTTATCAATGAAACTAAGACAATTTTGAGAGGGAGAATGAAAGCTGTCCATGATGACATCCAGGGCTGTATTATGACTTTTGTGATCTTTGGGCAATTTTGCTTCTGTGGGTCCTTTCTCCCAGGAAACAAATGAACAAACAAAGCCCCACTAAAGTCTATATTTTACAACTCTGATAGTATGAAGATAAATAAAATGCAGGCTGGATTCATCATAATATATTACTTTCATTATTATCATAGTCATTTATTTTAAAAGAAGTTAAAACACTTTCATGGATCCCTAATATTATGATCAAACCTAGCACTGTGCCTGACAGAGAACTCAGCTCTGTTTAAGATTTCAGAAGTGAAATGGGTCTGTCCTAGGTATGGTCACCCTGTAGGTCATAAGAATTCTATTAATAAATGCTGCACTCAGCAGGACTCAGGTTCCCTCTGGCTTGGCTTTGGACCTGTTCAGAAAGTAATGAATTTAAACTCATCAGGATGTAGACATTGTGTGCTCAGTCCCTTCAGTTGTGTCTGACTCTGTGACCCCCTGGACTGTAGCCCACCAGGCTCTTCTGTCCATTGGATTCTCCAGGCAAGAATACTGGAGTGAGTTACCATTTCCTCTCCAGGGGATCTTCCTAACCTGGGGATTGACCCATGTCTCCTGAGACTCATGCATCGCAGACAGATTCTTTACCCACTGAGCCACCTGGGAAACCCATGTATACATTAAATGTGTACGTTTTTGAATATCAATTATACCTCCATAAAGCTAAAACATATAATGAATTACCTGAAATATTATAATAGCATTGTTGAAGTAGAAAAAATAACCTAGCAGGTAAGTGGATATGGTTGTTTAAAGCAGAGACTGAGTATATCTTGCCACTTTTGTACAATTTTCTTAACACTCTCAACTCTTATAGTCTTGATATTAATGTACTTCTTGCACTTTCTGCTTATACCAGTTTTGATCCACCTTCTCTTAAGACTGACTCAACTTTAATAATCCATATTTCAGAGCTCCCCTTGCTCACTACAACCACTTTACCTTCTAGCTAATCCATTCTTTAGATTTCCTGCATCTATTTTTCATTTATAATGGCCACTGTATACTCAGTCTCGATTACCTCAGTTCTTCACCCTACCTTCAGCTTCAGGGGCCTTCCCCAGGCCTCAAGACTCTAAGTTAGTTATTTCCATGTGATCCTTTCTAACACACCAGTAACACTCCTTGTAGCACCCTAAATTATGTCATATCCCCAACACAAGTTACTTTACCATTTGTAGGCTATTCACTCATTCCCAAGCTGTCAAGCTTTGCCAGATAAGCTTATGAGAAAGTTGCCATTGGGTCTGCTAAACTCTGTTTCTTAGCTTCACTTTTAAGCATTTATTCCTCATGATCTCATTATCTTATGCCTCTCTGAACTATATATCCTGTTCCTCTCAGGGGAAAAAAAAATATTCTAACATTTTTCTACATTTTTTTTTTTATGCCTCATTCTCAACCATGCCGTCCTCACTCTGAACAGATGACCTTCCTTCCTACTTTACTGAAAAAGCAGAGGCCATCTGGTACAACCTCCATAATCTTTCCTCCTCTCCATCTGTCACCATGCTTCATTCTCTGAAACTTTCTCTGATATCTTCATCTTTCCTTCTCTTCCCTCCTGTTTCCATCTCCTTTCCAAAATAAGTCCTAGGTTTTTAAAAATAATAACTATTGTGTATAAAGCACTAAGCTAGACTTATTATGTACTTCATGCAAAGCCTCTCATTGACATCTAAAAGTATATTCCTTTCAGGCACCACTGAGACTTAATAGTCACCAAGCATCATGGGGCTCTTTATTTCTTACTTCTTGATTTCTCTAGAATCTGCAGGATACACCTCTCCCTTCTTTTCCAGGTTTGGTCTTTTTTTCTTATTATTTTTGTTTACATAAACATACACAAAAGCGTGTGTGTGTGTGCTCAGTCAGTCAGTCATGTCTGACTCTGTGCAACCCCATGGTCTAGGGCCAACTAGGCCCCTCTGTCCATGGGATTTTCCCCAGGCACGGATACTGGAGTGGGCTGCCATGCCCTCCTTCAAGGGATCTTCCCTACCCAGGGACTGAACATCCACTTCCTGCATTGCACATGGATTCTTTATCACTGAGCCACCTGGGAAGCCCTAATTTTCTAAACAAAATTCTAACATAAAGAACATAGATCAGTTATTTTGAAAAACTACTCGAGTAAGAATACCATTCTGTCACACTCATTTATTTAGTTATTGGGGGAATTTGAAGAAGCTTCCTAAAGTCTATCAGTCCAGAAACTGTTTGCTTCTTATGGTCAAAAATATCTTTCTAAACCTAACTGATTACTAGATGTTTATGAGTCTTTAAAATTAGCAGGGCCTATTCAATCTATGTATAATTTACATAAAATAAAATGCACCCATTTAATGTGAACAGTTTGAAGAGTTTTGCTATATGTGTACATTTATCACAGTCAAAATATAGAAAACTTCTGTCACTTAAGTAAGATCCCTTATGCCTATTTGCAGTCAATATCTGTCCTCACTCCACTCAACTGGCCCAGTTTCCATGCAACCACTAATCTGCTTTCAGTTACTATAGATTATTTTTTCCTGTCCCAGAATTTCATATAAAATAAATTCTACAACATATAACCCTTTGCTTCTATCACACAGCATAATATTTGTGTTGAGTATATCAGTAACCTTTCTTTTTATTGCTGAATAGTACTCCCTTGAATGGAAAGTGCACAATGGTTTATACATTCAACTGTGAATTGACATTTGACTATTTCCAGTTTTAAGGTATTATGAAGAAATTTGCTATGACTATTCAATTACAAGTCTTTTTGTAGAAATATATTTCATTTCTCTTAGGTAAACAATTTCAAAAGAATCAGTTGATCACAGAATTAAGTGTATGTTTAATTTTATAATAAACAATTGAGCTACTTTCCAAAATGGTCGCACAATTTTATTTCACCATTAGCAATAACAGAGTTTCAGTCTAGTATTCCATACCCTCATCAATTGGTATTGTCAACCTTTTAAATTTTAGCCATTGGAACAGATGTATACAGGTAATCAGCTGTGGTTTTATGTTTCTTTGATAACCAATGATACTGACCATTTTGCATGTGCTTATTGGCCATTTGCACACTTTTAAAGATTTTTAAATGTGTGTCATTACTAAAGTCTTCATTGAATCTGTTTTGCCCTCATTTCACATGCTAGCAACGTAGTACTCAAAATCCTTCAAGGTGGCTTCAAAAGTACTTGAACCAAGAACTTTCAGATGTACAAGCTGGATTTAGAAAAGGCAGAAGAACTAGAGGTCAAATTGCCAACATCCATTGGATCACAGAAAAAGCAAGATAATTCCAGAAAAATATCTACTTCTTCTTCACTGACTATAAAGCCTTTGACTGTATGGACAACAACAAACTATGGAAAATTCTTAAAGAGATGGGAATACCAGACCACCTTACCTGTGTCCTGAGAAATGTGTATGCGGGACAAGAAGCAACAATTAGAAGAGGACATGGTTCAAAACTGGGAAAGGAGCTGTATATTGTCACTCGTCTCATTTAACTTATATGCAGAGTACATCATGCAAAATGCCAGGCTGGATTACTCATAAGCTGGAAACAAGATTGCCGGGAGAAATATCAACAGCTTCAGATATACGGATGACACCACTCTAAAGGCAAGAAGCAAAGAGAAACTAAACAGCCTCTTGATGAAGGTGAAAGAGAAGGGTGAAAAGGCTGGCTTAAAACTCAACATTCAAAAAACTAACATCATGGCATCTGGCCCCACCAGTTCATGGAAAATAGATGGGGAAACAATGGAAACCGTGACAGACTTTATTTTCTTGGGCTCCAAAATCATTGTGGATGGTGACTGCAGCCATGAAAGTAGATGTTTGCTCCTTGGAAGGAAAGCCATGACAAACCTAGACAGTGTATTCAAAGGCAGAGACATCACTTTGTGACCAAGGTCTGTTAGTCAATGGTTTTTCCAGTAGTCATGCACAGATGTGAGAGTTGGACCATAAAGAATGCTGAGCACTGAAGAATTGATGTTTTTGAATTGTGGTGCTGAAGAAGACTCTTTGAGAGACCTGTGGACAGCAAGGAGATCCAACCAGTCAATCCTAAAGAAAATCAACCCTGAATCTTCACTGGAAGGACTTATGCTGAAGCTCCAATACTTTGGCTACCTGATAGGAAGAATTGACTCATTGAAAAAGACCCTGATGCTGGGAAAGATTGAGGGCAGGAGGTGAAGGGGGCAACAGAGGATGAGATTGTTGGATGGCATCATTGACTCAATGGACATGAGTTTGAGCAAACTCCAGGAGATACTGAAGGACAGGGAAGCCTGGCATGCTGCAGTCCATGTGGTTGCAGAGTCCAGTAGGGCTTCGCAACTGAATAACAATATTGAATTTGTTACAATATTGTTTCTGTTTTCTGTTTGGTGGTTTTTTCGGATGTGGGCATGTGGTATCTTAACTCTTTGACCAGGGATCAAATGAGCACCCCTGCACTGGAAGGTGAAGTCTTAACCACTGGACCACCAGAAAGTCCTGCCCATTTTCTTTTGCTAAGTGTTTGATCAAATATTTTGTCCATTTTTTACATTGGCTTGTTTGTCTTATTATAACTGAGTTGGAAGATCACTTTATACTTTCTTGATACAAATTAATTTTTCAGATATATGTATTACAAATATTTTTCAGTCTGTTTGCTGGCTTATGTTCTTAATGGTGCTTTTCAAATGACAAAGTTTAAAGTATTATGAAGTCCAATTGATTTGGGTTTATTTTTTGGTTATTTTGTATGTTTGTGTATGTGTGTTTATGTGTGTATGTGTCCCTTCTACTGAGGAAGTCTTTTTTATTGAAATATAATTGATGTACAATGTTATATTAGTTTCAGGTATACTACATAATGATTTGACATGTGCATATGTTATGAAATGATCACCACAATAAGTCTAATAACCAGCTGTCCCCATACAAATTAGTATGATATTACTGACCATATTCCTTATGGTCATATAATGGAATAAGGTCATATTCCTTATTATTTCCCTGTTACTTATTTATTGTATAACTGGAAACTTGTACCTCTCAGTCCTATTCAACTATTTCACCCACCCCCAACCACTCCTTCTGGCACAACCCATTTATTCTATGTATCTAAGAGTCTGTTTTCATTTTGTTTGTTGGTTTGTTTTGTTTGTTTTAGATTCTACACATAATCAAGAGCATGTATTTGTCTTTCACTGTCTGACTTATTTCACTTAGGATAATACCCGCAAGATTCATCCATGTTGTTACTACAAATGGCAAGATTTCATTTTTTATGGCTGGGTAATAGTCCATTTATATGTGTTACATCTTCTTTTTCCATTTATCTGTCTATGAACACTAAGGTTGCTTACATATCTTGGCTGCTATAAATGATGCTGCAATGAACATTGAAGTGCATATATATTTTCAAATTACTGCTTTTGTTTCTTTGGATTAATATCCATAATTGCAATTGCTAGATCATGTATCGGTTCTATTTTTAATTGTTTTGAGGAAACTTCACACTTTTTTTCCATAATGGTTGCTCCTACCAGCCGTACACAGAGTTCTTTTTTCTCCATATCCTTACCAACACTTGCTATTTTTTTCCTTTTTGATAATAGTCATTTAGTACATGTAAGGGGATATCTCATAGTAATTAGATTTACATTTCCATGATTAATGATGTTGAGCAACTTTTCAGGTGCCTGTTGGCCATCTGGGAGTCTACTTTGGACAGCTGTCTATTCAGGTCCTCTGCCCATTTTTAAATTAGGTTGTTTGTTTTTTGATGCTGAGTTGCATAGTTTGGATATTAACCTCTTATCATTTGAAAATATCTTCTCCCACTAAATAGGCAGCATTTAGTTTTGTTAATAGTTTCCTAAGCTGTGCAAAGGCTTCTTGCTTGTTTGTTTTATATAATCTCATATTTAACTTTGCTTTTGCTTCCTTGCCTGAAGACACATATCCAAAATACTATTACTAACACCAATACCAGAGTGCATGCTTACAAAGTTTCTTCTGAGAATTTTATGGCTGCAATCTTACATTTAAGTCTTTAATACATTTGACTTAATTTTATACATAGTTTGAGTCCAGTTTCATGCTTATGCATGCAGCTGTCAAGATTTTCCAACACCATTTACTGAAGAGACTGTCTTTATCCCATTGTACATTCTTGCCTCCTTTGTCATAGACTAATTGACCATATAAACGTGGGTTTATTTCTGGCATACCTATTCTGCTCCATTGATCTCTATGTCTGTTTTTTTTTTCCCCAGTACTATACTGTTTCCAATATACAATAGCATGTATAACATAGAATGGGAAAGACTAGAGATCTCTTCAAGAAAATTAGAGATACCAAGGGAAGATTTCATGCAAAGATGGGCACAATAAAGGACAGAAAAGCTATGGACCTAACAGAAGCAGAGGATATTAAGAAGAGGTGGCAGGAGTACACAGAAGAACTATATAAAAAAAATCTTCATGATCCAGATAACCATGATGGTGGGATCACTCTCCTAGAGCCAGACATCCTGGAATGTGAAGTCAAGTGGGCCATAGGAAGCATCACTACAAACAAAGCCAGTGAAGACGATCAAATCCTAAAAGATGATGCTGCTAAAGTGCTGCACTCAATATGCCAGTAAATTTGGAAAACTCAGCAGTGGCCACAGGACTGGAAAAGCTCAGTTTGCATTCCAATCCCAAAGAAGGGCAATGCCAAAGAATGCTCAAACTACCACACAATTGCACTCAACTCACACACTAGCAAAGTAATGCTCAAAATTCTCCAAGCCAGGCTTCAACAGGATATGAAGTGTGAACTTCCAGATGTTCAAACTGGTTTTAGAAAAGGCAGAGCAACCAGAGATCAAATTGCCAACATCCGTTGGATTATAGAGAATTCAAGCAAAACACCTACTTCAGCTTTATTGATTATGCCAAAGTCTTTGGCTGTGTAGATCATAATAAACTGTGGAAAATTCTTCAAGAGATGGGAATACCAGACCACCTTACCTGTCTCCTGAGAAATCTGTATGTAGGTTAAGAAGCAACCGAACAGGATGTGGAAAAAAGGACTGGGTCCAAATTGGGAAAGGAGTACGTCAAGGCTGTATATTGTCACCCTGCTTATTTAACTTATATGTAGAGTACATCATGTGAAATGCCTGGCTGGATGGAGCACAAGATGTAAACAAGATTGCCAAGAGAAATATCAATAACCTCATATATACATATGACATCATCCTTATAGCAGAAACTGAAGAGGAACTAAAGAGCCTCTTGATGAAAGTGAAAGAAGAGAGTGAAAATGTTGGCTTAAAACTCAACATTCAGAAAACCAAGATCATAGCATCCAGTCCCATCACTTTGTGGCAAATGAATGGCAAAACAATGGAACAGTGACAGACTTTATTTTGGGGGCTCCAAAATCACTGCAGATGGTGACTGCAGCCATGAAATTAAAAGACACTTGCTCCTTGGCAGAAAAGCTATGACCAACCTAGACAGCATATTAAAAAGAAGATATATTACTTTGCTGACAAAGGTCTGTCTATTCAAAGCTATGGTTTTTCCAGCAGTCATGTATGGATATAAGAGTTGGAACATAAATAAGGCTGAGCTTCGAAGAATCGATGTTTTCAAACTGTGGTGCTAGAGAGGACTCTTGAGAGTCCCTTGGACTGCAAGGAGATCAAACTAGTCAATACTAAAGGAAATCAACCCTGAATATTCATTGGAAGGACTGATACTGAAGCTCTGATACTCTGGCCACCTGATGCAAAGAATTGACTCATTGGAAAAGACCCTGATGCTGGGGAAAATTGAGGGTAGGCGAAGGGCGTGACAGGGGATGATGGTTAGATGACATCACCGACTCAAAGAATTTGACTCTGAGCAAACTCCAGGAGACAGTGAAGGACTAGGAGGCCTGGTGTGCTGCAGTTCATGGGATCACAAAGAGTTGGACAAGACTTAGTGGCTGAACAACAACCAAAACCATTTTGCTATTTTTTTTTAACGCGTTGTCCTATCTGTTTATTACCTTTTTCTCTTGCCTTCTTTTGGCTTACATAAACACATTTTTTTAGTGCTCCATTTTGTCTCTCTTTGGCTTTTTAAGTATTTTTCTTGTTCCATTTTACTTAATTATTGGGTGTGATTTGATATCCAATCCCAAAGAAAGGCAATGCCAAAGAATGCTCAAACTACTGCACAATTGCACTCATCTCACATGCTAGTAAGTAATGCTCAAAATTATCCAAGCCAGGCTTCAGCAATACATAAACCATGAACTTCCAGATGTTCAAGCTGGTTTTCGAAAAGGCAGAGATCAAATTGCCAACATCTGCTGGATCATCGAAAAAGCAAGAGAGTTCCAGGAAAACATCTATTTCTGCTTTATTGACTATGCCAAAGCCTCTGACTGTGTGAATCACAATTAACTGTGGAAAATTCTGAAAGGGATAGGAATACCAGACCACCTGACCTGCCTCTTGAGAAATCTATATGCAGGTCAGGAAGCAACAGTTAGAACTGGACATGGAACAACAGACTGGTTACAAATAGGAAAAGCAGTATGTCAAGGCTGTGTATTGTTACCCTGCTTATTTAACTTCTATGCAGAGTACATCATGAGAAACACTGGGCAGGAAGAAGCACAAGCTGGAATCAAGATTGCTGGGAGAAATATCAATAACCTCAGACATGCATATGACACTACCCTTATGGCAGAAAGTGAAGAGGAACTAAAGAGCCTTTTGATGAAAGTCAAAGAGGAGAGTGAAAAAGTTGGCTTAAAGCTCAACATTCAGAAAACGAAGATCATGGCATCTGGTCCCATCACTTCATGGCAAATAGATGGAGAAACAGTGGAAACAGTGTCAGACTTTATTTTTTGGGGCTCCAAAATCACTGCAGATAGTGATTGCAGCCATGAAATTAAAAGACACTTACTCCTTGGAAGAAAAGTTATGAGCAACCTAGATAGCATATTCAAAAGCAGAGATATTACTTTGCCAA
>NW_011495046.1:3150983-3181191 GCF_000754665.1 Bison bison bison | reverse complement strand
AAAGGAAATCAGTCCTGGGTGTTCATTGGAAGGACTGATGCTGAAGCTGAAACTCCAATATTTTGGCCACCTCATGTGAAAAGTTGACTCATTGGAAAGGACCCTGATGCTGGGAGAGATTGGGGGCAGGAGGAGATGGGGATGACAGAGGATGAGATGGCTGGATGGCATCACCAACTCGATGGACATGAGTTTGAGTGAACTCTAGGAGTTGGTGATGGACAGGGAGGCCTGGGGTGCTGTGATTCATGGGGTCTCAAAGAGTTGGACACGACTGAGTGACTGAACTGAACTGATATACTTTTAATTTTCCACCATGTACATTCAAATATTATAACCATTTAAGTTCAGTATAAAAATTTACAATATTTTTCTATCCTCCTTGTCCTATTTTTTGTCTTGTCATATAGTTAATTTCTACACATTTATAATTCCCAATTACTCTATTATTTTTGCATTAAAAATATGGCTTAAATAAATAAAAGAAAAAGTCTTCAATAGTTACTCTAATATTTTAATTCCCAGTCTTCCTAATTCATTTTTAAGGATTTTTTTTCTGGCACTACTTTTTCTTTTGTTTGAAGTACTTCCTTCAAAATACCTTTGCTACAAGTTACATGGTAATGAATTCTTTTCCTTTTGACTGAAAAATCTTTATTTAACCTCTTTTTTTTTCCTGTGTTTATTTCAGATTTTAATATTTCATTCATTATGGATTTTTGCATTCATTTTTTAAAACACTGCATTAAAATCTTATTCATCTTGATTACTGTGTTGTTTTCTTAATTTTTTATTTTTATTTATTTTTTTTAATTTTATTTTATTTTTAAACTTTACATAATTGTATTAGTTCTGCCAAATATCAGAATGAATCCGCCACGGGTATACATGTGTTCCCCATCCTGAACCCTCCTCCCTCCTCCCTCCCCATACATCCCTCTGGGTCGTCCCAGTGCTCTAGCCCCAAGCATCCAGTATCGTGCATTGAACCTGGACTGGCATCTCGTTTCTTACATGATATTTTACATGTTTCAATGTCATTCTCCCAAATCTTCCCACCCTCTCCCTCTCCCACAGAGTCCATAAGACTGTTCTATACATCAGTGTCTCTTTTGCTGTCTATACAGAGTGAAGTAAGCCAGAAGGAAAAACATAAATACAGTATACTAACGCATATATATGGAATTTAGAAAGATGGTAACAATAACCCGGTGTATTTAACCTCTTTTAATCTTTGTTAGGTTTAGAATTTACATTGACATTTTTTCTGTTTTTCGTTTAAAATATTGTTCTATTCTTTTATTTCTTCTAAGGAAAATTTAGCCCTTATGTTTATCTTTGTTGCCAGTATTTATTGAGTGTTTTATATTCTAGCTACTTTCAAATTTAAATTTTATTTGATTATGATGTGTCTAGATATGATTTTTTGTTTTTCCTGGGATTCATTGAGCTACTTAAATCTTTGAGTTGATATTATTTACATCAATTCTGAACAATTTCCTGTCATTTCATCAATAGCTTTTAATCCTCATTTTGTGACTATGCTGCTGCTGCTGCTAAGTCGCTTCAGTCGTGTCCGACTCTATGCAACCCCATAGACGGCAGCCCACCAGGCTCCGCCGCCCCTGGGATTTTCCAGACAAGAACACTGCAGTGGGTTGCCATTTCCTTCTCCAATGTATGAAAGTGAAAGGTGAAAAGTGAAGTTACTCAGTCATGTCTGACTCTCTGCGACCCCATGGACTGCAGCCTACCAGTCTCCTCCATCCATGGGATTTTCCAGGCAAGAGTATTGGAATGGGTTGCCATTGCCTTCTCCTTTTTGTGACTATAATACTACTTATAATAGAACACTGTCAAATGACCCACAGATCACTCATTCCTTCTTGCGTGTTTTCTTTAACTATGTTTCCTTCTATGTTTAGTTTTCCTATTGTTGTGTCATCAAATTCACTATTGTTTCCTTCTTCAGTGATATGTGTGCTTAAACTTGGATTTTCCAGGCAAGCGTACCAGAGTGTGTTGCTACTTCCTTCTCCAGGGGATCTTCCTGACCCAGGGATCAAACCCAGGTCTCCCAAATTGCAGACAGATGCTTTACCTTCTGAGCCACCAGGGAAGCTCACCACTTCTCTATATACATTACAGCTCTTTTATTTGGTTCTTCTTATATCTTCCACATTTTCTCATTATGATTTTCCTTTAATATTCAATTATATTTTAAAAACTGTTTTAAATTATTATCTGATAATTCCTCATTTTATAAATACTGGACCTTTTATATTACTTGATTTTTCTCTTGATTCTGGGTCCTATTTTCCTGCTACCACGTTTAGTGAGTTTTAATTGAATGCTGAAGATTGCTATTTTTATGATTTTAGTGTATAGATTGTATTGTTATCTTCTCTAAAAATATTGTTTCATTTTGGGAGGGTGCTAATTTAAGGTAGGGGCTTCCCTGGTAGCTCAGGGTAAACAACCTGCCTGCCAATGCAGGGGATGCGGGTTTGATTCCTGGTCTGGGAAGATCCCCTAGAGAAGGAAATTCAAGGAAATTCAAGGATTTATGACAGAAACTGATGCTCAACCAATACGCCCGCTGTAAACAACTAAAACACTGAACAAAGTACACAAAATAACTCTTTTCAGACATTGCATAATAGGCAATTCAAGACTGATATTCCTTGAGAGAAAGAGAACCACACAGACAGGGGAGCCTGGTGGGCTACAGTCCATGGGGTCACAAAGAATTGGACACAACTTAGTGACTGAACAACATAAAAATTTAAGGTAAAGTTTGACTTGGAGCTGTCTTATGAAAGATCTAAAGAAATGTTTAGCATGGTGTCAGCTTATGGGCTACCTTCTCTGACATCTCTGCTATGCTTATTTCAGTACCTTTCACCTTTTGACCCAAGACTTCTTCCAATATTATCATCCGTTGTCCTTTTGGATGCACACTGTGCTCCAATCAACAAAGTTCCTTGTTTGTCTTATTCCATTTATCCCCTTTGTCTAAAATGCTCAAGTTTTTTCTCTGCCTTTTTAAAACTGTATCATTCTTCCCATATATATATATGAATTTTTTGTTGATAATCTACATCAGAAGTAACTCTTTCCTTCTCTGCTTCTAAGCTTTTTGGTTTGATTCTATCTTAATTTATCATATTTTATATTCAGTTCAGTCGCTTATTCATGTCTGACTCTTTGCGACCCCATGGACTGCAGCACGCCAGGCTTCCCTATCCATCACCAACTCACTAAGCTTGCTCAAACTCATGTCCATCAAGTCAGTGATGCCATCCAACCATCTCGTCCTCTGTCATCTCTTTCACTTCCTGCCTTCAATCTTTCCCAGCATCAGGGTCTTTTCCAATAAGTCAGTTCTTCGCATCAGGTGGACAAAGTTTTGGAGTTTCAGCTACAGCATCAGTCCTTCCAATGAATATTCAGGACTAATTTCCTTTAAGATTGACTGGTTTGATCTCTGTGCAGTCCAAGGGACTCTCAAGAGTCTTCTCCAACACCACAGTCCAAAAGCATCAATTCTTTGGCACTCAGCTTTCTTTACAGTCCAACTCTCACATCCATACATGACTACTGGTAAAACCATAGCTTTGAATAGACAGACCTTTGTCAGCAAAGTAGTTTCTGCTTTTTAATATTATGTCTAGGTTGGTCATAGCTTTTCTTCCAAGGAGCAAGCATCTTTTAATTTCATGGCTGCAGTCACCATCTGCAGTGATTTTGGAGCCCAATAAAATAAAGTCTGTCACTGTTTCCATTGTTTTGCCATCTATTTGCCATGAAGTGATGGGACCGGATGCCATGATCTTGGTTTTCTGAATGTTGAGTTTTAAGCCAACTATTTCACTCTTGTTTTTCACTTTCATCAAGAGGCTCTTTAGTTCTTCTTCGCTTTCTGCCATAAGGGTGGTATCATCTGCGTATCTGAGGTTATAGATATTTCTCCTGGAAATCTTGATTCCAGCTTGTGCTTCATCCAGCCTGGCGTTTTGCGTGATATACTATGCATATAAGTTAAATAAGCAGGGTGAGAATGTGTATAATATATATGTTTTACACTATTCAGTTAAGTTCAGTTGCTCAGTTGTGTCCGACTCTTTGCGACCCCATAGACTGCAGCACTCCAGGCCTCCCTGTCCATCACCAACTCCCAGAATTTATCCAAACTCATGTCCATTGAGTCAGTGATGCCATCAAACCATCTCATCCTCTGTCATCTCCTTCTTCTCCTGCCTTCAATCTTTCCCAGCATCAGGGTTTTTTCAAATGAGTCAGCTGTTTGCATCAGGTGGCCAAAGTATTGGAGTTTCAGCTTCAATGTCAGTCCTTCCAATGAACACTCAGGACTGATCTCCTTTAGGATGGACTGACTTATTGTTCAATCATTTTGTCTTTCTTAGACTTAGCTCACTCGTCTTTAAAATAAAAGTGGCTAGATTTCTCAGATAACTTGTCTATTGGATTAGTCTATTATAATGATATATAATGGATGTGAAAAATTATTATTGTCACTCTTGATGATAACTGGTAATATCCTTAATTGGCAGCATCTGGTTGCCAGACTTCTGTAATCCTTTATATTTTGACTATGTTCTTTAAGTATTATGACCCTTTTCTTTGTCCACTATAAACCTCCAAGTCCACATTCAATCCATGTATTCTCTACACATGAGAAAATTGTGAACAAGTACAGTCATTCAGGTCATGTGCCAAAACACATATTTCTCAAGCATTTTGCTACATGAGTTGAAACTATATTTTTGGCTTGAGATGGCTAGATGGCATCACTGACTCGATGGACGTGAGTCTGAGTGAATTCCGGGACTTTGATATTTACCTTGTTTAAACTTTTCTCATGTAGATGTGGATTACTTAGCTAAACAACCTGAGCTATTAGTTAATACACATTTATCAAGCACCTATTATGTTTCCAATAACATATTAGGCACTTTAGACCAAACAATAGCCTTAACTTTAACACTAACATTTACTGATAATAGACTCTGGTCCCAGCATTGGGCTTAAGGCTTTTACATACATGAACTCTTTACTCTTCCAAGAAAAAGATAGTTATAAAAGCTATGTTATCCACATTTCTTATCTAATAAAAAGAACGAAGAGTTACTGATGTTAAGCAACCTGCTCAAGATTATACTCTCAATCTCATTGTACATTAGAATTACCTGGGCAGCTTTTAATAAATTCCCACATCCTTTTGCACCCTGGGCTTCCCTGGTGGCTCAGTGGTAAAGAATCTGCCTGCAGTGCAGGAGACTTAGGTTCGATTGCTGGGTTGGGAAGATTCCCTGGAGAAGGGAATGGCTACCCACTTCAGTATTCTTGCCTAGAGAATCCCATGGATAGAAGAGCCTAGAAGACTATAATCCGTGGAGATACAAAGAGTTGGACATAACTGAGCGACTAACATTTTCAGTTTTATTTTTTCACCTGTACCCCAGACCCTTTAACTCAGAACTTCTGAGTATGTAGCCCAGGAATCAGTTTATATTATAAAGTATCCTTCCAGGTGATTTGAGTATGTAGCCAGGTTTGAGAATCTCGAGCTTCTACTTTATCCTTCATAAGAGTTTATAAAAGACTCTTCCTGAACAATAGGAGTTTGCAAGTTAATTGGATAAACATACATAGATGAAAACAATAAATAACTAGTACAAAGGAACTGGAAGGTTGCACAAGCAAGCACTGAATTAGATAGCCTACTCTTAAGCAGCAGAATTTGAGAGAATGTAGCTCAATTATAATCCTTAAGTGTGAAAAGTGTTTGAATATAAAGAACAACCAAATGCTTTCTCTCCAACAAAACAGGAGATGCTTTTAAATTGCAGATGAAATCGTGTCTAGTTTAAGAAAGGGTTTCAACATTCATTTGGACTGAGGGGCATAGGTTGTCTTGAAGACTTTTAACATAGGGTGTTTTTTAAAATAATTCCACTCAAAGGCAGGGCATTGGACTGAGTGACCCCCTCATGGCCTCTCTCAGCCCAGGAATTTTGTGACATGCATTGGAATGCAAGACAGCTCATCACTGTAAAGAAAATGAAACAGCTATTGTGTCTTGCTAACCCAGACTGTTTACCTCCTCCAGCCATCTCTACAAAGTTGCCCTAAGCCATCAAGGCACGTTTCTGGTCCTCAACAGCGAAATTCTGAAGAACAATAGTGTAGTATCTGAGACTAACCACTCACCCTACCCAGTACTCATCTTAGCAAAACCACCTAAGTATTCAACATTTTTACAAGTTTGCACCCCATCAGAAAAAATAAGTTAGACCAAGAAGGCTACGTAATCAGTGTCCCACAGATGGGTTTTAAATAAGTGGTGTGGATTTCAAGGACTGTATCCAGTCCAGTGGGAGTAAAGGAAGTGTTACTGTAGATGAAAACAAGGAGCACCCTTGGCATCTTGAACGTAAGTGGTGAAAGAGCAGAGCTTCACGATGCTCTTCATTACCCCCACTATTGACACTATTGTGAGGGTGTGATGCTTACTCCATGCCACACTTCTCTCACTCTCTTTTAAGAGCAGGCCACCTAGTGCCTAATGTGCTAGGAATACACAGGAAGGGCGACAATGACTGCCGAAGGAAGGCATGGGAGGCAGAAGATGAGGAATATGTATAGGAAATGACTGTAGACACATCTGATCAAAATGTAAAATCTGACATTTATCTGTTTGCAATACTGCAGAAAGGTGGTCTTGCCAACAACGGATGGACCAGGAAGCAGTGGTTTTTCTATTAAGGGTAAATAAAATGAGGGTAAAATTTTAAGTTGAGGAATTTTTCTGTTGCTAGAAGGCAAATTACTACATGCAGTAGTACAAAAGAACAGGGGTAAACAATACAATATGCTGTGAATTGCGAATGCATGTGTGGTAATGTCATGAATATATTAACTTCCTTCATTGTCAAGGCAAGTGACAGAGGCTGCCTGAAATTCAGAGAGGAGCCGGCTGTCACTCTGCAGCTCAGACACTTGGAGTCACATCTCTCCTAATAACAAAGTCTATTCTGTTTACATTTGACATGGTGAGCCAGGGGTGGTGGATTGTTTTTTTAATAGGAAAATGAATGAAGGTGTGAATGAATGAAGGAGTGAATGAGAAGATGGAGTCTCTCTCTACCCAGTCCATCCTGAAGCCATCAGTCTTCCCTGTTTGGATGAAAACAAATCATCTCTGACAGGAGCACATTTAGATGAATTTTTAAATATTTCTGGCAATGGGTTGTATTTATTTATTTTAACTATGTCAACATACTGCACATTTCTGAGTCTGGGTCCCAGTGGTGTTTAATAAAAGAAACCTGCAAAGCACTACAGTGTCAAAATCAGGGAGAGAGGAGACTATACAAACAAATGGAGGGAGGGTATTTGAGGATGATGCCAGTGAGGACTGGTGACAGGTTAACATTAGTTCTGGTTGGGTTGGGGGGTCTGACTAGCTGGCTGTTTCCCCATCCTAAATGTGTAACTGAGGTAGGAAGGTAAATATCCCATTGTGCTTAATAGCAGGATCCAGAGAAATGTTCTGAGTGAGGGAGGGAAAAGAGCCGGAGGCAGATTATTAGGCTGGAATTAAAATGCAGACGAGATTCATTAAATTGTTGACCCTCCTCCCCACTCCAAAAAAAAAAAAAAAAATCAGGTTGCCATCTTAAATTGACAGCATTAGAGAGGAATTATGTGCGCTGATTAATAAGTGAGTGTTTTTACCATTATGATCGCGGCACCTGCTAGTTATGTCGACATTGAAGAGGCTCTCAAACTACAGTGTTTCCAATAATAAAGGTACCATCAGTTGAAAGTTGTGCACAAGTGTCAGTACAGGGACACATCATTTTCTTATGCAGTAGTGATGTTTAAAAATATTGCCACAATTTCTCTTGCTAGTTTCCTCTGCACCCCTCCCCCAATTCCTACCTATATATTGTGCACAAAAGCACATCATTGACTGTCATCAGTAAAGCAAAGGCAATTTAGGGTCAAATCAGAAAATGCCAAAGAGAGTGAATTCCAGAGCAAGACTAGCATGCAGCTTAGGGCCACATGATATGAAGTGATTTCAAAACATGTGTTATTCTTTCCAGGTTCCAAGAAAAATGGCAATTTTATCCAATTTGGGTGTTTGCCAAAGGTGCCATTTCACCAAATGTAGCTACGGTCATAAAAAAAGGAAGCTTCAGAGTAGATTAACTGGCTTTGCTGTACTATAATGGTGTTTTAAATGAGCAATTTGAGACAATTAACCTGGAACAGGCACTTCTGAGAGCTTTATCCCTTTAACAGTTTTGGTTCTTCAAACAAGAACAGAGAAAATGAAAATTGGCTTCTTCTCATCATAGAATATTCTGTATAACTTTGAATATACACATGATCCATAAGGAGCATGTAATGGGAAATCTAAACTATGTAATTTGGAGATGTAATACTCCATCAACCAAATAAAATCATTTTAAAAATTAATGGGTATTTATGTGGCTGACTTAAGATAAAAATATTCTCCATCTTTTGGTAACACTTAATAACTCTTTCCTTAGATACAAAACACATATTTTTCTTCTATGTACTTATTATTTACTGTAAAGTATGGGAGGAATAAGATCATTTTAAATTATATGGAATTATTAAAATATTAAAATGCTTTCACACTATCTAGAGATATGGTTCTCTCATTATATTTAAAAATAGCTAGACAGAGAACAAAAATAAAATGAATCTTACTAATCAAATAGGAGGTGTATTTTGAAATGCATTTTAAAATGCACTTTAAAAAATTACCTAATTTCAAACCACATGAGAAATATTTGAGTGCCTACTATGTGCAAAAGATTAAGGACAATTATATGGAGTAGATTAATTATAGCTATTACCATTATGAATGCATCATTCTGGAAAGGTTAATCTAGAGATTGTGTACAGGATGGAGTAGAGTCAGAATGATAAAAGACTTTTACAATGATTGAAGGACCCTGACTACATTGTGGTGGGTGAGCCAAGCTAAAGAGAACTGTCCTAGGGAAAACTAGTATTTAAAAATCATTGCTGGGAGATTTGGAATTCTTAATAGAAACTCCAGGAAGCCTGAGGCATCTCTGTAATATGGAAATGGGAGGGAAAAAACACCAATTTCTGCCTGGTAACTGACCTTTCCTTAATGATGTGTGATCCCTGCTTCAGTTCCTTGAGGTTTAAAGCCCCCACCAGAAACATGAGGAAGTCTCTTCATGGCATGGACTGAAAGAGTGGTACTCAGGGAAGCAAGCACAACAGCTAGAAGGATGACTTAACAAATAAAAACAGAAAAAAGTCAATCAATGTGTATTCTGTAAGAAATAAACCACAGTCATCTAAATTGCGGAATTTTCCACATTGCTCAATCCAGGGTTTAATTCTCAGATCTTATCTCTCTTGACAATGCTGTAGTATTTGATACAGCTGATCACTCCCTCCTTAGAGTTTTCAAGCCTTGGCTTCCTCAGTATCAGTCTCCTCTATCTTACCAAGTAATATGTTTTAGATTCCTTTGCTGGATTTTTCTCTTCTTCTCAACCTCTAAGTTTTCAAGTGCTCTAATTCTCAGCCTTACACACCTCCTCTGTCTTTATCTACTTCATAGGTCCAGTCCCATGGCTGCAAATGCCATGGTACTGACACCTCAATTGACATCTCTAAACCTGATATCTCCCTTGAGCCCCAGATTCATATATCCAACTATCCACTCAGTATTTCCCTTTGAATGTCCACTAAATGTCTCAAAATGAGCATGACCAAACTGAAATGAACCCAAAGTATTATTCTCCTCATCTTTCCATCTTGATCAATACTACCACCTATGCCTTGTCATGCAGGATAAAAACTTCAGAATTAATTTTTCTTCCCATGGAGCTCTATTTCTGTTCTGAATCTGGGAAATGCAAGGACATGAGATTATTCTCTGCATACATAGGATCTGAAATATCATACCCACCCAGCAGGTTATTTTCTCTCTCTTCTGAATAATAGGTTGCCTAACCCTTACATGCATTTGACAGCTATTGGGCATCATTCACATGGTAGAACCCAGATGAATTATACATAGATTTTGGTTTCATGGAGCTTACAATCATGTATTTGAAGAGACAACTGTATGCCCTGCTAACCCAAGACCTGGAAAGATAGCTCATGAGTTCTCTAACTTAATAAAGTCTCTGAAAAGGCAATGTCTCAAAGATAATGGCCGATATCCACTCCTTATCCCATCAGATTCTAAAGCATATAACCCTAAGGGCCCATCTTCAAATCTCTAATTCACTGAGAGAGAAGAAGGGACAGAGGAAAGGTTAATACTCTGCATGCTTATTGTAGATAAGCAGGGAGAGTGTGGTGGCTCAGTTACATTTTTTTTCGGACTGACTATTCAAGTCAGTGAGGCTGGGTGGGGTTTCCTCTGTTCTTCTCCTGGGATCCTTTTCTTTCTAATCTTTTATATTCACTCAATATTCACTGAGTGCTTATTTGCATGGATCTAGATGCTAGAGACAAAACGGCCATTAAGAGATTCTCTGCCGTGTAGCAGTTTAAAAGTCTAATCAAGGGAGGAAACCAAAAAAATAAATTGGGCAGTATCAGGACTCAGATGCCTAGTGAGATAATGTGGGTACATGCTGATGGTGTGGACTATGCCACCTGGTGGGCTGAATGCAAGTCTGTAAAGAATATGATGTTTGTCCTGCTCCTGGGCAGCCAGAAAGTAGAGACAAAGGCAAAAGGTGTGAAGCAGCAAGGTCTGTTCACAGAGCTGCAATTCTCATCTTGAAAGATGACTGTGAAGAAGGCATGTTCAGAGGTGAGGTAAGGATTAGATCACAGGGATTGGTTGTGCCAAAGTGAAAGGACTTGGCCTTTATCCTGTACAAATGGGGAAGCCAGTGACAGCTTTAGCAGCAAAGATAATGTGACTAGATGGGCACTTGAGCAATTCACTGTGACAGCTGCGAACAGGTGAGGTGGACATGATTTGTAGAGGGGAAGTCTTCTTCATAATGAGACTGAGCATTATGAAATCTGCAACTAAGTGCTTATGTTTTAACAATGGCCACAGGACTGGAAAAGGTCAATTTTCATTCCAATCCCAAAGAAAGGCAATGCCAAAGAATGCTCAAACTATCGCATAATTGCACTCATCTCATGCTAGCAAAGTAATGCTCAAAATCCTTGAAGCCAGGCTTCAACAATACATGACCCATGAAATTCCAGATGTTCAAGCTGGTTTTAGAAAAAGGAGAGGAACCAGAGATCAAATTGCCAACATCTGCTGGATCATTGAAAAAGAGAGTTCCAGAAAAACATCTATTTCTGCTTTATTGACTATGCCAAAGCCTTTGACTGTGTGGATCACAATAAACTGTGGAAAATTCTGAAAGAGATGGGAATACCAGACCACCTGACCTGTCTCCTGAGAAATCTGTATGCAGGTCAGGAAGCAACAGTTAGAACTGGACATGGAATAGCAGACTGGTTCCAAATAGGAAAAGGGGTAGGTCAAGGCTGTATATCATCACCCTGCTTATTTAACTTATATGCAGAGTACATCATGAGAAACACTGGGCTGGGTGAAGCACAAGCTGGAATCAAGATTTCTGGGAGAAATATCAATAACCTCAGATATGCAAATGACACCACCCTTATGGCAGAAAGTGAAGAAGAAATAAAGAGCCTCTTGATGAAAGTGAAAGAGGAGAGTGGAAAAAGTTGGCTTAAAGTTCAACATTCAGAAAACTAAGAACACGGCATTGTGTCCCATCAGTTCAGTTCAGTTCAGTTCATTTGCTCAGTCGTGTCCAACTCTTTGTGACCCCATGAACTGCAGCATGCCAGGCCTCCCTGTCCATCACCAGTTCCTCGAGTTTACCCAAACTCATGTCCATTGAGTCAGTGATGCCATCAAACCATCTCATCCTCTGTCGTCCCCTTCTCCTCCCACCTTCAATCTTTCCCAACATCAGAGTTTTTTCAAATGAGTCAGCTCTTCACATCAGGTAGCCAATATATTGGAGTTTTAACTTCAAATCAGTCCTTCCAATGAATACCCAGGACTGATTTCATTTAGGGTGGACTGACCAGATCTCCTTGCAGTCCAAGGGACTCTCAAGAGTCTTCTCCAACAGTACAGTTCAAAAACATCAATTCTTCTGCATTCAGCTTTCTTTATGGTCCAACTCTCACATCCATGCATGACTACCTGAAAAAACATAGTCTTGACTAGATGGACCTTTGTTGACAAAGTAATGTCTCTGCTTTTGAATATGCTGTCTAGGTTGGTCATAACTTTCCTTCCAAGGAGTAAGCATCTTTTACTTTCATGGCTGCAATCACCATCTGCAGTGATTCTGGAGCCCAAAAAATAAAGTCAACCACTGTTTCTGCTGTTTCCCCATCTATTTCCCATGAAGTGATGGGACCAGATGTCATGATCTTAGCTTTCTGAATGTTGATCTTTAAGCCAACTTTTTCACTCTCCACTTTTACTTTCATCAAGAGGCTCTTTAGTTCTTCTTCACTTTCTGCCATAAGGGTGGTGTCATCTGCATATCTGAGGGTACTGATATTTCTCCTGGCAATCCTGATTCCAGCTTGTGCTTCATCCAGCCCAGCGTTTCTCATGATGTACTCTGCATATAACTTAAATAAGCACTTCATGGCAAACAGATGGGGAAACAGTGAAAACAGTGGCAGCCTTTATTTTCTTGGGCACCAAAATCATTGTAGATGTTGACTGCAGCCATGAAATTAAAAGACACTTACCTTTGGAAAGAAAGTTATGACCAACCTAGACAGCATATTAAAAAGCAGAGACATTACTTTGTCAATAAAGGTCTGTCTAGTCAAGGCTATGGTTTTTTTTGTTTTTTGTTTTTCTCTTTTTTTTATTTTGTTTTTTTGTTAATTTTATTTTAACTTTATAATATTGTATTGGTTTTGCCATATATCAAAATGAATCTGCCACAGGTACACACGTGTTTCCAGTAGTCATGTATGGATGTGAGAGCTGGACTATAAAGAAAGCTGAGTGCTGAAGAATTGATGCTTTTGAACTGTGGTGTTGGAGAAGACTCTTGAGAGTCCCTTGGACTGCGAGGAGATACAACCAGTCTCTCCTAAAGGAATCAAACCTGAATATTCATTGGAAGGACTGGTGTTGAAGCTGAAACTCCAACACTCTGGCCACCTAATGCGAAGAGCTGACTCATTTGAAAAGACCCTGATGCTGAGAAAGATTGATGGTGGAAGGAGATTGGGATGAAGAGGGTGAGATGGGTGGATGGCATCACCAAGTCAATGGACTTGAGTTTGAGTAAACTCAAGGATTTGGTGATGGACAGGGAGGCCTGGAGTGCTGCAGTCCATGGGGTTGCAAAGAGTCGGACATGACTGAGCGACTGAACTGGACTGAACTGAATAAGCATTAGTCTCTATTTGCTTTGCAATCTTTACATATTAATATTTTCATAACAATTTGTTCATGAGAGTTAAAAATCTATGGTCACTTATTTATGATTTGACTTTGATCAAGTTACATAATACCTGCTTTGATTTCCTCATCTACAAAATGAAGAAAATACTTCTTCTCTTATGAAGTTTATGGCAGGACTAAGTAAGTTTTTACACGTAAATGGTTTAGTCATGGTATGTATAGAGTGCAAACAATTATGTATAAGTTATTATGGATATTTTTAAAATAAATCATAAGGCTAATATATAATGACATTTTTACTCCACCCAGGGTTGGGGACATGGATGTCTTTATATTGTTTTGGCCACTTTGTGTCTTAGTACTATAGTAGATTGTGGATAATTTGAAGAAAAAGAAAAGGAGACATAATTAGCATTGGTAAATCCCAATGTTCTCAGCCATTAGTTGAAAGAAAATTCCCAACCAAAATTTTAAAATGCTGTTAATGGCTAAATGCAATTCAGGATTGGTGCAATTATACTGTTAAATGAAGTAATCACGCTCTTTGGTCATGTATTATGGAGAGACTGTGGACACACCCAAAGATACTGAATGACCCTAGTGTCCTTGAGATAGATGCCCTCTTAGTAGACATTTCGCCCTCACTTCCCTGTTCCAGGATTTGCAAAACTTATTCTGAATTTTGTTTTCCACAAATAACGACATGGGCTGCCCTATTTTAAATACTATAGCAATCGCCATATTGCAAGCTTTATATCCACTCTTTAAACCTCACAACAACTCAGTGGCAACAATTATATCAGTATTGCTATTATTATTCCTATTTTGCAGATGAGGACACTGAGGCAGAACATGATTTTTGATGCCTACACACCTGACTTAAAAGCCCTAGGGAGCTTAATCACTGTGTTACAGGGCCTTCATTAAAATAGTACTGGACATATATCCTACCTACTCAAAAATTGTGTATCATTTCATTTGGGTTACCTGCCTGAAGAATGGTTGTCTTTTAACATGAAGACTTGCACCTTATAAAAACTCACTTTGCTTAAAAGATAGTATGCTTTGAAAACACTAGAGTGTAGCCAAATATCAAAATTAGAGGTATTAGCAAGCTAAGTTGAACCACCCCTTAACCTTATTGATTACTAAAACAGAAGAAAACAGCAACGTTTCAAGTTTTTTTTTTTTTCCGCTATTCAGAATAATTGGATTCAAATTCACATCTGTAGCATTAAACCAGTGTTTTCAACCTTTTTCTCCCTCCCAATTGTTTAACCTCCATCTACATCTCTGGCATAAATTTAAGCCTTTATTTGTGAATATTCGGATAAGCACTTCGCCTCAAACGGTATTGTTCAGGGCCTGGCATCATTGTTACAGCTGTAATTGTAACTATCAAGACACAGTTCTTTGTAATTAGAAAGTCAAGATGGTATTCAGCAGTATGGCAGCACAGACTTACATTTGTTAGGCTATTAGAAAAAAATGTTTACAGAGAAAACAGTGTCATTGTTTAGTGCTCTTAATTGACCATCTGCCTGGTAAAGAAATGTCCAAAGAAGGATAAATAAGACTATAGTACACTTATTTATTTATTTTCTTTGTGCAGAGAGGAAATTAGGAAAAGCAGCCACAGAGGCAAAGTAGAAATGATGTTGCTGAAACAGGCTGCAAGTGAGATTATGGCACGTATCCATTTCTTGCTTTAATTTCTTTCAGTGTCAAGACAAAGACCTACGGCCTCCCCAAAGTTTATTTAAGAAGCATGCTTTAGATTGCCCCCGAAGTTTTTGGATAATATGGTTCCCACTTTGATTTTCCCCATTTTCTCTTGCTAATCCTCAGGGCACAGCCACTCTGCTCTAACCACTCTGCATTGTTCCCTGACATGCACTTCCTGCAGATGGAAGCCCCTCCTCTGCATTTGACTTAAGCCAATTCTAATCTACCTTCCCCTCTCTCTTCAAACTATAGATACCTTACCCATTCCTTCAAGAGGCAGGCAAATATCTCTCCACCATCCCAACCCTCATTATCTCTCTCTGACGGCACAGTAGATCAAAAACCACTCCCTCCTCTGAACTGCTATAGCACGTATATTTTCCCATTTACTTGGCAACAGAAGATGACCTGTCGAGACATTCTTCTGTTGTGCTGGAACCATTATTCAAATTCAGCATCCTCATATATTTCTATTTTGATTCTCTCCTTAGATTGTGAAGGGCTTGTCCTCAAATCACGTCTTATTCTTCTTTGAATTCCCTCCAAAATGCCCATGACTTTTTCCTTATTTTGTTATTCAAAAAAAACAGAGTAGAAATTGAGATCCTGTGAAATGTCTATCGTTTATATTTTGACAAAACCAACCAAACTCAGGCTAATTTGACCCTCGAGACATGTTTACTTTGCCTTCTGTAAATATACTGAGTAACTCTTATGTGCCTAACTCTTACTAAATACTTGGGATGTAGAGAAGAATCCCAGGTGTTAGTCCTCTCACGAGGCTCATTTCTGGGAAAAAATCTGCAGTTGAATCATGAGTCTGTGAGAGAGAGGCATAGGGAGAAACAGGAAATTCATGGAAATCAGAAGGTAAGTTTCTTGGAATTTGATTCTAATTGATGAGAGTTCATTTTGACAAAACCTTTTCTGTAGACACCAAAAACCTTGGTTCACATTTGATGGGCTTGTCCTGCTATTGTGTCATGTTGGCATGACTCTTACAGAAAAGGCTACATCAATTGTTCTCGCCAGGAAGGAAAACAGTATGTGGCACCCAGGGCAGAGCTGGTCCCAGATTCTGTAATTTGGGTCCTATCCCATGTCCAAACCACAAAGAGCAGCTGGTCTTGAGGAGATTATCTGTTGTACTATATGGATGTCCTTCTGCCCAGGGTCTGAATTGAATTTCCTCCCAAGACAATGAGTGACCAGGCTTATGCTCCAGGACATGTCTCTTCCAGGATCACAGATGGAAGCCCCTTTTACAGCCACACACAGATTCACCACAATATGGAAACCCTTCAAGTAGGAAATGGAACAGAAACACAAAATATGACCTGACCCAATACCAAGGAGCTTTTTTTTTTCCTGTCTTAAATTCTAGTGGATAATTCTGCTAGTTATTTCTTCTCTGTAGCCTTCTAGAGGCAACAGAACCTGATTCACCAGCAGGTGTTCTTCAAGACTCACACAAACATCTTTTGTAGTAACTTTTCCAATCCAGTCTCTTTCTAACTTAGTTGCTCTTGGAACGTTTTATATACTTTATACATTTTACAGTATTTCCTCACAATGCTTTCACCACTAACTAGCTGTAATTGAACTGACAATGCCTTGAGTGTAAATTACTAGTGTAGTTTTTTTAACAGTTATAAATTTAACGTACACATTTCATAGAATGGGATATCACAGAAGCCTTAATCTAACTATGTACAGAAACTAATTTTTTGTGGGTTTTAAAATTTTGCTTTTATTTTATAATGGAGTATAGTTGATTAACAATGTTGTGTTAGTTTCAGATATACAGCAAAGCGATTCACTTATACATATATGTGTGTAAGTAAATGTACTCAGTTGTGTCCGACTTTTTGTGACCCCATGGACTGTAGGCCTCCAGGCCCCTCTGTCCATAGTATTTTCCAGGCAAAAATACTGAAGTGGGTTGCCATTTCCTCCTCCAAGTTATCTTCCCAATCCAGGGGTCGAAACCATGTCTCTTATGTCTCCTGCATTTACAGGCAGGTTCTTTACCACTAGCGCCATCTGGGAAGCCCCAAATACACTGTATATATAGGTTTCTATTTTCCTTGTACTCTATTGTCTCAAGCTGTTAAAAGCCACAGGGCTTTTTCTCTTGCTGTACCTCCCTACAATTTTTTTTCCCCCAGGATGACCTCACAGCTCACTTCCTTTTCTAGATTAGATTTCTGTTCACATTCTGCCTTACCACTGAACTCTTCTCAATTTCCTTATATAAAGAATAACCCTCACTCCAAACCTGACCTATCCTGTATCCCCTACAGTACTTAATATTTCCATAGCTATTAGCATCACTATAGCTCTTAAATTGTCTTCCCCTTCCAGATTTAAGCTCAAGAAAGCAAAGGATTTAATTTTTTTTCTCCCACTAGTGTATCTCTCAGAGAAGGCAATCGCACCCCACTCCAGTACTCTTGCCTGGAAAATCCCATGGATGGAGGAGCCTGGTAGGCTGCAGTCCTTGGGGTCGCTAAAAGTCGGACATGACTGAATGACTTCACTTTCACTTTTCACTTTCATGCATTGGAGAAGGAAATGGCAACCCACTCCAGTGTTCTTGCCTGGAGAATCCCAGGGACGGGGGAGCCTGTTGGGCTGTCGTCTATGGGGTCGCACAGAGTCAGACGTGACTGAAGCGACTTAGCAGCAGCAGCAGTGTATCTCTAGTGTATGCCCTAGTGTATCCACTAGGGCATTTTGTAGATGCTCAATAAGTATTCACTTAATAAACAAACCCATTTTCTTTCTTTCTTTTTTTTTTTTTTTGGTGTCAAAATTGAGGTGTGCTTTAGGTATAAAATACACATTAGATTTCAAAGATAGTACAAAAGAAAAATGTAAAACATGTCATTAATTTTACATTGATAACAAATTAACATACTCATTTTGGATATAGTATTAGGTTAAATAAAATATATGATGAAAATAAAATTCAACTTTCTTTTTTACTTTTGAAAAACTTGGCTACTTGTAAATCTTTAAACTATATATACAGCTCACATTACATTTCTTTCGGATAGTGCTGATCTAAACCATTGGTTCTCAAAATGTGGTCCCTTCAGTTCAGTTCAGTTCAGTCGCTTTTCATTCCAACTCTTTGCGACCCCATGAATCGCAGCACCCCAGGCCTCCCTGTCCATCACCAACTCCCAGAGTTCACTCAAACTCACATCCATCGAGTCGGTGATGCCATCCAGCCATCTCATCCTCTGTCGTCCCCATCTCCTCCTGCCCCCAATCCCTCCCAGCATCAGAGTCTTTTCCAATGAGTCAAGTCTTCACTTGAGGTGGCCAGAGTATTAGAGTTTCAGCTTCAGCATCAGTCCTTCCAATGAACACCCAGGACTGATCTCCTTTAGGATGGACTGGTTGGATTTCCTTGCAAACAAACCCATTTTCAAAGATCCTTGACTTGTGTCTACAGTGACAGCATAAAATATAGAATTCTATACAATTCCTGGGCTTTGAATCCCATATGGGTCATTCAGCCACCATGAGACCCTGAGCAAGTCGATTCCACTCTCTGTGCCTAACTCCTTAACCTCAGAATGGGGATGACAGCATGTCCCTCTTTGGAGTGGTGGTGAGGTTATGAGGAGAGAGGCAGGAAAGTGTTAGAGTGTTGTCTACCACAGCTAGCATCCTGCACATGGGGATGGTTTTCTCCCCTTTCCTTTGTTCTGTTTTTTACCTCTCCTTTCCTATTAATTTCTTTCTCCCATAATTCTCCCTTTTTCTCTCCCTTTTCTCTCCTTTTTATCTTGCTTTTTTTGTTCTTTCTTCCCCACTTTTCCTGACTTTCTGTCCTTCATTTTGCATGTGTCTCAGTATCCGGTCCCATCACTTCATGGGAAATAGATGGGGAAACAGTGGAAACAGTGTCAGACTTTATTTTTTTGGACTCCAAAATCACTGCAGATGAGAAGACATACAGATGGCTAACAAACACATGAAAAGATGCTCAACATCACTCATTATCAGAGAAATGCAAATCAAAACCACTATGAGGTACCATTTCACACCACTCAGAATGGCTGCGATCCAAAAGTCGACAAATAATAAATGCTGGAGAGGGTGTGGAGAAAAGGGAACCCTCTTACACTGTTGGTGGGAATGCAAACTAGTACAGCCACTATGGAGAACAGTGTGGAGATTCCTTTAAAAACTGGAAATAGAACTGCCTTATGATCCAGCAATCCCACTGCTGGGCATACACACAGAGAAAACCAGAAGGGAAAGAGACACATGTACCCCAATGTTCATTGCAGCACTGTTTATAATAGCCAGGACATGGAAGCAACCTAGATGTCCATCAGCAGATGAATAGATAAGAAAGCAGTGGTACATATACACAATGGAGTATTACTCAGCCATTAAAAAGAATACATTTGAATCAGTTCTAATGAGGTGGATGAAACTGGAACCTATTATACAGAGTGAAGTAAGCCAGAAGGAAAAACATAAATACAGTATACTAACACATATATATGGAATTTAGAAAGATGGTAACAATAACCCGGTGTACAAGACAGCAAAAGAGACACTGATGTATAGAACAGTCTTATGGACTCTGTGGGAGAGGGAGAGGGTGGGAAGATTTGGGAAAATGACATTGAAACATGTAAAATATAATGTATGAAATGAGATGCCAGTCCAGGTTCGATGCACGATACTGGATGCTTGGGGCTAGTGCACTGGGACGACCCAGAGGGATGGTATGGGGAGGCAGGAGGGAGGAGGGTTCAGGATGGGGAACACATGTATACCTGTGGCAGATTCATTTCGATATTTGGCAAAACTAATACAATTATGTAAAGTTTAAAAATAAAAAAAAAGGAAAAAAAAAAGATGCTTACTCCTTGGAAGGAAAGTTATGACCAACCTAGATAGCATATTCAAAAGCAGAGACATTACTTTGCCAACAAAGGTTCGTCTAGTCAAGGCTATGGTTTTTCCTGTGGTCATGTATGGATGTGAGAGTTGGACTGTGAAGAAGGCTGAACACTGAAAAATTGATGCCTTTGAACTGTGGTGTTGGAGAAGACTCTTGAGAGTCCCTTGGACGGCAAGGAGATCAGCCTTGGGATTTCTTTGGAAGGAATGATGCTAAAGCTGAAACTCCAGTCCTTTGGCCACCTCATGTGAAGAGTTGACTAATTGGGAAGCCTCTGATGCTGGGAGGGATTGGGTGCAGGAGGAGAAGGGGACGACAGAGGATGAGATGGCTGGATGGCATCACCGACTCGATGGAAGTGAGTCTGGGTGAACTCCGGGAGTTGGTGATGGACAGGGAAGCCTGGGGTGCTGCGATTCATGGGGTCGCAAAGAGTCGTACACGACTGAGTGACTGAACTGAACAGTAGTGCTCTGAATAAAGAAAAGTAGTATTTTCTTTCTCTGTCACACACAGACTCTATTCCTTACTTCTTTTCAAAAGGGTTTCTATGAACCATACCATTGATGAATATGTTTGCCTTTATTGTTGCTTTTCCAGCTGAAACTTTCTGCAGTCCCTTACTTTTTTTCAAGTATCTTAAGAATCACATTGTATAATCCTGCCTCTGTGGCATTCCTATGGGGCTGTTATCCTTTGTATCCTTGTATGCAGTGCCAATAGCACAGAGTCTAAAGAGATATATGAAACACCAGAACCTACACAGGCATTTGGACAGAGGTTATCATTACAATGATCAGGGGGAATATTTAACTCATAGGATTTCAGCATTGTGGTAATTTCAGCCAAAATAGAAGCCCTTACTTTCCTGGGCTATGGAAAGGCATTATTTCCTATATTTTTCAGTTACAAAAAGAAATGTAAAAAGGCAAAATAGTTGTCTGAGGAGGCTTTACAAATAGCTGAGAAAGCAGCAAAGGCAAAGGAGAAAAGGAAAGATATACCTATTAGAATGCAGAATTCCAAAGAATACCAAGAGAGTTAAGAAAGCTTTCTTAAGTGAACAATGCAAAGAAACAGAGGAAAACAACAGAATTGGAAAGACTAGAGATCTCTCAAGAAAATTAGAAATACCAAGGAAACGTTTCATGCAAAGATGGGCATAGTGAAGAACAGAAATGGTACAGACCTAACAGAAGCAGAAGAGATTAAGAAAAGGTGGCAAGAATACACAGAAGAACTATACAGAAAAGGTCTTAATGACACGGATAATCATGATGGTATGGTCACTCACCTAGAGCCAGACATCCTAGAGTGTGAAATCAAATGGGCCTTAGAAAGCATCATGACAAACAAAGCTACTGGAAGTCATGGAATTACAGCTGAGCTATTTCAAATCCTAAAAGAGGATGCTGTTAAAGTGCTGCACTCAATATGCCAGCAAATTTGGAAAACTCAACAGTGGCTACAAGACCAGAAAAGATCAGTTTTAATTTCAATCTCAAAGAAGGGCAATGCCAAAGAATGTTCGAATTACCACAAAATTGCACACAGTCCACATGCTAGCAAGGTAATGCTCAAAATAGTTCAAGTTAGGCTTCAATAGTACATGAGCTGAGAAATTCCAGATGTTCAAACTGGATTTAGAAGAGGCAGAGGAACCAGAGATCAAATTGCCAACATCTGCTGGATCATAGAAAAGCAAGAGAATTCCAGAAAAAACATCTGCTTCATTGACTTGGCTAAAGCCTTTGACTGTGTGAATCACAACAAACTGTGGAAAATACTTAGAGATGGGAATACCAGACCACCTGACCTGCCTCCTGAGAAACCTGTATGCAGGTCAAGAAGTAACAGTTAGAACTGGACATGGAACAAAGGACTAGTTCAAAATTGGGAAAGGAGTATATCAAGGTTGTATATTGTTACCCTGCTTATTTAATTTATATGCAGAGTACATCTTGGGAAATACTGGTCTGGATGAGTTACAAGCTGGAATCAAGATTGCTGGGAGAAATATCAATAACCTCAGATATGGAGGGGTTTCCCTGATAGCTCAGTTGGTAAAGAATCTGCCTAAAATGCAGAAGACCTGGGTTTGATCCCTGGGTTGGAAGATGCCCTAGAGAAGGGAAAGGCTACCCACTCCAGTATTCTGGCCTGGAGAATTCCAAAATCACTGGGGACAGTGAGTGCAGCCATGAAATTAAAAGATGCTTGCTCCTTGGGGAAAAAAAGTTATGACAAACCTAGACAGTATATTAAAAAGCAGAGACATCATTTTGCTGACAAAGGTCCATATAGTAAAAGCTATGGTTTTTCCAGTAGTCATGTACAGATGTGAGAGTTGCACCATAAAGAAGCCAAGCACCAAAGAATTGATGCTGTTGAACTATGGTGCTGGAGAAGACTCTTCAGAGTCCCATGGATAGCAAAGAGATCCAACCAGTCAATCCTAAGGGAAATGAACCCTGAATATTCATTGGAAGGACTGATGCTGAAGCTCCAACACTTTGGCCACCTGATGAGAAGGGCCAACTCATTGGAAAAGACCCTGATGCTGGGAAAGATTGAGGGCAGGAAGAGAAGGGGGCAACAGAGGATGAGAGTTGGATGGCATCAGCTACTCAATACACATGCTGCTGCTGCTGCTAAGTCGCTTCAGTCATGTCTGACTCAGCGCGACCCCAGATGGCAGCCCACCAGGCTTGCCCATCCCTGGGATTCTCCAGGCAAGAACGCTGGAGTGGGTTGCCATTTTCTTTTCCAATGCATGAAAGTGAAAAGTGAAAGTGAAGTCGCTCAATCATGTCTGACTCCTAGCAACCCCATGGACTGCAGCCCACCAGGCTCCTCTGTCCATGGGATTTGCCAGGCAAAAGTATGGAGTGGCCATTCTGAGTGGCGTGAAATGGTACCTCATTGTGGTTTTGATTTGCATTATCTCACTGTTGGTGGGAATGCAAACTAGTACAGCCACTATGGAAAACAGTGTGGAGATTCCTTAAAAAACTGGAAATAGAACTGCCTTATGACCCAGCAATCCCACTGCTGGGCATACACACTGAGGAAACCAGAATTGAAAGAGACATGTGTACCCCACTGTTTATAATAGCCAGGACATGGAAGCAACCTAGATGTCCATCAGCAGATGAATGGATAAGAAAGCTGTGGTACATATACACAATGGAGTATTACTCAGCCATTAAAAAGAATACCTTTGAATCAGTTCTAATGAGGTGGATGAAACTGGAGCCTATTATACAGAGTGAAGTAAGTCAGAAGGAAAAACACCAATACAGTATGCTGCTGCTGCTGCTGCTTCTAAGTCGCTTCAGTCGTGTCCAACTCTGTGCAACCCCTGAGACGGCAGCCTACCAGGCTCCCCCGTCCCTGGGATTCTCCAGGCAAGAATACTGGAGTGGGTTGCCATTTCCTTCTCCAATGCATGAAAGTGAAAAGTGAAAGTTAAGTCACTCAATCGTGTCTGACTCTGAGCAACCCGATAGACTGTAGCCTACCAGGCTCCTCCATCCATGGAATTTTCCAGGCAAGAGTACTGGAGTGGGACAACGCATATATATGGAATTGAGAAAGATGGTAACAATAACCCTGTATAAGAGACAGCAAAAGAGACACTGATGTATAGAACAGTCTTTTGGACTCTGTGGGAGAGGGAGAGGGTGGGATGATTTGGGAGAATGGCATTGAAACATGTATAATATCATATATGAAACAAGTCGCCAGTCCAGATTCGATGCACGATACTGGATGCTTGGGGCTGGTGCACTGGGACAACCCAGAGGTATGGTACGGGGAGGGAGGAGGGAGGAGGGAGGAGGGTTCAGGATGGGGAACACGTGTATACTTGTGGTGGATTCATGTACATATGGCAAAACCAATACAATATTGTAAAGTTAAAAAATTTTAAAAAATGAAAAATATAAAAAAAAATTAAAGTTCTTCAAATTTGAAAAAAAAGAGTACTGGAGTAGGCTGCCATTGCCTTCTCCACAATACACATGAGTTTAAGCAAACTCTGGAAGACAGTGAAGGACACGGAAGCCTAGCATGCTGCATGCAGTCCATGGAGTTGCAAAGAGTTGGACATGACTGAGCAACTGAACAACAACAACAAATTGTTAGAAAACAGAAACAAAATTTAGGTCACAGATTACCCCACAGTGGCATCTAAATGCAGGAATTTTAGTCCTCAGAGCAATGGCTTGAAAATAGTAGATACTGGTCTTACTTATGGTTACACAGAAGTTCAGTTACATTGTCTTATCCAAATAGAAGGGG
Source organism: Bison bison bison (assembly GCF_000754665.1). NCBI lineage: Eukaryota > Metazoa > Chordata > Mammalia > Artiodactyla > Bovidae > Bison > Bison bison. The sequence continues at coordinate 3,156,730 of NW_011495046.1, read as the reverse complement.
GTTTGTCAATCTCAGGGAACAAGATGTACAGTAACAAGTCATCTAGGTCTGCTATTGTGACTTAATGATGTTTTAGTCATTGCTGTGGCATCTCCAAAAATGTTCTGTGAGCCAGGCAAGAAGATGGAGGAAGTAAAAGACACAGTGATGACAGATTTCTGCTTAAACATATTGACCGGTAGGGGTCCTATGGCTCTCCTTGCTATAACAGAGACTGAGAATGAGGTGCTTTTTCTCTCATCTCTGTAATAGAGGCTGATATAAAGGAAGGTTGTTGAGATGGATAGTGGGATAGTTAACTGACAACATCTATAACAAAAATATTTGTAAATAAGTGAGACAGTTTTTTTAAAAAATGAGGTTGACTTTTAAGGGCTAAAAGATGATATATTTCAAGTCCTCTCTCCTGCCAGAAAGAAAACCACCATGATCAAGAGTTCAGCAGTTCTTTTAAGTAAGTGCAATACTAAGACCAGAACCTAAGTCAGCTGCCTGTCAGTTCTGCCCCCTTCCACAATAACTAAGATGACAGCCACCTCCTGGTCCATCACACTTCCCACATTCCTGATGGATGAAGTAGGGAGTCAGAGGTGCCCCTTCAGGAAGCCACTGTGGTTCCATCTTCCCAAAGGCATGCTTGTTGCAGGGCTCTCTGCTTCTGACATTAAAAAAAAAATAGATGAATAGACTGAAGCTCAGAAAAGTTAAGATATTTTGTGGCTATATTCACACAAGTAAAATAGGTAAAAACAGGATTTAAATTCAAAAGTTTTTGGATGCACAAATGCTAAATTGCAAAAAATGAACGAACAAAAAAATACCATACTATATCAGAGAACATACAATATATGAAAAAAAATTGTAGGCTTTTTGTTGCTTCCTTTTAATAAAAATAATAAGTTTTTATAATTTACTTAGTAATATGAAAGACATTTGTATAGGCCATTATTATTTATTTTAAACTTCTTATTTAATTCAAGGACTCATTTTTTTCTAAACAAACATATGTGATATCATATAGATGACACCACACTGATCAGCAAATATGCCTTTTTTTCCCTTCATAATCAAATGAAACAACTAATCTGGGCTTTTAGCCTGAGTATGCTCTAGGGCTGAGCAAATTGGAGGAAGAAACATGGCTCTGCCTTCCTACCTACTTTCTCTAATCTCATCTCATCCGCACTGGGGAGGGTAGTCAAGCTACAGGTCCAAAATAAGTCGAACTCTACTGTAGGGCTTTACATGCATCAAAATATATGTACTTCCCTCTAGAACCTCCTTAATTTGCAGATTCCAATCAGTAGGTCTGGGGTAGGGTCTCAAGATTCCATATTTCTAATATGCCCCCATGTGACACCAACGCTACCAGTCCCATGAGCACACTTTGAGTATTAAGGATTTACAGACAAAACACTGGTTTGGTGCTAGGCTTGCCTCTCCACCCACCCTGCGTGTAGTCAGTGCCTTACCTTACCAACCACTGCTGCCACCAAGACTGACTGCCGAGAGTCACCTCCCTGAACTGCAGGTGTCTGTGCCAACCTTGGTGAATGAGTTCAGTATATTAAATGGTCAGGATGTTCTTCTCATAAAATGATCACATTGATTTTAAATTGATGACTGTGGGCAAAGGAAGCATGTTCTTCAGATATTAGACCAGAAGAAATTAATCACCAGGTACTAGACAGCATAGCCCAAGGGCCTAGCGCTGTGCCAGGTGGCATGGGCTGAAGACTTCCTGAGGAAGGAGCAGGGCTTCATGCTCACTTTCACTGCTGGCTCACAGGTACACCACCACTGCACAAAGAATTATGCTTTTCAACGACCCACGTCTAGTCGAGCTTGTTATCTCATGGTTCTCTCAAAGCACAGTGTCCATCTCCTGTGGGTATTTTTTGCTCATCTAAAATACACCTTCTAAATCTGATTTTTATCTACATCCCTTCCATCCTAAGTCACCTTTCTACTAAATTCAAGAAGTCCTGAATTCCTTTACTGTTTACTATTAGATCCTCAGCTCTAGCACAGACCTAGATACATACATATCAGGCACTGAATGAGTATTTGTGGAATAAAGAAACCTATAAATGAATGACAAGGAAGTGCCATATTTTGGTATCTACAACATGTGGACCCATTGAGTCTTAATTCTCTGCTGTAATCTGCAAAGTCTTCCAATAAATTGCAGAAACAAGAAATGAATTTAAAATTCAATATGGATTCCAAGTAATTGATCCAAATGTAAAACAGGAATAGTTAAGTTGAGGAACCCTTAAATCCTGTCTGTGCACTAATATAAAATTATTTATTTTGTATTAGCCATCATATTAAGCCATTATAATCTCTTTTAATCCCTACAAAAGTCCAACAAGATTGGTTCATCATGCCATGACCATATATGGTTAGGAAACTATAGACCATCGAGAGCCTGTTGACAATGGAACACGAAATTCAAAGAAGGGCAGTTTACACGTGCTGTCCCTGAGCATCTCCTCTAGTACCCTGCCCACTGCTCAGTATCCCACAGGGCACCTCATGTGCCATTACACTTGTATACAGATAATACCCGAAAGAAGAATGAAGGAGGGCTTTCCAGAGGGCTAGTGTATAAATTCTCATTCATAATGCCTCATTAAGATCACCTATCCTGGTCATCTTGGGTTTTCAACAGAAGTGGAATTTCTGATTGTCTAACCATCCATCAGATGCTCACACATCCCCTAAAAATTATCATACCTATTGGCCCTTGCAAACAGCCAAAGAGGCAATTTCACCATCGCATATTTTTAATCTCTTCTGAGGAGATTCAGGGAAGCCAAAAACATAACAGAAGTATGAAACCAAGAGTTACTTAAAGTATCAATGACCAGATAGCTATGATGTTCTTCCTTTCTGGAAGGCTGACTGCAGAATGGAGAAGACACAATGCTCCAGAACCCAGCTCACACCAGGGGGGTCGGGGCTTTGCGTCTGCTGTTCCCTCTGCCAGGAATGCTCTTCCCTCAATGACCCTCAGGATCTGGATAGATCCCTCACTGTATTCATGCACCAGCTCAAATGTCACCTCATTCAACAACCCTTTCCTGACCTAAAATAAGGCTCCTTACTCACTCTGCACCCTATGGCCTTATTTTTTCTTCAAAGCCCTCATTACCACGTGAAATAGCATATGTTGACTTGTAAGCACCCATGTTCTCCCCACTAGAATGACACATGTATGAGCTGGGACCAGAGTTGCATTGTTCACCTCTGATTTCCAGCACACAGGTTAGTAGTCAGCTTTTCATAGACACCCACAAAATATCCATTGAGTAAATATGGGATATTGGGTTGGCCAAAAAGTTCATTTGGGGTTTTCTGTATCATCTTATGGAAAAGCCTGAATGAACATTTTGGCCAATCAAATATGTTAAACATAATACCTACATTCCAATAAGCAAGGTGGCCATTCCACCCACCCAGTGAAGGCTACTAGCTTCTTCATTATTCTGTCCAAGATATACTTGGCTTTCCAACAGCCCTGCCTCTCCTTCTCTCTACCTCACCCCATATTGGACATCTTCCAATGGGGAGGGGTTCATTTTCTCGTGTCATATCTTTTTGCCTCTTCATACTATTCATGGGATTCTCACGGCAAAAATACTGGAGTAGTTTTCCATTTTCTCCTCCAGTGGACAATGTTTTGTCAGAACCCTCCACTGTGACCTATCCATCTTAGGTGGCCCTGCACAACATGGCTCATGGCTTCATTGAGTTATGCAAGCCCTTTTGTCATGACAAGGCTATGATCCATGAAGAGGCATCCCATATTTAAGTTAGATTAGACAAATCAAATCCCTGATTATTATACAGTGGAAGTGACAAATAGATTCAAAGGATTAGATCTGATAGACGAGTACCTGAAGAATTATGGAAGGAGGTGTGTAACATTGTATGGGGGGTGTTGACCAAAACCATCCTCAAGAAAAAGATAGGCAACAAGACAAAATGGTTGTCTCAGAAGGCCTTACAAACACTGAGAAAAGAAGAGGAGTGAAAGGCAAAGGAGAAAAGGAAAGATATACCCATCTGAACGCAGAGTTCCAAAGAATAGAAAGGAGAGATAATAAAAAGTCCCCGTAAGCGAACAATGCAAAGAAACAGACGGAAACAGTAGAATGAAAAAGACTAGAGAACTCGTCAAGAAAATTAGAGGTACCAAGATAATATTCCCACAGAAGGGCACAAGAAAGGACAGAAAAGGTATGGACCTAACCGAAGCAGAAGTTATGAAGAAAAGGTGGAAAGAATACACAGAAGAACTGTACAGAAAAGGTCCTAATAACCCAGATACCCACGATAGTATGACCACTCACCTAGAGTCAGACATCCTGAAGTGCAAAGTCAAGTAGGCCTTAAGAAGGATTCAGATCAGATCAGATCAGATCAGTTGTGTCCAACTGTTTGCGACCCCATGAATCACAGCACGCCAGGCCTCCCTGTCCATCACCAACTCCCAGAGTTCACTCAGACTCACATCCATCGAGTCAGTGATGCCATCCAGCCATCTCATCCTCTGTCATCCCCTCTCCTCTTGCCCTCAATCCCTCCCAGCATCAGAGTCTTTTCCAATGAGTCAACTCTTCGCATGAGGTGGCCAAAGTACTGGAGTTTCAGCTTTAGCATCATTCCTTCCAAAGAAATCCCAGGGCTGATCTCCTTCAGAATGGACTGGTTGGATCTCCTTGCAGTCCAAGGGACTCTCAAGAGTCTTCTCCAACACCACGGTTCAAAAGCATCAATTCTTTGGCGCTCAGCCTTCTTCACAGTCCAACTCTCACATCCATACATGACCACAGGAAAAACCATAGCCTTGACTAGATGAACCTTTGTTGGCAAAGTAATGTCTCTGCTTTTGAATATGCTGTCTAGGTTGGTCATAACTTTCCTTCCAAGGAGTAAGCGTCTTTTAATTTCATGACTGCAGTCACCATCTGCAGTGATTTGGGAGCCCAGAAAAATAAAGTCTGACAGTTTCCCCTGTTTCCCCATCTATTTCCCATGAAGTGATGGGACCGGATGCGATGATCTTCGTTTTCTGAATGTTGAGCTTTAAGCCAACTTTTTCACTCTCCACTTTCACCTTCATCAAGAGGCTTTTGAGTTCCTCTTCACTTTCTGCAATAAGGGTGGTGTCATCTGCATATCTGAGGTTATTGATATTTCTCCCGTCAATCTTGATTCCACTGTGTTTCTTCCAGTCCAGTGTTTCTCACGATGTACTCTGCATATAAGTTAAATAAAGAGGGTAACAATATACAGCCTTGACGTACTCCTTTTCCTATTTGGAACCAGTCTGTTGTTCCATGTTCAGTTCTAATTGTTGCTTCCTGACCTGCATACAAATTTCTCAAGAGGCAGATCAGGTGGTCTGGTATTCCCATCTCTTTCAGAATTTCCCACAGTTTATTGTGATTCACACAGTCAAAGGCTTTGACATAGTCAATAAAGCAGAAATAGATGTTTTTCTGGAACTTTCTTGCTTTTTCCATGATCCAGCGGATGTTGGCAATTTGATCTCTGGTTCCTCTGCCTTTTCTAAAACCAGCTTGAATATCAGGAAGTTCACGGTTCACGTCATGCTGAAGCCTGGTGGAGAATTTTGAGCATTACTTTACTAGTGTGTGAGATGAGTGCAATTGTGTGGTAGTTTGAGCATTCTTTGGCATTGCCTTTCTTTGGGATTGGAATGAAAACTGACCTTT
>NW_011495046.1:3150071-3150529 GCF_000754665.1 Bison bison bison | reverse complement strand
AGCCACTATGGAGAACAGTGTGGAGATTCCTTTAAAAACTGGAAATAGAACTGCCTTATGATCCAGCAATCCCACTGCTGGGCATACACACAGAGGAAACCAGAAGGGAAAGAGACACATGTACCCCAATGTTCATTGCAGCACTGTTTATAATAGCCAGGACATGGAAGCAACCTAGATGTCCATCAGCAGATGAATGGATAAGAAAGCAGTGGTACATATACACAATGGAGTATTACTCAGCCATTAAAAAGAATTCATTTGAGTCAGTTCTAATGGGGTGGATGAAACTGGAGCCTATTATACAGAGTGAAGTAAGTCAGAAGGAAAAACACCAATACAGTATACTAACGCATATATATGGAATTTAGAAAGATGATAACAATAACCCTGTGTACAAGACAGCAAAAGAGACACTGATGTATAGAACAGTCTTATGGACTCTGTGGGAGAGGGAG
>NW_011495046.1:3149119-3149971 GCF_000754665.1 Bison bison bison | reverse complement strand
ACTCAATATGCCAGCAAATTTGGAAAACTCAGCAGTGGCCACAGGACTGGAAAAGATCAGTTTTCATTCCAATCCCAAAGAAGGGCAATGTCAAAGAATGTTCAAGCTACTGAATAATTGCTTTCATTTCACATGCTAGCAAGGTAATGCTCAAAATCCTTCAAGATAGGCTCAACCATTTGTGAACCGAGAACTTTCAGATATACAGGCTGGACTTAGAAAAGGCAGTTATCAAGACAGTATGGTACTGGCACAAAGACAGAAATATAGATCAATGGAACAAAATAGAAAGCCCAGAGATAAATTCACACACATATGGACACCTTATCTTTGACAAAGGAGGCAAGAATATACAATGGATTAAAGACAATCTCTTTAACAAGTGGTGCTGGGAAATCTGGTCAACCACTTGTAAAAGAATGAAGCTAGAACACTTTCTAACACCATACACGAAAATAAACTCAAAATGGATTAAAGATCTAAACATAAGACCAGAAACTATAAAACTCCTAGAAGAGAACATAGGCAAAACACTCTCCAACATACATCACAGCAGGATCCTCTATGACCCACCTCCCAGAATATTGGAAATAAAAGCAAAAATAAACAAATGGGACCTAATTAACCTTAAAAGCTTCTGCACATCAAAGGAAACTATCAGCAAGGTGAAAAGACAGCCTTCAGAATGGGAGAAAATAATAGCAAATGAAGCAACTGACAAACAACTAATCTCAAAAATATATAAGCAACTCCTACAGCTCAACTCCAGAAAAATAAATGACCCAATCAAAAAATGGGCCAAAGAACTAAATAGACATTTCTCCAAAGAAGACATACAGATGGCTAACAAAC
>NW_011495046.1:3132503-3149019 GCF_000754665.1 Bison bison bison | reverse complement strand
AGAACTAAATAGACATTTCTCCAAAGAAGACATACAGATGGCTAACAAACACATGAAAAGATGCTCAACATCACTCATTATCAGAGAAATGCAAATCAAAACCACTATGAGGTACCATTTCACACCAGTCAGAATGGCTGCGATCCAAAAGTCGACAAATAATAAATGCTGGAGAGGGTGTGGAGAAAAGGGAACCCTCTTACACTGTTGGTGAGAATGCAAACTAGTACAGCCACTATGGAGAACAGTGTGGAGATTCCTTTAAAAACTGGAAATAGAACTGCCTTATGATCCAGCAATCCCACTGCTGGGCATACACACAGAGGAAACCAGAAGGGAAAGAGACACATGTACCCCAATGTTCATTGCAGCACTGTTTATAATAGCCAGGACATGGAAGCAACCTAGATGTCCATCAGCAGATGAATGGATAAGAAAGCAGTGGTACATATACACAATGGAGTATTACTCAGCCATTAAAAAGAATTCATTTGAGTCAGTTCTAATGGGGTGGATGAAACTGGAGCCTATTATACAGAGTGAAGTAAGCCAGAAGGAAAAACACCAATACAGTATACTAACGCATATATATGGAATTTAGAAAGATGATAACAATAACCCTGTGTACAAGACAGCAAAAGAGACACTGATGTATAGAACAGTCTTATGGACTCTGTGGGAGAGGGAGAGGGTGGGAAGATTTGGGACAATGGCATTGAAACATGTAAAATATCATGTATGAAACGAGATGCCAGTCCAGGTTCGATGCACGGTACTGGATGCTTGGGACTAGTGCACTGGGACGACCCAGAGGCATGGTATGGGGAGGGAGGAGGGAGGAGGGTTCAGGATGGGGAACACATGTATACCTGTGATGGATTCATTTTGATATTTGGCAAAACTAATACAATTATGTAAAGTTTAAAAATAAAATAAAATTTTAAAAAAAAGAAAAAAAAAAAAGAAAAGGCAGAGGAAATAGAGATCAAATTGCCAGCATTCAGTGGATCATAGAAAAAGAAGGGAATTCCAGAAAAACATCTACATCTTTTTCGTTGACTACACTAAAGCCTTTGACTGTACAGATCACAACAAACTGTGGAAAATTCTTTCTTTTTTTTTTCAATTTATTTATTTTTTAACTGAAGGATAATTGCTTTAGAGAATTTTGTTGTTTCTGTCAAACATCAACATGAATCAGCCATAGGTGTACATATGTCCCCTCCCTCCCATCTCCTTCTCCTTCCTATCCCTCTAGGTTACAGAGCCCCTGTTTGAGTTCCCTGAGACATACAGCAAATGCCCATTGGCTATCTATGTTACATATGGTAATGTAAGTTTCCATGCTAAAGAGCAAGGAATACCAGACTACCTTACCGACTCCTGAAAAACCTGTATGCAGGTCCAAAAGCAACAGTTAGAACCGGACATGAAAAAAGGTCTGGTTCAAAATTGGAAAAGGAGTATGTAAAGGCTGTACATAGTCACCCTACATATTTAACTTATATTAAGAGTATATAATGTGAAATGCCAGGCTAGATGAAGCTCAAGTTGGAATCAAGATTGCCAGGAGAAATATCAATAACCTCATTATGCAGATGATACCACCCTAATGGCAGAATGCATGACAGTGAAAGAGAAGTGAAAAAGCTGGCTTAAAACTCAACATTCAAAATACTAAAATCATGGCATCTCATCCCATCACCTCATGGCAAACAGGTGGGGAAAAAATTGGAAACAGTGGCAGACTTTATTTTCTTAGGCTCCAAAACCATTGCCGATGGTGACTGCAGCCATGAAATTAAAAGATATTTGCTCCTTGGAAGAAAAGCTATGACAAACACAGACAGCATATTAAAAAGCAGAGACATCACTTTGCTGACAAAGCTGCATCTAGTCAAAGCTATGGTATTCCAGTAGTCATGTATGGATGTGAGAGTTGGACCATAAAGAAGGCTGAGCACCAAAGAATTGATGCTTTCAAACTGTGGTGCTGGAGAAGACTCTTGAGAGTCCCCTGGGCAGCTAGGAGACCCAACCTGTCAGTCCTAAAGGAAATCAACCCTGAAAATTAATCATAAGGATTTATGATGAAGCTGAAGCTCCAATACTTTGGCCACCTGATGTGAAGAGCCGACTTATTGGAAAAGACCCTGATGCTGGGAAATATTGAGGGCAGGAAGAGAAGGGGACGACAGAGGATGAGTTGTTTCGATTGCACCACTGACTCAACGGACATGAGTTTGAGCAAACTCTGGGAGAGGGTGAAGGACAGGGAAGCCTGCCATGCTGCAGTGCATGGAGTCACAAAGAATAGGACACAACTGAGCAACTAAACAACAGCAACAAGATTCCCTTCAGTGCCCCCAACCTTTTCATGGGATGGATCCAGGAAGCTGTTCTGACTTATATAATAGAGTGGCTTAAGATGGGGAAAGGCTCTTTCTATTTTTGCCAGGTGATGGCATAAGATCTTCATTAGGTTAGCGCCTCACATGAAGCACAAGCCTCTGAGGGAGGTAATCTGTCCAGCTCATCCTGTCACTCTTCAACTTAGTGCCACTCAGTGATGATGTGCTCCAGCTGTCATCTCTATTATCCTTCTGCAATGAAGCAGCCACCTCCTTCCATCTTCAGTTCACTGGGAGTCTAGTTTTGCATCTTCACTTGGATATGTCTGTTATTGCATACGAGAACCCATAAAGGACTAACTATTCAAATTGTTATCGGGTATATCTTGCATGAGAGAGAAAAGGAAGTTAATGGTAAATACTACTCTTGATTTTCATGTGATAACAAAATCCAGCAAACTTTATATCAAACAATAATAAAATCTTGTTGGTATCATTTGGGAAAGGTTGCCAGATTTATATACTTGTGTAGTCAAAGCCACATTCACACAATGAAACACTGCCCCTTCCCCAAATCTCTTTTATCTTCAATATATCTTATTTTAAAGGTACCTGCCCATTTATTGTGGATGACAGACTAATAAAATGAAGTCATTTTAACAAACGCTGTATCAGAATATCCCATCTTCTAATGTGGCAATGTGAAATTTCACCACTGGAGGAAACATTTAACATTCTGACTATTTTAATACTTTTAATAAATATTTGCAATTCCTATGATAAAGCATCCCAGTAGAAAATGCATTTCCTCCAAAATTTATGTGGCTGCTGGCAGGTGGCCATTTTCTAATTTTCTGTCTCACTTACATACATTTATTACAGATTTCTAACTATCTCTTTTTGCTCTTTTACTGGTTTTGGGCATGCTGTTTCCTCTGAGTAGGAATGTGTGTGGTTAAAATTGAGGATAGTAAACAGGAGCTTTCTGGTTTGCAAATTGGAGGGTTGGTCAAAGCCCTTTGGGGAGTCCCTTAACATCTATTTTATTCAGCTCTATAATACATTTGAATCAAGTCTTCAGATTCACATGGAGTTTGAGAATCCTTTCCCAGTTCCTCAATACAGTGAAAGGTTGGGAACAGGTACAAAGGTAGGTTTGGGAGTGGGGACTGGATCATTATTTAGTTCTATTAAGCTTTGGACTTACTCAAGAAATTCAGAAGGTAGAATCTGTAAAATCCTTGTTGTATAAATAAGCCTTAGAGAGATAGAAATATTCAGGTTAAGTAAACTATATTTTAAATACAAAGGGAAAGGAACTATTTAAGAAAATTTACTGTAAATCTTCTTGAAGAAGAAAAAAAAAAAAAAACTCTTAAAACTTTGTCATCCCCTCCTTCATGTATATTTCAACTCTGTTAAATATCCCCATGTAAAATACGTTCGTATAAACTCAAACATTTCACAACAAAACTTATGATTCCTGCTACTTCCTATTCCCTACCTTCTGAGGACTCAAAGTTGCATCCTTTACTTGCATTCTGGGTCTTGCTTAAAGTTATTGCCAATCTCTAATCACACAGAAGTACGAGTCTTAGGCATTTCCTTTTTATATTATCCAAAGTCTTGATCATCCTACCTATTCAACATCTCTTGATTTATTTCTTCCTTCAATTCCTACTGATGCTGCCCTGGCTTAAGTGCATATTATTACTGAAGACCATTATATTTAATGAATCACTATCATAAGCAATTCATTATCTCATTTAAGGCTTCCAACAGTTCAAGAGTTATCCCCATTTTATAGACAAAGAGAAAGGCAGAAATTCTGGGATGTTCCCAAGGTTATTCAGCCAGATCTTAGAGCTGAGATTTAAACCCTGACAGTCTGATGCCAGAAATGAAGCTCTGAATTACTAGGCTCCACTCTGCTCTTGTAAAAGTTTAATAATTGTTCTCCCTATTTTCTTCATCTTGTCTCTCCTATTCCTCTTTTACATAGCTGCCAAAGACTATTTATAAAAGAGGGTTCATGTCCTAACCTACAAAACCTCTGATGGTGCCCTAATGCCCATCATTTATTCATTCAATGGTTCATTCATCATTCATTCTTTCATTTCATCTACATGACAAATATTTGTGGACTACACATTATATATGAAGCACAGTTTAGGAACTGGGGCTTTTACAAGGCTAAAAATTGTCCAGAGTTCTTGCCCAGGGATAGAAAGTAAGGAAATGGTGATCTGACACAAGCTTGGGTGGTGGCAAGTGCTTTGAAGAAAGAAAATGCAGAGAAAAGAAAACAGAAGGAGAGGATTTGCTGCTTTAGACAAGAGAGTTAGCGAAAGCCTCTGTAATGAGCACCATGCTAGTGGTGTTGTTGTTTAGTCCCTAAGTCGTGTCCAACTCCTTGCATCCCAAAGGACTGCAGTACTCCAGGCTTCCCTATCCTTCACTATCTCCCAGAGTTAGCTCAAACTTATGTCCATAGAGTCAGTGATGCCATCCAACCATTTCAACCTCTGTGGCCCCCTTCTCCTCCTGCCTTCAATCTTTCCCAGCATCAGGGTCTGTTCCCGTGAATTGGTTCCACATTAATATAAACTCAAGTAAAAGGAAGGAAGATGCCAGGCCAAGGGGGAAGAGCATTCATGAAAAGTGAAAAGCAAATGCATTGTCCTGAAGCAAGGCTATGCTGAGCCTGTTCACAAGCAGCAGAGAAGCCAGAGTGACTGGAGCCAGGTGAGAGTGCGGAAGGGAGAGAGGCTTAAGGGAGGTGGAGGCTCTGTAGACCAGAGTTGTTTCTTTACAATAATATTCCCTTTCCTTTCACTCATGAACCTATATTTCCAGCCTCTCTACCTGTGGCAGATTCATTTTGATATTTGGCAAAACTAATACAATTATGTAAAGTTTAAAAATAAAATAAAATTTAAAAAAAAAAGCAGGGAAAAAAATAAATAAATAAAAAGGGTACAGCTTATCACTATGTGCCACTTGCTGTCTCCAAAATAGAGCATGTACCTTACCACCTCCCTGATTTTATTTTTAATACAGTCCCTCTTCTCTGCCTTCTAAAATCTTTTGCAGCCTTTAAGGTCAGTTCCCAATGCTGTAGCCTAAGTTAATTCTTCTGTTATGTCTGATCTTGCTCTAGCTGTTCCCTCAATAAGGATGAGGAGGTTACCTGGGGAAGACCTCCAGGGCCAGGCTACTTGAGATCAAATCCCATTGTACACCTTGCTGACCAGGATCTTCCAGGGCAACTGAGAAATGTTTTTCCAAGCTTCCATTTGGTTTTGACATTTTAAAAATACACCAGAAGAGGAACAATTTCATGCGGTTTTAAAACAATAATTGATATTATCCTTGCATATAATAAGAATCTAGTAATTTTTAGTATTAAATTATTTTAAAGGACTTCAGGGATCCCAGTGCCTTTCTCTTATAATCCTAATACCATGTGCTAATGTTATTCTGCTATACAATTTGTTTTCTAGGAAAGACTTCAAGCATCTTGAGAACAAGGACCATATTTAATTTATGTAGTTTTGTTCTCTTTTTCGGTCCTTTGCATGGAGTCTGTGTGTACGTGCATGCTAAGTCGCTTCAGTCATGTCCAGCTTTTTGCAACCTTATGGACTGTAGCCCACCAGGCTCCTCTGTCCATGGGATTCTCCAAGAAAGAATACTGGAGTGAGTTGCCATGCCATCCTCCTGGGGATCTTCCTCACCCAGGGATCGAACCCACATCACTTCTCCTGCATTGGCAGGTAGGTTCTTTACCACTAGTGCCACCTGGGAAGCCCTTGCACGCACTGCTGCTGCTGCTGCTGCGTCTCTTCAGTCATATCTGACTCTGTGCGACCCCATAGACGGCAGCCCACCAGGTTCCGCCACCCCTGGGATTCTCTAGGCAGGAACACTGGAGTGGGTTGCCATTTGCTTCTCCAATGCATGAAAGTGAAAACTGAAAGTGAAGTTGCACAGTCGTGTCTGACTCTTAGCGACCCCATGGACTGCAGCCTACCAGGCTCCTCTGTCCATGGGATTTTCCAGGCAAGAGTACTGGAGTGGGGTGCCATTGCCTTTTCCATTGCATGCACTAGGTATTAATAAAATGGGACAAAGGAATTTATAACTCAAATCACCAATTTACCTAGAATATTTAGTATATACATTGGTGAAGGATTTTGTAAAGTCTTTTTGTTTTTTTTTTACAGTGAGGTTGAGATAAAGGGCTTAGGATTTAAAGCAACACATGGAGAATATCTTTATGATCTTGAGAGCAAGAAATAATATTGAACAAAACACAAAAAGTAGTAAGCTTAGAGGAAAACTGATGAGTTAACCTTCATTAAAATTTGAAACTTAGGCTCATCAAAAGTGAATGATATGACAAAATACAAACTATAAGAACATATGTCATTAAAGATTCTGTATCCAAAATGCACATAAACTGTCTACTAATAGATTTTTTAAAGATAAAATCTTATAGAAAAATGGAAAATAAGATAGAATAGAAATTGTACCAAAATATAGGACACAAATTGTGAATAAAGAAATGAAAAACTATCAGAATCCTTTGTAATTAGGGAATGATATTAAAGACTTTAATAAGGTACATTTGAGATGTTTGATAATCAGTTCATGGGGTCGTAAAGAGTCGGACATGACTGAGTGACTGAACTGAACTGAACTGACTTTAAGTATGTGGACCTGTGAGGATACACAGACACTTCTAGTGGGAGTCAAACTTCATACAATCATGTTGGGAAGTGATTTGGTGCCAGTTTGTGATTTTGAACATTTGCAAGACTTAAGAATCAGCAATTCTTCTTCTACTTATGTAATTTAAAGAAACTCCTGCTCATGAGTTTCAGGAAATCTAATACAAGAATGTTCACAGAAGCACTGATTATAGGAGAAAAATAGAAACAATCCTAGGATAATATATATTATAGACTGAACTGTACCCCCTTAAATCCCTATGTTGAAGCCCTAACTCTCAACATGGCTGTACTTGGAGACAAAATATTTAAGGAAGTTCTTAAGGTTAAGTCACAGAGGTGAGACCCTAATCCAATAGGACTACTGTCCTTAAAAGAGGAAGAGATAACAAGAGTGAATGGTACATATCTACAGAAGAAAGACCACATGAGGGCAGAGAGAGAAAGCAAGTGGCTGCAAGCTAGGAAGAGAGGCCTTGCTGGAAACCAGCTCTGCTAGCACCTTTAATTTGGACTTCTAGACTTCAGCACTGTGAGAAAATAAAGTCCTATTGTTTAAGCCAATCAGTCTATGATATTTTGTTATGGCAGCCTAGCAGACCAATATAATAAATAAACCACATGTGATATATACACACAATGGAACATTATATAGTAATAAAAATGAAAAAACAGCTGTACCCTATAATGGGATGAATCTTAAAAAAATTTACTAATAAAAATCATAATAGATTATATCAAACACTACTATTTTTGTAAAGCTCAAAACAATATATAGTATAGCATTTTATGCATATGGATTATATGCATATGGATTAAGACTATTTTGTTTGCTTATTTGTTTTTAAATTTATTTATATTTTAATTGAAGGATAATCTCTTTACAGAATTTTGTTGTTTTCTGTCAAACCTCAAAGTGAATCAGCCATAGGTATACATATATCCCCTCCCTCTCGAACCTTCCTGGATTAGGATTATTTTTTTAAGCAAGGGAATAATCAACATAAAATTCAGAATAGTGGGAATACTGTGGAATAAGATGAAAACCCTAACACAGAAACAATGAAATGTTTAATAGTTTAGTTTTTAAATCAGGTAATGAGCTTACACATATTTCTTTTATTATAATGCTATATACTTGTTTATAGATACTATAATAATGTTTTAAGTATCAAATATGATGATAGCTATTTTCTTTTTTGGAAAAAAATGTGCTTTTCTGTCATATGCAAGGATATAACTTTCAACATTCTTTTAAAATTGTAAATTGTAACTATTTTCTTTTCTCTGTCATATCCTCTGCCTTTTCTTCTTTCCATATAACTGGATTCTCTATCAGCTTTAAAATTAAGAAAATGACTCATTTTGTTAATTTTCTGTTATGAAAAATATCCCAATACTATCACAGGTGTGTGAGAGTAAGGTATTCAGAATTGATTCCAGTATAAAATTAATTCTCAGTTACTTATAATATTTAATTTGTGTATGCAAAGTACCCTAGTCACCTAAAAGATAATTGACTTTACTCTGAAGCTTCTCTGTCTACATATTAATTTCAACTTCTTTCTCAGACCCACGTCCTCAATAAAACTCATTGCTATTATTGATGTGAACTTAGAGGAGCTGCAGTATCAACAAGTTTGTCAAACATCATCATATCTGGTCTGTTGGGCAGAATTTGTTGATGTTATCCCAATTCCATAACCATACAATGTTGAACAATTGCCTTCCAATACATTATGGATTCTTTTCTATTTTACAAGTCACATTCACTACTGAAGGTTAAGTGTTACTGTAAAATTTTTGCTACATTAAAATGCTTATTGCAAAATCTCTAGAAGCTAAGGGATTATATTTTCCAGTCCTAATTGGCAACTTAAAAAATAATCTAAAACCTAAAAATACATAGTAATAGCCTACCATATTCCTCATGAAGTTGTGGGACCACAGCACATGTACGGAGTAGCGTAGTAATTATTTTTAAGGACTTTTCCATCTAATATATATATATATATAATTAAGACATGGGGATGTTGCTGGGACTGACTGATCATTTCCCTCACTAAAACACTGCATTTCTGTGAGTATTGTAATGCCACTTGTCCTCTCCTAAAACCTTCAAAACAAACTGTCAGTCTTGCTATATGGAACATCTTACAATAACCACAGACACATTTGGTTTTAATCAGAAAGTTTCAGGCAAGACATCATCCAAAAAGCAGGGTGGGCTGTTGAATTATTATTATTTTCTAATCTTTTTTTTTTCAGGAAATATGTTAAATGTGAAACATTGAAACGTTAATAATTGAGAGTGACACCCATCAACAGCACCACCAGCAGCTTGGAGAGTTTGATAATTGAAAAATCAGTTTCTTTTTACAAATATCAACCCATTTCATTGGCTGGCTGTATCTGAGCAGGAAATAGTAAAGAAATAATGGCATGTTTGTATCACCAGAAGGGTCGTAATAAAAAGATTTGTTTCTGCAGGTGACTCCAAAGCCTAAGCGGCATTCATTTCTGTTTCCAAAATAAATGGTCCTCTCTTCTCTCACTGACTGAAGTTCATTTTCCCTCAGATGCTAAATAAATCTGTACATCCCAAAGGCACAAATACAGAAGCAGACTTCCTCATTCCCTAATTATCTTTGGTGGAATTAGTATCATCAAAAGAAAATCCCTGCGAAATCAACTTACACAAGAAGGAGAACAGGAAATAGCATGTCATTTAAAAAATCATCTGCTGCTGCGGCCCACCCACAGGAGCACAGGGATTGAAGCCAGTATCCTCTGTTAGAGACAGCACCAGGGCAGGCTGAGGACATAGACTAATGGCATCAGGTCTCCTGTTGTAGTGATTGTATCATTTTAAGAACCTAGACACTGGGGGAATAATGCGAGTGATTCTTCACACTTTATTGTATCTATCTTCAAAGAGCTACCACTTTCAATCTCAAGTTGAAGGATCTTAACATGTGGAGTGAAGTTCTTGTGAGAGTGCAAAAGTTGCACTGTGTGACACTGGGTTAAGAGCAATTAGACTTGCTACCTCCCTGAACGTTGACCACCGTCACTTTGGGAGTTCCATCAGGACTTTTGAGCTTTCTGGTAATGAATTTCCATTTAATTTTTACTTTTGTTGGATGGGCTGGAATCCATAAACATAAATGGGAGGGCTACTGGCCGTTATGGAAGCTGTAATTCAATCCACACAGTAGGCTCTGATAAAATGTACACTGGATAGAGCCCTACTCTTATAGCTTACATTTATCAGAAGCTCTCTATTGAATTATAACCAAATAATGTCTATTTTCTCATGTATTATCATATCTGGAATGATAACAAAATCATGCTAATCCATTCTGATTTTTTTTTTCTTTTTTTGGTGACACTGAAGTTGAATAGCCCCTCCAGCCAGCCTCTTACATCAAAGTGCTTCTTTCCTATCATGGCTCTTAAGAACAAAACGGTATTCCACTCTTCAGCATGCTGTAATCTTTCCATTTCTATTACAATACTTCATTAATTTGACTACCCTATTGCTTTGTAGCTTTTAAGAAGGGCAGAAGTGGAAAACACTTGAATTCACAGTAACCTCTGGCAGGGAGGGTTTGTTCTTCCAAATATTTCAGCTATTTCCTCTCTGCTGGCTTACTATCATGTTGAGTTCCTGTGAGGAGCAGATATGAGTCATGCTCTCCCACCTTAGGCATCATAAATATCTTTCAGATAATAGATAATTCACCCGATCTTATGCGTTCCTGTGCACTTAAGAGATTCTCAGTGTGAAGAGAAAAATGCATTTTGATTTGAGGCATCCCTAGGTTTTATAGGGGTGCTAAATTATATCCCTATAATGGTGGGGGAATGACTGCTCTCATCACCAAATGCCAGCTTTATCTCTTTCTTTTCCCATTCACCAACCTCCAAAGAAACATCTGAACAGCTACGCAACCTGATAAACAGCAAGATTCCCCTGTACATAACCCCATGTTTGTGACATTAAATAAATGTGTGTTAGCAACGTGGATTACAAGGATCTGTGTAAAATACGGGAATTTACTTGAAATCTCTGAAAGAAAATGTGAACCTTGGCACAAAGCAGCCTGTTTTGTTTGAGTGTGCTCTAGAGGTTAAAATTGTGTCCTTATATTGAACTTATCTGGCTAGGTCCAATTTCCAAGTCTTAATCTTGCCTTCTGGAGCTTAACCTGTTCATTTTATCTCTTTTCATAGGATATTTCCCCGAAATTTGACTACAGGTATCAGACTTATTTTAAGTCTGCCCTGCATAGTTCCTACACATTCTCCCTCTATGGCATCACTTCCAGAGCCCTCACAGTCCTGATGAACCATCTGCATAGCATGTAACTATTAGGATGCCCTCACAATAGAATACATTTAAATGCTGTCCTTTTAGTTTTCTCTGAAAGCAACCTGAGCCCAAGGCTTAGTGCACATATTTGTTTGAGGAGAGATTTCAGCTATGAGACTGCTAGAAACTGTTTCCCTCAGCATCTGGGGAATTTCTGTGGGCTGCAGGAAAATGGGACAGAACATAGGAAGAGCTGCTACCAATGCCAGGCTGGCAGTATAAATATGTGGATCTGGCCAGGTATACAGCAATAAAAATGTTAAGCCTGTGAAAGCGCATATTTAAATCCTGCCCCAAAGCATTACAATTAAAAAACACATTAGTAATAACATAGATACTATATCAGCCAAACAAAATATGTCAGCCTGTTTATACTTTCTGCAGCAATGAGCAGTTGGGATGGTAACAAATTTCAATGCACATCCTATCTAAAGGAGGCTGTCATTCCTTAGTCTAGTCAATTATTACCATTCAAGAATATGGGCTCTCCCGGTTCAGAGTGGCACTATTTACAGTAGCTAAGATATGAAGCAACATAAATTGACAGACAAATAGATAAGGAAAATGTGGTACATACATACAATGGACTATTGCTCAGCCATAAAAAAGAACGAAATCATATCATTTGCAGCAACACGGGTGGACCTAGAAATTACACTGAGTGAAGTAAGTCAGAAAGAGAAAGACGAAACCATATAACATCACTCTACTATACGTGAAATCTAAAATATGACCCAAATGAACATATCTGCAAAGCAGGAACCAACTCATAGCCATGGAGAACAGACTTGCAGCTGTCAAGGGTGAGAGGAGGCGGAGGAGGGAAGTATTGGGCATTTGGGATTAACAAATGAAAACTGTTATACACAGAATGGATAAACAACAAGATCATACTATATAGCACAGGGAACTACATGCAATATCCTATGAAAAACCATAATGGAAAAGAATATGAAAAAGAATATATATATATATATGTATGTATGTATATGTATATATGTGTGCATGTATATATATATATGTATGTGTGTGTATATATATATATATAAATATAAAATACTGAGTCACTTTGACAGAAGAAATTAACTACTTTAATGAAATTAGAAACAAAACAGACAAAAGGCCAAACCAACAGAAAAAAAAAAATAAAGAATATGGGCTGAACATTGTTAGATCTTTTGATTCTTTCTGTATCCAGAAATCCAGATTTTATGGGAAATACCTTGATTCTTAAACACTGTAGAAGCTGAATGTGTTTGGATCCCATGAAGCACATCTGTGGGTGTCCACCTCCCATTATAGTCTTACTGAAACAGCAACAGTAACCACTGCACAAGAGCTATGGAAATTCAGGATTTCAGAAGTATCTAAAGTGGCCCATGGGTGCATTTCTGGGTAAACTGACTTTGCTAATGCAAGCTTATTTTCTATTGAGCTGAATCCCATCTTTGCAGTGAAGTTGGGGGTGGGGCTCTAAAATGAGTCACCCATTTTTTGCCCTTGTTAATGTAACCCAGGTTAAAGCAGCATTGCTTTGCTTCAGGAACATTTAAGGTAGAGCTTTGATCTCCCCTCTATTAAAATAAAGTAATGCATTATCCTGACCTCAAAAAAGTAGTCTTAATTAGGGGCCTTGAATGAAATAATTGACCTTGACATTGCCTTCAGCTCAGGGCACAAAGCTGTTATCAAAAAGACTTATTGAGAATTAAGACATGCTGCAATAAAGACTATTTAATAATTTTACAGTTTTGAGTTTTAAGATCCCAGAATGCTTATGCCACAAAGACAAATACTAACTAGCTTTGCAGTGGCCAGTAAGGAGAACTGTTGCATTGTAATGAAATTTTTGTTGAGATTATGTATTGGTAAAAAATATAGTCTTCATTTAAAACTAGTATTGTTGATATTTTTTTACCTACTTCATCTGCATTTTAACATAATTAATGATTGTGAAAAGTCTTTCATGTGTTGCAGGATGGGTATCTTTTTAAGCATTGGCACAAAGATTGGAAACAGAAAATAGTAGAAAAAGCAAAGGATTAAATAAAAGACTGATAGCTCAGTTGGTAAAGAATCTGCCTGCAATTTGGAAGACCCTAGTTCGATTCTTGGGTCGGGAAGATCCCCAGAAGAAAGGATAGGCTACCCACTACAGTGTTCATGGGCTTCCCTTGTGGCTCAGCTGGTAAAGAATCTGACTGCAAAGCAGGAGACCTGGGTTCAATCCCTGGGTTGGGAAGATCCCCTGGAGAAGAGAAAGGCTACCCACTCCAGTACTCTGGCCTGAAGAATACCATGGACAGTCCATGGGGTTGCAAAGAGTCGGATACGACAGATCAACTTTCACTTCACCTCAAATAAAAGACAGGAGATTTCATTCTTGGTCCTCAAACTGTCCTTATCCAGTGTGACCTTGGAGAATTTATTTATATGATCATCTTTCCATTCCTTAAAGCTGTTACCTCATAACTTTAATATAATTATTATCTTACTTCTTAATTTTATCTTTATTTGTCCAATTTAGGTAAAAACTAAAAATAAAACTATGATCAATTCTTCTCACCAAACAAAACTTAACAAAATGTAAAGTTGACAAAATATGTTTTGCAGTTCCCAAGATTTGCTTTCTGGTGCTTTCTTCTCTTCCATGAGCTACTTTCTCCCTTCATGTCCCTTTGTTCATACCCATGAGATACTTTATCACTATCAGTAAACTCTTAGTCTCTCACCAAACTGAGTTCTCATCGAAAAACTCCAAGCAACCATCTACCCCATAGTGAGAAAGAGCCAACCAGTTGCTGTCCTTTCTTGCATTTGTACTTTTTTCTGGTTACAGAGTTAAGATTTTGCTTTCCTATAATAGGAACTCAAGAATTAAGCATCCAAATGGGAGGGGTTTCAGGGTGCCAGTAAAGAATTATTTCTACTTTCCCTCTAGAATTTTAGAGGGAAAATGGATGTGTACACAGTATGGAAACCTGAGGCTTCAAATTGCACAGGTTATAGAGACAGACTATGACCAACCTAGATAGCATATTGAAAAGCAGAGACATTACTTTGCCAACAAAGGTCCGTCTAGTCAAGGCTATGGTTTTTCCAGGGGTCATGTATGGATGTGAGAGTTGGACTGTGAAGAAAGCTGAGCATCAAAGAATTGATGCTTTTGAACTGTGGTGTTGGAGAAGACTCTTGAGAGTCCCTTGGACTGCAAGGAGATCCAACCAGTCCATTCTGAAGATCAGCCCTGGGATTTCTTTGGAAGGAATGATGCTAAAGCTGAAACTCCAGTACTCTGGCCACCTCATGCGAAGAGTTGACTCATTGGAAAAGACTCTGATGCTGGGAGGGGTTGGGGGCAGGAGGAGAAGGGGACGACAGAGGATGAGATTGCTGGATGGCATCACTGACTCGATGGACGTGAGTCTGAGTGAACTCCAGGAGTTGGTGATGGACAGGAAGGCCTGATGTGCTGTGATTCATGGGGTCACAAAGAGTTGGATACGACTGAGCAACTGAACTGAACTGAACTGATGGCAGGGCTGTGAGAAGAGATCAGGTCTTCTGTGCATTTCAAGCTACAGAGATTGAACATTTATCAGGTGACTACCTAGTAGGCATGGTGCTGAGGGAACAGAACTGAGTGTGACAGTCTGCTTGTCAGGAATTTGCAGGCTAGCAGAGGAGATGGGTGGGATCTACAGAACACCACAATGTTTGCAGTGTTAGGCCCAGGTAGAATCTGGTATGAGAGGTGTGGCACAGCCAACAGACCCCCGTGGGCTTTTCAACACCTTTTTAGGTAGCATCTGTCCGCAATAACCCAGTCAGCATCTGTTTTCTTTACCACTGTCTCTTAATAAATCAACTGACCCCTCCATCTCTAAACTTGTCTTGCTGTCAAGTCACTGTGACTGCCCTAAAAAACAGTCCTTGTTTCTGGTTTTGACCTGAAAGTCATTTCTGGCTCTTTCCTGTATCCCTAAGGCAGGTAAAGGCATTCTCCAGTTGTCAATCTAGTCCTAGGTTTCATTTTGGTTTACCTGACATGGTGCCTCTTGCCTCATTAATAAAGATGAAAAACATTCCTCTGAGAACCCAGGAGAGAAAATATTTAGTAGAAATAGAAGAGTGAGTAACATCCTCATCAAGGAAGCACACTTCCTCTGGTCTAGAAGAGTAAGTTGGTGTTTGACAGGAGATGGGAGGAAGGCATTTGGACTGAGGATTCAGTGTACATAGAAGCAGGGAGTCATGACAGACTTGGTGTGTTTGAAGAAGAACTAGAGGTTCCATGAGGAAGTCATATCTGCACCTCCCTAACCTGTCATAAAGGTCTGTTTCCTAAGAGAGGAATCTTAGGATGATGGTTGGGACTTTCCTGGTGGTTCAGGGGCTAAGACTCTGCACTTCCACTGCAAGGGGTGTGGGGGGTTTCCCTGGTAGCTTAGTTGGTAAAGAATTCACCTACAAAGGCAGGAGACCCCAGTTCAGTTCCTGGGTTGGGAAGAGCCGCTCGAGAAGGGAAAGGTTACAAACTCCAGTATTCTGGCCTGGAGAATTCCATGGACTGTATAGTCCATGTGATAGCAGCAGGTCAGACAAGACTGAGTGACTTTCATTTTAACTTCGGGGACCTAAGATCCTGCACGCTATGTGGTGTGGCAAAAAAGAGGGGGGCGGTTATCTCTTTAGGCAATAGGGTCCACACCCCACAATGTATATATGGATAGGAAGGAAATGGCAACCTGCTCCAGTGTTCTTGCCTGGAAAATTCCCCAACAGAGGAGACTGGTAGGCTACAGTCCATGGGATTGCAAAGGAATCGGATATGACTGACCACAGACACACACACACACACACACACACACACACACACACACACGACAGAAATGGCCTTGAGAAAGAGAAAAGTTCAGAAAGAACCTTGCTATTGGGCTAATTTCATATTACTAACAGTTATTGGTAGAAATAAATATATCTTGGCCCCCAAACCTTTTAATTCTACCCAAAACACACACACACACACACACACACACACACACACCACACACACT
>NW_011495046.1:3116842-3132403 GCF_000754665.1 Bison bison bison | reverse complement strand
CTCCTTGTGCATTTTGTCCTGAGATTTTCCCTTTAACGATAGGTGGGGCCCATCCTTCTGATTTTAACTTCTTCCTACCCCGAGGTAGAGATTTATCTTGACAAACCATTTGGAATTGCTGGGGGAATATTAATAAAATTTGCATGTGTGTCCTACAGCAGTGAAGAGAACACCTGAGAAGTTTAAACGCTTTTGTGGGAGATTAGGTGTGGCTGTGAGGAAATGTGCTACCTGGTGGTGAGCTCCCAGCACAGATATTTCACCATCCAAGGATCTCTAATTACTAATACAGTACAGGAACAGTATGATATGTCCTTACAATTGCAGATGCCTTTTCAAAGATAATCTTTAATAGTTTATTTGACAACCTGTAAAATTATAGAAAATTATTAGTCTTGGGAATTACAAAAATCCCTGTAGTACAGTCAAACAATAAAGTTATAATTACCTGTGGGTAATTGAAATTTAACTGTTTTTTTTTTTTTTATATTACACATCAATAGCAACATAAGTTCAAGAGGTTTTTTTCCTTCTTCCCTTTTTTCTTACAGAACCTGAGAAAATGGACAGCACTGTTGGGGGCTTGTGAGTTCCTGTCATAGTACTGAGCTTGAACAATTTCGATTAAAGCCCCATGTTTGAGACTGTCATTAGACCCGCATTAAATTACACATCTGCAGTGTTAAAAAATAGAGTACTGTAGCTTTTTCTCAGCTACCTAAGGTAGGTAGTTAAGGCCTTGATTATCTTTAAAGATCTATTTTTTCCCTCCACTGAAAGTCATTGTTTCTTTCATTAAACATAAAACACAATTAAGAACACTAAAATGTGCAGACAGGAATATTAGGATGGCATATTCCAAAGTACCTTTGTTCTGTATTCATTGCTGTAGGTTGAATTCTGCATCTTATAATGTGACTTTATTATTTGGCTTTCATTCAGGTGTACAGAACAGGACGGGCATCGCTCAGGACCTTTAATTCCCTGGACTTCAGATGAAGCAGGCACTTGCCTTCTTCTTCCTCATTCACCCTCCACTTCTGCCACACACAAATTTTTGTTAAAGCTACATAAGCATTTTCAGACCAAAGCAAGGTAGTAGCATTTCAATTACTTCCATCCCTTCTTTGAATGATAGCCTTTATCACAGCACCTCCAAGCCCTGCCCCTTTGGTTTCCTTTGTTTAAAGGAACCTTCTGATTCTTTGATTCTTCTCAGCTAAACAGTGGTTCAACTGAATGGAAGGAAAGCAATGGACCTGTATATAGAAAAACGTTCATAGGTAAAGGGGCAGGTTCCTTTACAGAAATTGTCTCTACCCTTTGCTGCCCCTCCTGTCCAGCGTCATCCTCCTCCACACTGTCTCTGGGTCCATTTCTTGTGTATAAACATCACCTGGGTGTCAAGGCCTCTGGGGACCCAGGGCACACAGGGTAGCCCTCTGAAGTTTTCACCCAGAAGGAGCAGCTATAGACCAAGTGGTCTGACCCAGTTCCTCCTCTGTGATTTGGAGAGTAATGGGAATTGAAATCTGCTTGTGTTTTATCCAGGGCTGACTTTCACCTCATTTTCTAGATATTAGGAAACAGGGTCAAAGAATGTGGAAGATTCCAGACTAATATTAGAAATTAGCCAGCAGGCTAGTGCTTTCCTTTCTTTCATAAGAGGTCTGAGGGGTCCAGTGTGGGAGGACCATGGGGCCTTTATCTTCTTTGGTAACCACAGAGCAGTTCATGACACATGAAGCAGACAAAGGAGGGGCTAACCACATCCAGACCTTTGTGTTAGTTATGCTAAGTGAACCGACAGAGGAAGAAAAAACTGAAATTCAGAAACAGCAGCCTAAGATCATTTCTTCTCTTGTCCTCCTTTCTTAATTCATTCACATACATGATGGCTGACATACACGCATGCTGGTGCATGTGCACACACACACACACACATACACACACACTTCCTCTTTTAGACAGAATATCATCAGTATCTCCTGTTGGATAACCTAACTTATACCTTCATCAGTCTTAAGACCCAATGTTGACAAGCAAACATACATAAAGCATCTCTTAGGGGAAAAGTTAGTCCTCTTAGAATTAGTTCTTTATAATGATTTAATGAGGTTTCTTTTTACAAACAAAATCTTATTTTCTTTCTAAAGGTAGGTTAGAAAATATGTGTACTGTCCTGGAGCACTGAATCCAGGCCACAAAGTAATGAAGAGCTGATATATTACCTTCATGTAGGTGAAAGTTCAAGGTAGATAATGTCCCTCTATGGACGGGGGTGAATTCAGCAGTTTGTGGTGCCACAAACTCATGATTTTGTAAAGTATCAATTTGGGGTGATCTTTTACAACAGGAAGCACCTCACATCTGGTTTACTAGTTATTCATCTCTCTTCTCCCACTAGAGCATAAGCTCCATGAGGATAGATACTTTGTCATGCTCATCACTCTCACTTTCACAACTCTCCACTGATTTCAGTTAAAAATCCAGCCTCTTATGTCTGGTACTGCCTGCCTCTCTGACCTTGTCCCCCATCACTCTTTCCCTCACTTCCTTCCAGCTACCAGGCCCTTATGCTATTCATGAATGCACTGATTTCTGCCCATTTTGCTTTTCTATTTTCATTAATTCTCTTCCCACCTGCTCAGAGAGTGCTTCCTGAATGCTCTTCTAAAATTCACCTCCTTTCAGTCCTGTCATTCTGCTTCCCCTTGATCTGGTTTGTTTTCCCCCATAGTGTAGATTGCCATCCAGAAAGCATTTTTAGCAGTTATAATAACTCAGTAATTTCATTGAATGGGTAGAATTTTGGCAAGTGAAGAACATCCAGATTGGGAATTGGCCATAAAGGCAAAAGTGATCCCAATTTAGACACCAGGGTCCTTAGGGCCATTAGTAGAAACAGAGACAGCAGGCGGGGTGTGTAGAGAGGAAAATAATCACTGATGAATTATTTTTGATTTTTATGTAAGAGAATGTCATTTCTGATTTCTAGAATGCAACTCGGTGATCTATGTAGAGTTACAGGCTCCGCCTTGTGCCCAATAGTTCAGCATTACACTGGGGAGATAAATGTAGAAACTATCAAGTCTGTAATAAGGTAAAACCTGGTTTCCACCTATTTAATCTCTATTAAAAGCCTCATAAACCACATTTTGGTAAAAGGGACTAATATCTATCTCACAGCTATGCCCAGCTTCTAACTCAATTGGCATATGTTTCTTCATATTCCTCTTTAAAAAGTCAATGGTTTATGAAATTATCCAAATACCTGAATCCTTCCCTAGTCAGAACAAGTCACTAAATGCAAAAGAATTTAAATTGCACACACTCCGTGATCCCCCCAGGCTTTTTCTTTCCCCCTCGAGTACAAGCGTTAGTTTCAAGAAAAGAAATGCATGCAAAGTTCAGTAAATTTGGGGAGGATGGCTCTAAGATTTTGACTCAATGCCCTGATTTTCATCCAAGCCATTGAAAGGTAAGGCTGGAAAATGGCCAATGGAGAATTTTTCCCACCTTGTCCAGTGACTTCATCAATTCCTCTCTCTACTGCAGGAGGAGTGAAGCCTTTTCCTTAGCAAACCCTGACTGTGGAGTCCTGCGGAGTACCCTATTAGGGGGTGCCTCCAAGACAGTACTCTAGAAAGGCCTTCCTTTCCTAAACACTCTTTAGAATCCTTAATATGCTTAAGATGCATGCCTTGTAACTTACACAGTGGTCTGAGGATCAATGGTCACTTGAAGGCCCACTAAATCTCTCAATCTGGACAATGTCCTTCGCTCAACTTAGCTGAAGGTTCTTTGATCAAATGTCATTTCCTAGGAGGTTTGAAAGGTGTGGAAAGCAAGACAAAAGTTCTAACCACTGGCTTTCTGGAAGAGTTTCATCTCTTGCTATCTATTTTTAAATGGCCGTCCTCTTCCAATACCCTCAGGCTACTGGGGAACCTTGTCAGAGGTTTCACAGTTTGTAGATATCAAGGTCAATACTGCTTCCTCAGTATTGACATCCCACATCCCACAGGTCCCGAATCCCTACAGATTCCAGGAAGGTTGTCAAGTCTGGAGGGGTCCTCACACTGCTCCAAGTTCCATAAGCAATTTAAGTCTTCGGACTAAAACCAGAGGCCTGGCTGACAGACTCTTTTCACATCCCTTCCAGCTCTAGGAGTCCAGATTTTAGCTCAGGCCCAAATAATTCTTTAGTGAAAAAGTGAAACTTCTGTTCTAGCTAATTCAGTCTTCGGCACATTTGCTACTGTTTTTTAGAAGCCAGAGGCGATTTACAAGGGAACTTGCAAAGCCATTTTGCCTGAACAAATTCTCCATCTGGTGATTCACTGAACATGATCTCATATTTCTTAAAGGAAGAAACAAGGAATGGACTTAGAAAGCCTCATGTTGATGTTTACCTGCCAAGACTTCTTATGATGCTGACACTCCATTTGTAAATCTACATCGAAAATCACTCTTTGGGTACAATTTCCCACTATTCCTTCACTTCTAGCTGTCATAGGTCAAAGAAGCTACAAGTTGGGGCCCTGTCCACATATAAATACTGGAATCACTGAAATTTGGGGAGAAGTTTGTAAAAAGAATTTGTGTTATATTTCATGAGACCCATGAAAGAGTCTGAATATTTTTTAGTTGTTCTGTGGTTCCTGAGAACAATACTGCTGCTAGGGTACTTCACATCACCTCCTGCAGAAAGTGTTAGGATAGACAGAGTGCTTTGTTACAGGAAGAATAAAAACAGGACCCATTAGGGTGGAGGGGTTACTATGACGTCACGCAGGCTCTGCTGATCCTTCTGGGATACCCTCAACCTACCAGACCACCTTCTCCCCCGACCCTAGGCCTTTATCTTCTCCTCCTCCTGATTACTAACATACCCTTGGTGGTCCACTGGTGTCCCTGCAGCTTTTGTGAGGAACCTGTTGATTTCTGTGCTTCTTCTGATTTCCTAAAGCCAGATTTCCCTTTCCATTTGATGACCCACTGTCTTTTCACTCACTGATTGCACCACCTCTGATTGTGCTCTCTAGATATAATCTTTCTCCAACAATATGGATTGCCTTCTAATCAGTTTGTGCCTAGGAAAAAGAGACTGCTCTTGGCTCCCACCTCTTCTCCAATGATGCTTTCTTAAGACCACATACTGGTTCTCATTCAGCTGATTTTCTTTGTGTTTCCATTCTTTAATCCATAATTCTCTCTCTGTGACCCTTGTTGCTACTTGACTTTGGATCTTTCTTTTTATAGGCCTCCTATCCTGTTAACTCTGGAGGACAGAATCTAGGCCAGATATATGTAGCAAGAGGGCTAAGAAAAAGATAAGAGGCACTGATCTGGCCAAGAAGGGGTGCAAGCTCACAGGACACAAGGACATAGAAATATTGCACATAATCTGACATAAGGAAAACATACCAGAATTGCACTCATTCACTCATAGATGCAAACATTATTTAATCAACTCAGCATTTGTCTGTAATAAATATTCTACACCTCTTGTTTGTTTTATAAGGTTGATCAAGATTATTTTTTTTTCTCTTTGTGCAGGAACCCTAGACTTATACAACCACCCTCCAACACAGATGTAAAATCAACATTTTCTGAGCCAAAGACACTTGTCTCTTGTATTCCGTGCCTGAACTAGGGCACAGCATGACAAGTTTGAGGTTTTTGCCTAAACTATCATGTAACAATTCATCCATTCATTTATTTATTCAATCAACTGATCATTGAACTGACATTTATTGAACAAGGAACCTATATGTGCCAAGCATTGTTCTCAATACTCCAGAAATGAAAGTGAATAAACCAAAGTCTCTTTTCTCATTCAAATTATTTACTAGAGATGTAGATTGAAGGGAGACATACATATTCTTTCAGGGGTTGATGAATTCTATGAAGAAAAATCAGGTGGCTAAAGAGACAGAAAGCAATGGGGAGCAAAGTTACATCATTAAGCATAATGGCAGACAAGGTCTTCTACTTATTAAGGTATTATTTGAGTGAATAAATTGTAGAGATAAGCCGTGTAGATATCTAGAAGAAAAAGACTTTAGGAAATGGGAGCAGGAGATCAATAATCTTCAAGCATAAGAGTTCCTGGTATATTTAGAAAACAGCAAAATTTGGATTCATTTAGTAGGTCCATCTCCTACGAGCACCAAGAGACGTTGTAATTTCCAAAAAATACTATCAACTTCATTGTGATCACCTGTTTATTATTTTTCCCTCTGGGCAGCACATAACATGAAACAGGAAACACGATTGCTTGGTTTACCCCTGCCTCCCAGTGCTTGCTGGATGTCTGGTACAGCAGAGGTGCACCGTAAATAGTAATCAAATGAATGAGTGGATGTCTGAATAAACTGCCCTATAAAATGAGATAATGCGCATAAATCTTTTAGCTCAGTGCCAGACATATACTACACATTTAATGGATTTCAGGGACAATATGTTGCTGCTGATGCAGGTGATGATGATACAACCCAAGAGAAGCTGAACTTCTTCCTGAAGATGGAGACACTGTTCCTGGCCTGTGGGTAGACCAGTGCAGCAGGAAGCTCACTTTGAGTGCTTCTTGCTGAAATCTGCCCATTTGTTTAGTGCCCTATCTGTCCCCAGTGGTAAAGAATCTGCCTGACATTGCAGGAGACACAAGAGACAGGGGTTCGATCTCTGGGTCAGGAAGATCCCCTAGAGGAGGAAGCAGCAATCCAATCCAGTATTCTTGCCTGGAAAATTCCAAGGACACAGGAGCCTGGTGGGCTACAGTCCATGGGGTTGCAAAGAGGCATACATGAGTGAGCATGCACATATGCATTATTATGCATTATATATCTAGCCCCAATGATAGCTGTAGCAGCAGCAAATGCATCTATAATGATATTAATATATAAGAAATCCAACCATATAGCTAAGAACATGAAAGCAGAACTATTCAACTCTTAATTTTCTATGGTCTTCTAAATAAGAGTCTTTCATAGTAGCTCAGACTGTAAAGTGGAGAAGGCTATGGCAACCCACTCCAGTACTCTTGCCTGGAAAATCCCATGGATGGAGGAGCCTGGAAGGCTGCAGTCCATGGGGTCACTAAGAGTCGGGCACAACTGAGCGACTTCATTGTCACTTTTCACTTTCATGCATTGGAGAAGGAAATGGCAACCTACTCCAGTATTCTTGCCTGGAGAATCCCAGGGACAGAGGAGCCTAATGGGCTGCCATCTATGGCGTCACACAGAGTCGGACATGACTGAAGCGACTTAGCAGCAGCAGCAGCAGCAGACAGTAAAGAATCTACCTGCAATGCAGGAGACCTGGGTTCATTCCCCAGGTCAGGAAGATCCCCTGGAGAAGGAAATGGCAACCCCCTCCAGTATTCTTGCCTAAAAAATCCCATGGAAAGAGGAGCCTGGTGGGCTACAGTCCTTGGGGTCACAAAGAGTTGGACATGACTGAGTGGCCAGCACTTTCTAAACAAGGAATAAAGTCTTCAGAGAGAAAACAAATTATGTCAAATGGAGAGTGATGTCCAAATGAGGAGTTAGTAAAGAAAACTAATACCTACAAACATACTTGAAGTGAGTCCAGCAGTGAAAGTGAAAGTGAAGTCACTCAGTCGTATCTGACTCTTTGCGACCCCATGGACTGTAGCCTAACAGGCTCCTCCGTCCATGGGATTTTCCAGGCAAGAGTGCTGGAGTGGATTGCCATTTCCTTCTCCAGGGGATCTCCTGCATTGCAGGCAGACGCTTTACCATCTGAGCCACCAGGGAAGCTCGAGTCCAGCAGATGTTACTGCAAATATCTAGTCCTCACAACTTTTGAAGCATCGCATACAACAGTGGACATCTCAGTTTTGAAATAAGGGAGGGGTGTGTACCTCAGAAACTGAAGCAAGGTCACACTATCAAGAGTCGAGAAACATTCTGGGGTTGACAGTAAGAAAAGCAAATCAAGTGTTAATCACTCAGTCATGTCCAACTCTTTGCACCCCCACAGACTGTAGCCCACCAGGCTCCTCTGTCCATGCAGATTCTCCAGCAAGAATACTGGAGTAGGTTGCCATTCCCTTCCACAGGGGATCTTCCTGACCCAGAAATCAAACTCAGGTGTCCTGCAAATAGTGATGATCAAATTGCATATATGTGGAATATCAGAGTTGACAAGTTTTGTTCAAACTATCAAAGCTCCTTTAATCTTTCACTGCATAAAAGAACTCAGACTGGCTAGAATGTCTCTCCCAAACTCATGCCACCATTGACAGGACCAGGAGACTTCTGTCTTCTGACTCAGAGGTAGGTGTTCCTTCCATTAATCTCTATAGCCCTTAACTGGGCTCCTTATTTCCATTCTTGTTCTTCTATAATCCATTCTATCAGTTCAGTTCAATTGTTCAATCATGTCTGACTCTCTGCGACCCCATGGACTGCAGCATGCCAGGCTCCCTTGTCCATCACCAACTCCCAATCCATTCTATACACAGTGTCAAAATGATCTAAAGTTAAAGCTCTGATTATTTTATTGTGTCTAATAAAATTTTAATGCTTTCTTGCTGCAATTAAAGTCAAATATTTCATATTGGTCTATACAGTAATTCTCTAATATAAAATAATGCCTGGAACATAGTAGGCAATAGTGAACAAATAAACTTCTTTTTCCTCCAAATAATATCATAAAGTTGGTCAATCAAAGTAAATCTGAATAAACAGCTTGTTTAAATAAAATGTTCAACAATATATTCACCAAAATTAATGTATATGATGAAATGCAAGCTGGGTGAAAGTGGATTAACTGAATTTAATGATCAGACCCAAATAATTTATTTTCACCTCCATCATCTAGTAGATTACTGCTAGCTCCTTGTTGACTCAGCTTCCTTAAGCCTGTTTACCAATGATTTTGGTGACAACACAGAAAGGAAGCTTATGAAATCTGAATGGCACAAAGCTGTAAAGGATAATAAATATAACAATCAACCTTCAAAATTGTTCTGACAGGCTGGAATTCCAAGTAAATTCCAATAAAATGAAATTTAATAGTGATAAATGCAACATTCTACATAAAAGTTCAAATACTAATTGTATAATACAGGATGGAGAAACTTGCCTTGGCAGAAAATCATGTGAAAAAGATCTGGAGGATTTAACTGACCACAACTTTAATAAGACCCATCAGTACGTGGCAGATGCCTTTAAAAATTCACATTCATAGGTTGCATTAGTACAAGCCCTTTTTCTAAATTATAGCTAGTAATCACTTTCCTAACCTCTGTAACTCAGACCACATCCAGAGTTTGTTGTTCAGTTCTGGGTGCCATATTTTAAGGGGGACACTTAATCCAGGAAACAAAACCAAGATGGAGAAAGTTGGATAAGCAAGCCATGGTTGAAATAATAGAAATCCAAAATCATACCAGTGTTTTAAGTCTTATGAGATACTATAAAAATAAAAAGCTTCATTTTTTGCTGTTCTGGAAATCAGAATGTGAACTAATGACTTTAAGTGGGTATTAAGTATACTCTTGCTGCTGCTAAGTCACTTCAGTCGTGTCTGACTCTGTGTGACTCCATAGACAGCAGCCCACCAGGCTCCCCCATCCCTGGGATTCTCCAGGCAAGAACACTGGAGTGGGTTGCCATTTCCTTCTCCAATGCATGAAAGTGAAAAGTGAAAGTGAAGTCACTCAGTTGTGTCCGACTCTTTTCGACCCCATGGACTGCAGCCCACCAGGCTCCTCCGTCCATGGGATTTTCCAGGCAAGAGTACTGGAGTGGGGTGCCATTTACTGACAGAAAAATTTTGAATCAATGAATAAGTGGCTTAAAGGAGGAAAGATACTGTCACTGAACAAGGCGGGAAGTCATGTGTACCTGGGGTAGTTTTACAACAGAAAAGCCACCTGAATGAGTTGGGATGAATGAACTATTTGCCACTGGGAGTTGTCAAAGCAACAACAATAGATAAACCTCAAAAGTTAGAAACACTGAGTGACTATATAAGGCTCTGTAGCTAGCATTTCTAAACTAAGCAACTTTCTTCACCTTGCTAGCTATCCAAGGTGGTCCCTTTCACTTCCACAAGAGTCCCTTTGACTTCCACAGTCAACATATATGGAATAAGATATATGGAACCAGCCACCTTAAAATTGAAGTCATTTTCCAAGAAATGTGCCTTATTGTACCCAAATAAATATTCATATGCTATTCTGGAGCCTACAGAAAAGGAAAAAAAAAATTTTTTTAAATCTTTGTCATTATGACACTAATACCATCAGACCACCTCCAAGAAAAAGAAATGCAAAAGGAAAAATGGTTGTCTGACAAGGCCTTTATAGCTGAGAAAAGAAGAGAAGCTAAAGGCAAGGAGAAAAGGAAAGATATGCCCATTTGAATGCAGAGTTTCAAAGAATAGCAAGGAGAGATAAGAATGCCTTCCTCATCAATCAGTGCAAAGATAGAGAAAAATGACAGAATGGGAACGACTAGAGATCTCTTCAAGAAAATTAGAGATACCAAGGGAACATTTCATGCAAAGATGAGCACATTAAAGGACAGAAATGGTATGGACCTAACAGAAGCAGAAGATATTAAGACGAGGTGGCAAGAATACACAGAAGAACTATACAAAAAAAGATCTTCATGACCCAGATAACCGTGATGTTGTGATCACTCACCTAGAGCCATACATCCTGGAATTTGAAGTCAAGTGGGCCTTAGGAAGCATCACTACAAACAAAGCTAGTGGAGGGGATGGAATTCCAGTTGAGCTATTTCAAATCCTAAAAGAGGATGCTGTGAAAGTGCTACACTGAATAAGCCAGCAAATCTGGAAAACGCAGCAGTGACCAAAGGACTGGAAAAGGTCCGTTTTCATTCCAATCCCAAAGAAAGGCAATGCCAAAGAATGCTCAAACTACCGCACAATCGCATTCATCTCACATGCTAACAAAGTAATGTTCAAAATTCTCCAAGCCAGGCTTCAACACTATGTGAACCGTGAACTTCCAGATGTTCAAGCTGGGTTTAGAAAAGCCAGAGGAACCAGAGATCAAACTGCCAACATCCACTGGATCATCAGAAAAGGAGTAGAGTTCCAGAAAAACATCTACTTTTGTTTATTGACTATGCCAAAGCCTTTGACTGTGTGGATCACAACAAACTGTGGAAAATTATGAAAGAGATGGGAATACTGGACCACCTGACCTGCCTCTTGAGAAATCTGTATGCAGGTCAGGAAGCAACAGTTAGAACTGGACATGGAACAACAGACTGGTTCCAAATAGGAAAAGGAGTATGTCAAAGCTGTATATTGTCACCCTGCATATTTAACTTATATGCAGAGTACATCATGAGAAACACTGGGCTGAATGAAGCACAAGCAGGAATCAAGATTGCCGGGAGAAATACCAATAACCTCAGATACACAGATGACACCACCCTTATGGCAGAAAGCTAAAAAGAACTAAAGAGCCTCTTCATGAAAGTGAAAGAGGAGAGTGAAAAAGTTGGCTTAAAGTTCAACATTCAGAAAACGAAGATCATGGCATCCAGCCCTATCACTTCATGGCAAATAGATGGAGAAACAATGGAAACAATAACAGACTTTATTTTGGGGGCTCTAAAATCACTGCAGATAGTGACTGCAACCATGAAATTAAAAGATGCTTGCTTCTTGGAAGAAAGCTATGACCAACCTAGCCAGCATATTAAAAAGCAGAGACATTACTTTACCAAGAAAGGTTCATCTAGTCAGAGCTATGGTTTTTCTAGTAGTCATGTATGGATGTGAGATTTGGACTATAAAGAAAGTTGAGCACTGAAGAATTGATGCTTTTGAACTGTGGTGTTGGAGAAGACTCTTGAGAATGCCTTGGACTGCAAGGAGATCCAACCAGTCCGTTCTAAAGGAAATCAGTCCTGAATATTCACTGGAAGGACTGATGCTGAAGCTGAAACTCCAATACTTTGGCCATCTGATGTAAAGAACTGACTCATTTGAAAAGACCCTGATGCTGGGAGAGATTGAAGGCGGGAGGACAAGGGGATGGCAGAGGATGAAATGTTTGAATGGCATCACCAACACCTTGGATATGAGTTTGAGTATGCTCCGGAAGTTGGTGATGGACAGCGAAGCCTGACATGCTGCAGTCCATGGGGTCACAAAGAGTCGGACACGACTGAACAACTGAACTGCCTGAACTGAACACAAAGCTTAACAGCCCAGAATAAGAATAAAAATGTTAACTTATTGGGAAATCCTTGGTGGTCCAGAGGTTATGACTCAGTGCTTTCACTACAAAGGGCCTAGGTTCAATCCCTGGGAAGGGAACTAAGATCCCACGAGAAAAACTCTGCAACCATAAAAAAAAAAAAAAAACAAACAAACACAGACCTGTTAAAGTAGTATTGCAGAAGGGTTTTGTGTTGACATCTTCATCACTCACCATTACAATCTTCTTTGTTTAGAGAATGAGAGGAAGCATGGGCTTCAATTCACACATTAGACACACCAACCCTGGGGTGCAACACCAGGATGATGAGCCCCCTCATAGCTGATGTGGAAACTAGTGAGGGTAACCAAGCGGCTGTGAGAAACTGAGACTGCTCTTGAAGAATGTGTGCAAAGACTTGCTTGCTCCAAGTCACAATGTGAAAGCAGCAGATTGAGAACTGCCTGGGGCACTGGCCATTTGCCAGGACCACTCCAGCCACTCCCCAGCCATCCTGCTCTTTTAGCTCCTCTTGTTCCAGCTATGTTCCCCACTAAAGTGGAGGCTGCCATTAACAATGACAGTACGTATACTTCGAAGGAACAGAGCTGACTCAGACTATGGACCTGCCTGTGGCCATGGGCAGTGTGTGCATCAGTGTGTACGTTCAGCAGGGAGTGAAACTAGCTCAAGAATGGAGACCCCCATCAGCAGAGTGTGTGTCCCCAGGCACACCTGGAAAAGACTGAAAAAAGCTCAATAGTATGGCACCAACCCAGCCTCTAACCAAGCACATAGGGAAAAAAAAATCCAACTAGCACAGAATGGCAGCCCTAATCCCTCAGGTCTTAGCTGTGCCCCAAAGCAGGGTGGAGACAGCCATCACACTCAGGAGAAACCCAACTTCCTGAGGACTCTTGTTCCAGTCCCTAGGGTCCTTCCCCCACCCCAAAAAGGGCTGTGATGGCTTGAGTATAGAAGCCCTGGTTTGCATCTCGTTCTGGTCTAGCCTCTCCAAGCCCTAATGAGGCCATGGCTGCCAGTACTCCCCTAGTGGAAGACATAACCCTTGTTCACTTTAGACCCAGTTCTCCCACCGAAGTCCCTGGGCACACATGGACAAAACAGGGCTGCTCCCACATAAGGACATGCCTTCAAGATTGTGACAGGCAACTGTTTCACCTAACTTCATAGAAAAAGAGAAAGTTAAATAAAACAAAAAGAAAGATAAATGTTTCTAATGAAAGAACAAGGAAAAAAAAAAAACTGAGGAGAAAACCTGAATGAAACAGATGAATAATTTACCTGTTAAAAGAGTTCAAAGCAATAATAAGAATCCTAACTGAACTGAGGGAAAGATTAGACAGACACAGGAAGAATTTTAACAAGAAATTATGTAAAAAGAATCAGTCAGAATTAAAGAATACAACAAATAAAATGAAAAAATACACTCAAGGGAGGGGATTAACAGCAGATTAGGTGATACAGAAGAACACTTAAGCCAATCTGGAAGACAGAATAATGGAAATCACCCAATCAGAACAGCAGAAAGAATTTTTTTTTTTTTAAATGAGAAGAGCTTAAGGAACTTCTAGGTTGAGAGCAAGTGTACTAACATTCATAAGGGCCCCAGGAGAATAAGAAAGCAGGGATAGAAATATTTTTGATAAAATTATGGCTGAAAAATTCCCAAAGCTAAGGAAGGAAACATACGCAGGTACAGGAAGCATACAGAGTTCCGGCTATATGGACAGCATGAGGGTAGAAAGTTGGTCTCTTTTAGAGCTAAGATATCATTAAGGTATCATTTCAATGATACTGCATTTATTTTATGACTCTCAATTTTTAAAGACCCTCAGATTCTATTTCAGTATGCTGCATATTCTTGAAGGTAACACAGCTTATCTTTTCAGAGTAGATACAGCAGGATAAAAATGGTGAACATAACAGAAACTCTTTCAAGCTTATTTTATTTCGCTCTACTTTTAAAGGGGGAAGTATTACAAAGATACAAGAGTCAAGTTTTGGATCCACTGTCTGAGTTTCAGGATTTTTAAGGTTTCTTTGCTATACCAGGAGACAAAGTTAGTATATTATATTTTCCCCCAATAACTTTGTTTTACCTTTAGAGTATATTTTTTATTGGAAATCCAACCAAAAGATGAAGCTTGTCTCTGAGACTGTCTACTCCACAACTTGTCCTATATTTATTGATTAGTGCTGGCCCTCATATAATCAACAAATCCCTATATATATACACACACATTTATATGAGTCAGATTATGAATAATAAATTCTGTTCCATAATTATATGTGTCTGTTCCTTTAGGACTACAGAACTTTTTTTTTATTGCAATGCCTTTTAAGTCCTAATATCTAGAATGCGAATCCCCATTTTTTACTTTTATTTTTCAATGTTAAGTTATTACTAATGAACTCATTTTTAATTTTTATATCATATTTTCTAAGATTTGTCAAGTTTCTCCAAAATTCCAGCTGATATTTTGATAAAAATTATTTTGAAATTATAAGATAATTTGATCTGAATTAATAATTTTTCAAAGTTAGACCATCTTACCTATGGTGATGGAATGAACTTAAATTGGTTCATCTTTTATGTCCTTTAATATACTTTAAAAAGTTTCTTCTTCCTAAGTCAGTATCTAAGTAATTTAGAGTTTTCCCTTGTATTGTCAATTGAACCTTATATTTTTAGTCATTCTCCCAACTGACTTATTATGTAGTAACAATGAATATATACAGCCTTGATGTACTCCTTTTTCTATTTGGAACCAGTCTGTTGTTCCATGTCCAGTTCTAACTGTTGCTTCCTGACCTGCATACAGATTTCTCAAGAGGCAGGTCAGGTGGTCTGGTATTCCCATCTCTTTCAGAATTTTCCACAGTTGATTGTGATCCACAAAGTCAAAGGCTTTGGCATAGTCAATAAAGCAGAAATAGATGTTTTTCTGGAACTCTCTTGCTTTTTCCATGATCCAGCAGATGTTGGCAATTTGACCTCTGGTTCCTCTGCCTTTTCTAAACCCAGCTTGAACATCAGGAAGTTCACGGTTCACATATTGCTGAAGCCTGGCTTGGAGAATTTTGAGCATTACTTCACTAGCATGAGAAATATCAATGACCTCAGATATGCAGATGACACCACCCTTATGGCAGAAAGTGAAGAGGAACTAAAAAGCCTCTTGATGAAAGTGAAAGAGGAGAGTGAAAAGTTGGCTTAAAGCTCAACATTCAGAAAACTAAGATCATGGCATCTGGTCCTATCACTTCATGGGAAATAGATGGGGAAACAGTGGAAACAGTGTCAGACTTTATTT
>NW_011495046.1:3091573-3116742 GCF_000754665.1 Bison bison bison | reverse complement strand
AGCCAACAAAGGTCCATCTAGTCAAGGCTATGGTTTTTCCTGTGGTCATGTATGGATGTGAGAGTTGGACTGTGAAGAAGGCTGAGCACCAAAAAATTGATGCTTTTGAACTGTGGTGTTGGAGAAGACTCTTGAGAGTCCCTTGGACTGCAAGGAGATCCAACCAGTCCATTCTGAAGGAGATCAGCCCTGGGATTTCTTTGGAAGGAATGATGCTAAAGCTGAAACTCCAGTACTTTGGCCACCTCATGTGAAGAGTTGACTCATTGGAAAAGACTCTGATGCTGGGAGGGACTGGGGGCAGGAGGAGAAGGGGAAGACAGAGGATGAGATGGCTGGGTGGCATCACTGACTCGATGGAAGTGAGTCTGAGTGAACTCCAGGAGTTGGTGATGGACAGGGAGGCCTGGCATGCTGCAATTCATGGGGTCGCAAAGAGTCGGACACGACTGAGCAACTGAACTGAACTGAACTGAACAATGAATATTATTAGTTTTGGGATGAAATCATCTTCTGTCAGGTAATCTAGCTGAATTTTCTCATTCTATGTATTCTTTGAAAAGGAATAACTACAATTTATTTTGTTATGCTGCATCACATGTTAGAGTAAAAAAATCCTATAATGAGTCAAATTTCAAATTCCAGAAAAGCAAACTCCTGTACATAGCACAGACTCAGATGTACTATGACTATTGAATATTTTAAATAATATTATCCTAAAGAGTCTGTATTTAAAACTCATTTTATATTAATATTATTGGATTAAATGTTTGTTATCTTTTTTTTTTTTCTCTAAGTAGAACTTTTAAAACCATTGCATATTGGAGTATAGTCATTTTACAATGTTCTATTAGTTTCTATTCTGCTGCTGCTAAGTCACTTCAGTCATGTTCGACTCTGTGCAACCCCATAGATGGCAGCCCACCAGGCTCCCCCATCCCTGGGATACTCTACAGCAAAATAAATCAGCTAAGCGTATACATATATCCCATTTTGGGGGGATTTCCTTCCCATTTAAGTCACCACAGAGCACTGAGTAGAGTTCCCAGAGATAATCAAAGATGGTACAAACAGATAGAGGGATACACATGGGGATATATGTTCTTAGATTGGAAGAATCAATATTGTGAAAATAACTATACTACCCAAGGCAATCTACAGATTTAATGCAATTCCTATCAAATTACCAATGGCATTTTCCACAGAACTAGAACAGCAAATTCTACAGCTGGTATAGAAACACAAAAGACTCTGAATTGCCAAAAAATTCTTCAGAAGAAAAACAGAACTGGAAGAATCAGGCTCCCTGACTTCAGACTATATTACAAAGCTATAGTAATCAAGACAGTATGGTACTGGCACTAAAACAGAAATATAAACCAATGGAACAGATTCCCTGGAGTAGGGCATGGCAACCCACTCCAGTATTCTTGCCTGGATAATCCCATAGACAGAAGAGCCTGGTGGGATACAGTCCATGGGGTCACAAAGAGTTGGACATGACTGAGCAACTAAGCACAAGCACATATATTAATTAGGGCTTCCTTGGTGACTCAGACAGTTAAGAATCTGCCTGCAATGCAGGAGACCCAGGTTTGGTTTCTGGGTCAGGAACATCCACTGGAAAAGGGAATTGCTACCCACTAGAGTATGACTTCCCTCATGGCTCAGACAGTAAAGTGTCTACAATGTGGGAGACCTGGGTTCGATCCCTGAGTTGGGAAGATCTGCTGGAGAAGGAAATGGCAATCCACTCCAGTACTATTGCCTGGAAAATCCCATGGAGAGAGGAGCCTGGTAGGCTACAGTCCATGGGGTCGCAAAGACTCAGACATGACTGAGTGACTTCACTTTCCTGACTTCACTTTCCAGTATTCTTGCCTCAAAAATCCCATGGACAGAGGGGCCTGGCAGGTAGCTGTCTATGGGCTCACAAAAATTCAGACATGACTGAGGGACTAACACTTTCACTATCAGAGTGGTTGTTATGGGAGTAAGCAGAAGTGGAATGGAGAATAAGAATGAAATGAATACATACTTTGCCTACATTCTTACATTTATATTCACAAAACAAGAGGGGGCCTCACATCCACCTATAAGAAGGTGTCATGATCTAAGAAATAGAATTATTCAAACCTTTTGCACCTGGGATAATACAAAATAAAATCTACAAAGATGTCTCAGAACTCAGTGGACTTTCTTGGAAATGAAGAGCTGTAAGAAATCCAGGAGAGAATATCCTTCCCCCTGCATCTCTCCTTGGCCTTCTTGCTCAGTAGACCCACTTGCTCTCCTTTTCAGCAGACACAGAGAAAATTCCATGTAATACTGTCACATTGCTTCATCTCCTCCCTCCAAAAGACCAGCCTAGACTGAGTTTTGGGGGGAAAAAAAGTAATTCACAATGAAGATAGATGAATATGGTAGATACCATTTTGTTATTAAAAAACAGCATACAATGTAATAAGTCTGGTTTTCTTTTATGAGAAATAAAATGATGGTTTCCAAAGAGGAATTCCAACTACCAATTTGTTCAAATATGTCCATAAGCTCCTGAAAGAAAGCTTTTGAAATCATATTTGTTTAATTGTAAAAGTTCTATACCTCATTTCTTCTTTCATTCCTTCACTCATTTCTTCTTTCCATTTTTATTCCTTCCCTTCCTTTTATCCTCGTTTTTCTTTGTTTTCTCCTTCATCTCCTCTCCCCCTACCTTCCATCTCACCTCCTCCTCCTCTCTCTCTCTCCCTTTCTCTTCCCCTCTCCCATCCATAGCTAAAATGTCAAAACAGCTCAAAAACGCACTGCCTGATTGAAATACAAAGTCCAACAGTCAACTTTCAGGGAAAAGTAATTTACAAGATGATTTCATTTTAGCAACATGACACTATATTTTCACTGTTTTCATAAAGCTTTTACTTAGTCTTCCCTTTGAATGGAATACCACCAAGTTGGATAGCTATGGCTCTGTCTTCTGAAAGCCCACAACATATCCAGAAACATAAAACTCCCCATCTTGGTTAACTAAAGAAAAATGAGTATTTTTCAACCAATCTTTCTTAATCTCCTGATTTGAAATACAAGTTTTGAGCTAGGCATGACATACCACTAGAAATACAGCAACTTTGTTGTCACAATGCTGATCATTTCACTGTCCTGATCTGGGATGAAGAGAACAAAGATATTACGTTTTGTAATATGATGCTTCCTGGCTATTTGTTGCATCCATCTCACTACATTGGGTACTTCAAGTGATGAAGTCTTAAGGAGTGTGGAAACACAGACATGTGATGAGCCCTTTACAATTCATAGAGCCATTCAAAAACACCCACCATGTAATTAAGCTGTTTATTTTGATTTTCAGTCTATTAGAATTGGTAGAATATTTTCACTCCAGCAGCAGTGTGTCAGTGAGACCACAGGGTAGGGTAAGAGGGTTTTTACAACCATCAGCTCCATGTCTGAAAAGAATTTACATTCTCCTCTGCCTACACCTACTCCATATATATGAAATTAAATAAATGATTATTTACATGTTTGTTTCACAAAGATAATGAAATGCTCACTGAATATCGACTTATTCTCCTACCTTCATCCTCTTAGAAAGTATTAAAAAAGTTAAGTTTTGTTTCCCATAAATGGTGTTATTAAATCACAGAAGAGTCTTATTTTCAAGAGCTTGTTGGGGAGTTGTAGACAGCCCTAGGGCTCTCTCTCTCCGTGAGCTCCAGAAAAGATGTGGTGAGAGCTTTAACAGCTAGTTTCTTTTCCTCTCCTAAAACACATATCATTGTTTTTAAAACTGTTTGTTTAGTTACATATGTAAGTATTTGCTCTAAAGGAGACTCCGTCATGTTGAAAATTCATCCATATATCTTCTACTGATCTGATGATTCAGGTATGCCTTCAAGGTTTAGTTTCTTATCTCTGTTGATAAGAAAATAAAATTTCTAGTTCTTCTCCTTGAGGATTCAAACCAAAGCTACTTCCTAGTAACAGAGTTCTCAGTATCAACTATATTCTTGAATTGTCACAAAGTAAATTTTAATATGAACAGCATGCACCTTGCTTATCTAACGCCCATTCCTATTCTTTCCTGCTCCCTGGATTAACCTTCTGTTTCCAACAAGCAGATAGTCCCCCTTTTTCAGGTCAAGTTCACCTTGCTTCTGAGCTTTTATTCTCTGCATACCACTCCTTCCTTCATCCCTCTTTCTGATTTCTCAGCTTATAGAAATCTCATACTTTCCTCAAAATTAAATTCTATTTTCAATTAAAAAAATTCAAACAAAAGAAATAAACCAACCAATGAAACAACCAACTTCTCTGATTACTACAAGGGTCAAAGTGCCCTTTTTGTCAATGGATTACTCTAGCACATGGGATCATAAAATATATTTGTGGAATTCTTCACCTTGTTCTCTGATTATTTCCTTTATGAACACCTTCTGTATGTTAATAAAGACAGGGAATATGTAACTATTGCTTGATTTTTTTTTTAATTGTCTGCTGCCTTGGATAGAGCTGGACAAATAGTATACATTTAACAAATACTTTTTAACTCAGTAAGTGGCTATTTTCCATAATTATTAGAACTTTACCCCATAATTAACTTTTATTTCCTAGAACTTAAAAAATCTGAATTGTGTAGCATGGATCAATCAGCTTATATCAAATGTGTCCCTGTGAGTAGGTCCTCTTTGCCTTTTCTGCCCATGTAAAGTCTGCTATAATTTAGAAAATAGTGGTATTTTGATTGT
This sequence comes from Bison bison bison, assembly GCF_000754665.1. Lineage (NCBI taxonomy): Eukaryota > Metazoa > Chordata > Mammalia > Artiodactyla > Bovidae > Bison > Bison bison. The sequence continues at coordinate 3,111,982 of NW_011495046.1, read as the reverse complement.
GAGATAGTTCAACCACACACAAAGCAGAATAGAAAAATAAATACTGAGGCTTAATTGTGCATCTTGAACAAATATAAATATTAAACACTCACTACATACCAAGCATTCTTCCATGAATTTTAATACATATTGATTCATCAAATTCTCAGAACACTCCTATGATGTGATACTGTTGTTACTATTCCACATTTTCTAAGTGAATGTAGATTTGTTACATACTTTGCATAAAGTCACACAGATTGTAGGTGACAGCGGGCAAAATTGAACCAAAGCATTCTGGTTTAGCATGTGCCCGTGATTCCATCCTATACTACCTTTTCATCTTGACTTCCCCTTAAATCCTAACATTATGACACATTTACTTTGAACTTTTAAAAACAATATTCCCACTATAAACACCTTTCCAACCCTATTTACTGAATTTCTCTGCTGTGATGGCAATAATTCTTAATTCAATGCTTATCAATCCCATATCTTTTTGTGCTTTTACTTGTAGATTTATATTTACTTTTGTGCTTATATTTATGGACTATTATTTATTTGTGAGTGGTTTTAAAGCTTATTTAAATATGTATCATTTGGCAATTGCCTTGATTTTATTCAATGTGTTTTTAAAAACTTTTCTTCATTGGCATATATATCCTTCTTCCTCATTTTAACTATTGTCTAATGCCCCACCCATGATAAATACATCATGAATTTCTTGTACATGGACATTTGTATTTTTTCCATATTTTTGAAGTAAGAAGCAGTGTTTCAATGAATGTTCTTATATATGTTTCCTTCAGTTCATGTACTTGACTTATTTTAGGAAATATAACTTTTACACACTGTTACTTACAGAACTGAACTGAGTGTAGGGTATGAGATTTGGTCAGATAGCTTTCCAAATTATTGTGCCAGCTTGTGTGCCCACTAGACTAAATGAGAGTTCCTGTTTCACTGCTTTATTGCCAATATTGATGCTCTTAAGGTCTTTAACTTTTCTTGGTCTCAGGAGTGTGAAATTGTCTCATTATTTAACATTTACATTTCATGGTTATCTGTTGAAGCTGAGATTCTTTTCATAAGATGTACATTCAGATTTCTTCTGTCAAATGCCATTTCAATTCTCTGCTCTTTTGTCTTTTTTATTAAATTGTAGAAGTCATTTATAGATTGTTAATAGTAAACTTCAATTTCTATTAAACTTTTTAAAATGTATCTTCTGCTTGGTTGCTTTTAACTTTGTATTTGGTTTATTTCATAATACGGTTATTTAAAAATTATATGTGGTTGATTTATCAGTTGTTTTTGTTATGGTGTGTACCAGTCAATGGATTTTAGTATATTCACAAACATGTACAACCATCACCACAGTCAATTTCAGTATTTTCTATCACCTCAAAAAGAAACTCTATATGGTTTAGCTACCCACTTCTATGCCTCATCACAAAGAAACTACTAATACACTTATCATCACTATAGATTTCCCTGTTCAGAACTTTTAGATGAAATGAATGGGCACTTGGAGTCTTTCCACATTTTGGCTATTGTTAATGATGCTGCTATAAACCTTCATGTATAAGTTTCAATATGAACATGTTTTTGTTTCTGTTTGGTACATATTTGGGGATGGATTTTCGGAGTCATTTGGTAACTGCATTTAATGGTTTGAAGAACGACAAAGCTATTTTTCAAACTGACTGATCCATTTTACTTTCTACCAGCATATGAGGGGTCAGATTCAAGACTACACCAGTTCTTGTTCTTTTGAGTTAGTGATCCTGCTGCTGCTGCTGCTGCTAAGTCGCTTCAGTCGTGTCCAACTCTGTGCGACCCCATAGACGGCAGCTCACCAGTCTCCCCCGCCCTTGGGATTCTCCAGGCAAGAACACTGGAGTGGGTTGCCATTGATCCTAGATGGGTATTATTCTGATAGCTAATGATATTGAACAACTTTTCATATGCTTTTTGACCACTTGTGAAGCTTCCTTGGATAAATATAAATGTCTATTCAGATTCTTCACCCATTTAAAAAGTTGGGTTATTTGTTTATTACTGAGATAAGTGTTCTTTATAATTTCTGGAAACAAGCCTTTCATTAGGCATAAACTTTGCAAATATCCCCTCTTTTTCTGTCAGCTGTCATTTTTTTGACAGTCTCAATGCACAGAAGATATTTTGTTTTGATAAAGTCCAATTTATCTACTTTTGTGTTGTTGCTGTTGCTTGTCTTTTGGTATTATATCCATGAATCCTTTGCCAATCCAAGATCATGAAGATTTACCCCTTTGTTTTTTTCTAACAGTTTTATAGTTTTCATTCTAACATTTAGGTCTTTGATCTAGTTTAATTTTTTATGCAGTGTAAAGAAAGGGTTCATTTTTTTCTATGTGGCTAGAGAGTTATCCCAGGAATATCTGTATATTATGATGTGTAACTTTTTAAATATGTTCGCTGGATTTGGGGTTGCTGATATTTTGTTGAGGAATTTTACATCTATATTCATAATAGATATTGATTCATAATTTGTTTTGTGTGTGTGATGATTTTGGTCTTGGTATTCTGGTAATACCTGTAGAATGAGTTGGGAAGCATTCTCTCCTCTTCACTTTTGGAATGAGGTTGTGATGAATTGTGGAAAGTGTTAGTTACTCAGTTATGTCTGACTCTTAACTAGTATTCATGCTTAAATGTTGATAGAATGCGATGGTGAGGCCATCTGGGACTGAGTTTTTCTTTGTAGGTAGGTTATTGATTACTATTTTAATATATTATTATAAATCTATTCAGATTGTCTATTCCTTAGGTTAGTTTTTAGGAATTTGTCCAATTTATCTAATTTGTTAGTGTACAATTATTAGCAGTAGTTCTTTGTAATTCTTTTTAAATTTCTGTAGGGTCAGTAGTAATGTCTTCTCTTTTGTTTCTAATTCTAATAATTTTCTTCTTCTCTCTCTTCTTCTTGGCAATCTAGCTAAATGTTTGTAATTTTTTTATCTTTTAAAAGTACCAGCTTTAGCTTTATCAATTTCCCTTATTTTTCCTAGGCTTTCTTTCTTTCTTGTTGTTGTTGTTTTTATCTTTTTTATTTCCTTTATTCTTTTTTTTTCAGTTTCTGAGGAGGGAAGATTAGGGTGTTCATTTGATATATTTCTTCTTTCTTAATATAGGCATATTTAATATTTACAGTTAAATATTTCTCTCCACTCCCTGCTTTAACTTCATCCCATATGTTTTGGTATGCTATGTCCTCATCTGCATTACTCTTAAGGTATTTTCTAATTTCCCTTCTGATATTTTCTTTAATTCATTAGTTATTTAGGAAAGTGTCATACAATTTCCACATTTTGTTAGTTTCCCAAATCTTTTCCTGCCATTGATTTCTAATTTTATTACATTATGGCTGACAAACATACTTTGCATTATTTATATCATTTCAAATCTATTGAAGTTTGATTTATTGTTAGCTTATAGTTTATCCTGGAGAATGCTCTGTGTGCATTTGGGATGACATATATTCCGCTGTTGTTAGGGTTGGTGTTCTGTAGATGCCTACTAAGTCTAGTTGGTTTACAATGTTTAATTTGTCTATTTTTTAATTGATCTGTTTGTTCTTTCCACTACTAAGAGTGGGGTATGGAAGTCTCCAACTCTTTTGCATTTTGGTGTTCTGCTATTAGCACATATGTTTATACTTACATGCTTTTAATGGATTGACTTTTATCACTATAAAATGTCTCTATTTCTAGGAATTTTTTTTGTTTTAAAGTCTATTTTTTTTCTGATATCGGCATGGATATTTCAGTTTTCAGTCACTATTTAATATTTTTTATACTCCTTTTGTCTCTCTGATACTCCCATTATGTATACATAAAGTGCTTATCCACATTTCTCTGAAATGCTCTTCATTTTTTTCCAGTTCTTTTTTCTCCCTGTTTTTCAGCTTGCATAATCTCTATCAGTCTATCTTCAAAATCACATCCCTTTCTCTGCCAGTACAAATCTATTATTAAGCCCCTCTAATGAAGTCTTTCATTAGGCGAGGGGACAGGGAGGCCTGGCGATGGGGTCACAGAGTCGGACATGACTGGGCGACTGAACAACAATAACAATAATGAAGTCTTTCTCTTTGATTATTTTAAAAATGTCTACATTTTGCCAAATATCAAAATGAATCCGCCACAGGTATACATGTGTTCCCCATCCTGAACCCTCCTCCCTCCTCCCTCCCCATACCATCCCCCTGGGTCGTCCCAGTGCACTAGCCCCAAGCATCCAGTATCGTGCATCGAACCTGGACTGGCAACTCGTTTCTTACATGATATTTTACATGTTTCAATGTCATTCTCCCAAATCTTCCCACCCTCTCCCTTATGTAAAGTTTAAAAAAAAAAAAAAAAGTCTACATTTTGATAGGGAGTTTGGGATGGACATGTACACACTGCTATATTTAAAATGGACAACCAACAAGGACCTACTATATAGCACATGAACTCTGCTCAATGTTATGTGGCAGCCTGGATCAAAAGGGAGTTTGGGGGAGAATGGATATTTGTATATGTATAGCTGAGTCCCTTCACTGTTCACTTGAAACTGTCACAACATTGCGAATAGGCTATACCCCAAAAGAATGTTTTTTGAAATTCTACATCTTTATTGATCATCTCTATTTAATGCAATACTGCATTTATACCTTTACTTCTTTAATCATAATTTCCCTTAATTCCATGAACATGTTTATAATGGCTAAAGTCTTTTTCTCATAAATTCAGGAACTGATCTCACAAGTAGTTTCAGTTGCTTTCATTTTTTTCCCTTATATGAGCTATAATTTAGCATTTCTTTACATGCTTCTAATTTTTTACTGTTAAAAGTTGGCATTTTAGATAATATATGGTAGAAATTCTGGATGTTGTCTTTCACTGCCCCACCCCCTGAGGGGTTATTGCTATCTGCTTGTTTATTTGCTTAGAAACTGATTATTTTAGTGTCCTTTCCAAAACCTCTCCTCCAGCGTTCAGCCTCTGATGTTGTTCCTTGAGGATGCACAGGTTTGGATATGCCCACAGCACCCAGGGATGACAGTGATAATGGCTGGACTCTCTCCCTCTCTTTCCCCGATCACATTCAGCAGATAAAGACCATTGCTGCTGCTGCTAAGTCGCTTCAGTTGTGTCCGACTCTGTACGATCCCATAGATGGCAGCCCACCAGGCTCTCCCGTCCCTGGGATTCTCCAGGCAAGAACACTGGAGTAGGTTGCCATTTTCTTCTCCAATGCATGAAAGTGAAAAGTGAAAGTGAAGTCGCTCAATCGTGTCCGACTCTTCGAGACCCCATGGACTGCAGCCTACCAGGCTCCTCTGTCCAGGGGATTTTCCAGGCAAGAGTACTGGAGTGGGGTACCATTGCCTTCTCTGGTAAACCTCGTTAGCTGATAGCTAATTATTCTGTTGCATTTAACAAAATCTGGGGGTATAAATTGCTCTACAAACTGATTTATTCATTCTGGCTCCTTTCAATGAATAGTTTCTGAAGTTAGTGTTTCATTTTTATCCTGATCATCAGAGCGCTGTTCCAACTGTATTATTCCCTGGTTCTCTTCTGCAAACTAGTTTGGCTACTGCTGAGTTGTGTCTCGAATCTCATCTCAATTGCCTTTCACCACTTCAACTGTTTTTGGCAGTGCCGTTAGACTTGATTTTTTTCAGTCTAGTTAGAACAAGAAAGTTCCTTAGGAAGAGATGAAGAGCTGTTTATTTTGTGGCAGGCTTGTCTTCTCTCCCCAAACAAAAATCTCTGAGCCAGGCCTCTAGATCTGAATGTAGGGAAGATGTCAGGTTTGTCTCTGAGGCCACTTTCACTCTAAGAACTTTCACCAAGAACTTCATGAAGGAGGGGCAGAAATATGAGATTCTTTCAATTTGCTTCTCTTGGTGTGGAACCGTGGCCTCATGAGCCAGGGAAGAAGTCATCAAGGACTCAGTGAAGCCTCCTTTCTACAGTGGAGGCTAGGCACAAGAAAGTCCTTACTTCTCAACTGTACTGGTTTGAAACAGCCTCAGCAATAAGAAACTTGTAGTAGGATGCAAAATTATAAAATCCTGCTCCTCCCGGAAAGAAAGCCTTTCCTCTGGATGCTGAGGAGAGAGAGTACCCTATATTCCTGGCATCATCAGTCTGGAGTGGAATCTCTATCTCATCGAACTAAGAGTAGAGAAGACAGGGACAAATTTCAGTTTAAATAGCATACATTCTAATTTTTCTTAGCAAATTTTGGTAGATTTTCTTGAATAGATGCTTTGTCATAGGACAGTCACTCTTAGAACTATTTCTAGAGGCTTTATTATTTTTGTAAAAATAGTTTAACAATTTTACTGGGAGCTGGCCAACATAGTTTCTCATAAATCACACTAGAGGCTGACCTCCTAAGCCCACGTTAATATTTTTGTTTTATAGGTTTTTCAGATACTTTACAGTTCAAATTGCAGATGGTTAATAGGAAAAAAAATGCTTACCACTAGATGCAGACAGACAGACAATTGAGTGAACTGACGTGGCTGATAATAAGTAAATTAAATCAAATTAGTTTCACCATATTTGCCTCTTTAGGAAAAATCACTTTTTTTTCAAACTAGGCAGTTATCTTATGACATATTTTATAGCATATTTCAATAATATCTCATTTATGTAGTAGCTTATCATCTAGTAAGTTTTCTGAGTATACCTAAGAAACAGAAAATGATCAAAACTGGTCATAAAGATTCAAAAGAGATGCTATAAAATTAGTGCACTAAATGTTAAACCATTTTTATAAACAATATGCAGAAATTCACTGCTATGTTAGAATAAATTTTACAAAATGTGGTTTTCCAGTCCAAAGGTGAGAGGCACATGAAAGGAGCAGAGTTTACTAGAGGAGGTACACAGACAGAAGTGAGGGACAAGAGTAGACTAAAATATTATAAAGGACAAATTTTTAAAAAAGATTGCATCTATACATTGAAATTTTCTGAGTACATCACAGAATTAATTAGTGATTGACTTTACGAGTGATTAAAAAACATTTAGTATACTCTAAGGAAATGAGGATACTTTAGAAATATTTCAGTCAAAAATAGTTAAAATAAGACAAGTTAGTGTTTAAGGAGGAGATTAAGTTGTATAGAAGAGTTAAAAAAAATTATATTTCCATAATATGAAGCACTTCTATGTATAATGGGAAAGTCATCATGGGTTTGTTTTGGAATACACTAGTCCGTCTTTTGGACAGATACTAGATGAATATTTGTACAATGAGAGAATTAAAGAAGCGACCAATTAAGTAACTTAAGCTGTTAAGATATTTAGATATTCAAACTATTAGGATGTTTATAGGTCTAACAGAACTGACTTGAGGGTAGACCTAAAAATATTCCCCAGTGGCTCAGATGGTAAAGAATTTGCCTCCAGTGCAGGAGATCTGGGCACAATCCCTGGGTTGGGACAGTCCCCTGAAGAAAGGAATGGCAGCCCACTCCAGCATTCTTGCATGGAGAATTCCATGGACAGAGGAGCCTGGCAGGCTACAACCAAGGGGTCTCAAAGACTTAGGCATTTCTGAGCAACTAACACTTTCACTTTCAAAAATATTCACAAGGAGGACAGCACATGGCCACTGCATGTGCCATGGACTTGGCAGGTCATACATCTCAGCCATCACCAATAGTGTCCCTCTGAGCTTTAATGCTTTCACAAGTTTGTGGCTAAGTACCTTCACTTTTTTCTAACTTCTTTACATCTGTCATCAACACAAACAATTGAATTTCTTTATCTGCAAATTTTTTTGTCAACTTTGTTTTTACTTGAAGTATACTTGATGAATACAAATTTAATTAAGTTTGATGTACTTTAGTTTAATTGAAGTATACATAGCATCACCAACTTGATGGACATGAGTTTGAGCAAGCTCTGGGAGTTGGTGATGGACAGGGAAACCTGGCATGTTTGGGGTCCATGGGCTCGCAAAGAGTCAGACATGACTGAGAGACTGAACTGAACTCAATGTACAATTTTATTATTAGTTAACAGATATACAATGTAAGGATTTACAATTTTTCAGTTATACCCTATTTATCAGTTCAGTTCCTCAGTCATGTCTGACTCTTTGAGACCCCATGGACTGCAGCATGCCAGGCTTCCCTATCCATCACCAAATCCCAGAGCTTACTCAAACTCATGTCCATTTAGTTAGTGATGCCATCCAACCACTTCATCCTCTGTCATCCCCTTCTCCTGCCTTCAATCTTTCCCAGCATCAGGGTCTTTTCAAATGGGTCAGTTCTTTGCATGAGGTGGCCTAAGTATTGGAGTTTCAGCTTCATCATCAGTCCTTCCAATGAATATTCAGGACTGATTTCCTTTAGGATGGACTGGTTAGATCTCCTTGCAGTCCAAGGGACCCTTAAAAGTCTTCTCCAACACCACAGTTCAAAAGCATCAATTCTTCAGTGCTCAATTTTCTTTATAGTCCAACTCTCACATCCATACATGACTACTGGAAAAACCATAGCTTTACGAGACTGTTGTTAGCAAAGTAATCTCTCTGCTTTTTAATATGCTATCTAGCTTGGTCATAGCTTTTCTTTCAAGGAGCAAGCATCTTTTAATTTCATGGCTGGAATCACCATCTGCAGTGATTTTGGAGCCTAAGAAAATAAAGTCGCTCACTGTTTCCATTGTTTCCCCATCTAGTTGGCGTGAAGTGATGGGACCAGATGCCATGATCTTAGTTTTCTAAATGTTGAGTTTTAAGCCAACTTTTTCACTCTCCTCTTTCACTTTCATCAAGAGGCTCTTTAGTTCTTCACCCTCTGCCATAAGGGTGGTGTCATCTGTATATCTGAAGTTATTGATATTTCTCCTAGGCAATCTTGTTTCCAACTTGTGCTTCATCCAGCCCAGCATTCCTATGATGTACTCTGCATATAAGTTAAATAAGCAGGGTGACAATATACAGCCTTGACGTACTCCTTTCCCAATTTGGAACCAGTCTGTTGTTCCATGTCCAGTTCTAACTGTTGCTTCCTGTCCTGCATACAGATTTCTCAGGAGGCAGGTCAGGTGGTCTGGTATTCCCATCTCTTTCAGAATTGTCCACAGTTTGTTGTGATCCACACAGTCAAAGGCTTTGGTATAGTCAATAAAGCAAAAATAGATGTTTTTCTGGAACTCTCTTACTTTTTCGATGATCCAACGGATGCTGGAAATTTGATCTCTGGATCCTCTGGCTTTTCTAAATCCAGCTTGAACATCTGGAAGTTCATGGCTCATGTACTGTTTAAGCCTGGCTTGGAGAATTTTGAACATTACTTTGATGAGTACAATTGTGTGCTAGTTTGAGCATTCTTTGGCATTGCCTTTCTTTGGGATTGGAATGAAAATGGACCTTTTCCAGTCCTGTAGCCATTAATGAGTTTTCCAGATTTGCTGGCATATTGAGTGCAGCAGTTTCACAGCATCCTCTTTTAGGATTTGAAATAGCTCAACTAGAATGCATCACTTTCACTAGCTTTGTTCATAGTGATGCTTCCTAAGGCCCACTTGACCTCGCCTTCCAGGATATCTGGCTCTAGATGAGTGATCACACCATTGTGGTTCTCTGGGTCATTAAGAAATTTTCTGTACAGTTTTTCTGTGTATTCTTGCCATCTCTTCTTCATATCTTCTGCTTCTGTTAGGTCCATACAATTTCCGTCCTTTATCGTGCCCATCTTTGCATGAAATGTTCCCTTGGTATCTCTAGTTTTCTTGAAGAGATCTCTAGTCTTTCTCATCCTATTTTTTTCCTCTATATCTTTGCACTAATCATTGAGGAAGGCTTTCTTAGCTCTCCTTGCTATTCTTTGGATCTCTTCATTCAAATGGCTATATCTTTCCTTTTCTCCTTTGCCTTTAGCTTCTCTTCTTTTCTCAGCTATTTGTAAGGCCCCATCAGACAACCATTTTGCCTTATTGCATTTCTTTTTCTTGGGGATGGTCTTGATCACTGCCTCCTGTACAATGTCATGAACCTCTGTCCATAGTCCTTCAGGCACTCTGTCTATCAGATCTAATCCCTTGAATCTATTTCTCACTTCCACTATATAATCATAAGTCCCACCTGAATGGTCTAGTGATTTTCCCTATTTTATTCAATATAAGTCTGAATTTGGCAATAAGGAATTCATGATCTGAGCCACATGATCTGACCAGTCAGCTCCTGGTCTTGTTTTTGCTGACTGTATATAGAGTTTCTCCATCTTTGGCTGCAAAGAATATAATCAATCTGATTTCAGTATTGACCATCTGGTGATTATCCATGTGTAGAGTCTTCTCTTGTGTTGTTGGAAGAGGGTGTTTGCTATAACCAGTGTGTTCTCTTGGTAAAACTCTGTTAGCCTTTGACCTTCTTCATTTTGTACTCCACGGCCAAATTTGCCTGTTACTCCAGGTATCTCTTGACTTCCTACTTTTGCATTCTAGTCCCCTATAATGAAGAGGACATCTTTTTTGGATGTTGGTTCTATAAGGTATTGTAGGTCTTCATAGAACCGTTCAACTTCAGCTTCTTCAGCATTACTGGTTGGGTCATAGACTTGGATTACTGTGATATTGAATGGTTTGCCTTGGAAACAAACAGAGATCATTGTGTCATTTTTGAGATTGCATCCAAGTACTGCATTTTGGACTCATTTGTTGACTATGATGGCTATTCCATTTCTTCTAAGGGATTCTTGCCCACAGTAGTAGATATAATGGTCATCTGGGTTAAATTCACCCATTCCAGTCTATTTTATTTCTCTGATTTCCAAAATGTCAATGTACCCTCTTTATAGTTATAAAATATTGGCTATGTTCCCTGTGTTGTACAACATATCCTTGTAGCTTGTTTTACACCTAGCAGTATAGAACAGCATGATACCTCTTAATCCCCAACTGCTATATTCCATCCCTCTTTCCCTTCCCCACTGGTAATGATTAGCCTGTTCTCTATATCTGTGAGTCCACTCTCATAAGTTCAGGCAGAGAGTGGAAGCAGTTCAGGAAGTGAGGGAGAATGCAGGAAGAGCAAGCCCGGTTTTCTCAAGGAATAGTAGTTTTGAGTCATACTCATTTCCTTTGTGCCAATTGCCATATCCCAGGCTTATTCCTAACCTTTGCAGAGGTGAGACCAAAAATAAATATGGAGACCCATACAGGATATGTCCAATAGTTAAATGTCATAAGTCAAACCCAAAAACTGTTCGGTGACATATGTTCTGTCCTCTTACCTCAAGAAATATACCTTCACAATGATCTATAGACCTCAATCTGAACTTAGAGCTCTTGAACTTCTGGGAGTTCCACAGACCATGATGGTGCAGGGAATGCCAGCCAGCAGCTCATGGCCCTGACCCACCCCCTTTTTTTTTCTCTCTCTGATCTCTGCACTCTCCCGCACTATTACAAGCCCTAATGTTCTTGTGGGGATATCCCAGTGCATGCAGCTATGTCTCAATCATATTGTACACCACCAGTGCTCCACTGGCAATCCTTCAGGCCTAAATGTATAAACACCAGTGGCTACGGGCTTTGGAGTCCTGGTAACTAGAGTACCCCCAAAAAGGGAGAGTGTTGGCTTAATCTCAAAGCCTCTTCCCACCCCAGGGGACATGCATGAGCTGAGAGAGCTAGAGCAAGGCCCTCTAAAGCCCAGGGTGAGGCAAGTCCTCTCTCACACACCCAAGGGTAGTACTTGGCTGTGACTTAATCCAGATCACATAGGAGTCCTTACATCTTCATGTCTTCAAGTGCACTACTATGGATCTAGGTTGCGACACCTCAACTCTTGCCAAATTGAAAAGGAGAGCAGAATTAGGAATATCTTAACACAATGGTAAACATTTCTCCCTTCACTCTTTAAACTTGCTCCTGGTAGAATTATTCAGATTCATAGAAAACTTTAATTTCTCCTGATTTGCTGTGCATTTGTTCCCACAGATTCTTATCAGTGACTTTATTTTGTTTCTATTAAACAACTGCAACACCTATAGAATGATTGTTTATAGAAAGCTCTTTGAAGGCAATCCTGTCTCAGTCACCTTTTTTTGGGCCCATCTCATTGTTCAGGTCCTCACACAAGAGATGCTCAGTAAATATTTGTTGAACATTGTGGCAGCTATGAGCCACAGATCAAAATATAAAGGTGGTGCTAAAATGCACAACAAAATGGGAGCAAGAGTACACATCTGTATTTCCTTGTTTTTGTGGCAAGAGAGTGGTACTTGTGATAAAGTGAAACATTCAATTATTTACTGCCTGTGAATTTCATTTTGGAAGGAAACACGCTTGGTGCATTGAGAGCAGTTTGGAATAGATATTAGGGTGAAGAGGGTTGGTCACCACAATTGTAAAGACAGACACACAGAGGGCATTCCACAATTAGACCACGCCCACCTGTAGAGGAAACCCAAGGGCGACAAGCGGGCTGAGTTGTCAGTTAGCCTGGGCTTCTCCTTTATACAAAAGAGAGAATGAAGGAGGTCAGTTCTCCTCTGGGCCAGCAGGAAAATATCATTTTGAATGTCTGCTCTTTTGCAGCTTATTTATTGAACACTTTCTAAGTATCTAGCACCACAAAAATTATGCTTTACAATGTAAGCAATTTTGTTGTTTAGAAACAAAACAGAGCCAATGTAGACTCCAGTTGATGAGAGCTGATTTGTGAACAAAATTGAATCAGGCCTTGAAAGTTAAGTAAAATTTAATGAGGTTGTAGAGAGAGAGAAAGGAATAGTCCAAGTGGCAGGTCTCCATGACATGAGAATGAGGTTTGACTGAGTATTGCAGGTGTAGGAGGGAGCTAATAGACTCGTCTGCCTACAGTAGAGAGTGTTATATGAAGTATTAATATACATGGATAAAGGTATTGGAATCATATCATAAACTTCGTAGTTTTAACTCAGTGTTTAAAGTTAACACATCTCATTCTAGCACCCTGACAGATCTGAATGCCCATTTTTATTTAATGATTGAACACTTACCTACTATTTATTTCCTAAGCTTTTAACAAATATGAAGTCATTTACACCTCATAACAACCCTATAAGGGCTTTCATAATCCCCATTTCACTCATGAGGAAACTGAAATACAGAGATATTAAGTAATAAGCATTACAGAATTGCTACCTTGCAAACTAGAAGGTATAACCGACCTTCATATTTTCTTTTACTTACTGGCTGATAACTGAGATCCTTCCACTAGTAGTCAATACATTTATTTTGGAAATGACTCCTCTAGAAGACTGTAAATTCCACAAGTAGCAGTACTCTAAGTAGTGCCATCAATCTGACAGAAGGAGAACAGTGAAAGTGTCATGGGGACAGGTGGTATTAAGGACAGAATGATGCAAATGAATAGGCCTAGACTGACATACTCAATGATAGAGTGATATACTCAATGAACATGAGTTTGAGCAAACTCGAAGTGATAGTGAAGGACAGGGAAGCCTGGCACCCTGTAGTCCATGGGGTCGCAGAGAGTAGGACACGACTTAGTGACTGAACAACAAGAACAAGATCTATAAACTAACTCAGCTCCTTTCATCACTGTACTGAGCATTGATCTGGCTTCGAGAAATCAGAAATTATTGTAGGCTTCCAAACACAGGAAGGACTGAATGAAAGTGACAGTTTGGTGCCAGAATCCAACACAACATTGTAAAGCAATTATCCTCCAATTAAAATAAATTTTTTAAAAAGTGATAGTTTGGGGAAAAATCAGTTAATTCATTCATTTCATGAAGAAATGAGGCTTTAGGTATAGTAGGCTTGAATCAACCAAGATTAAAACAGCATTCTCATGAGAATCAGGCAAACCATGGGAAGTGATTTCCTACCTTAAAAAATAGGAGTTAGTCTAACTTGAACTAGTTCCACACCAAGAGAAACAATACTGAAAGGATATATCTTGAGCCAGAATGTGTATTTCTTCTCTTACACAGACTGTCTGGTCTTACCCTGCTGTCTCCACAACCGTGTAAATGGACAGGATTACTCCCTGACAGAACTCTACAATTCTCTCTAGGCTGAAGTCTGACTTTGCAAGTCACATCATAAACAGATGGTGGTTACTTCAAACTTGCTTAAAAACTTCCTTAACTGGCTTAGAGTAACACTTAATTCTAACTCAGCATTATTCAACATTTAGTAAATTCATGGGGCCAGTTAAAATACTCCAATTTATTTGGAAAGCCTGAGGGTTATTTTCTGCCTGTTTTCAATTAGTCTTTAATATTTCGCCTTCTTTTTTTCCCTTCTTCTGTGCCCCACTGCCCACCAAAGCTCACTTTTATAGGTCCTAAATATTGGAAATTCTGACTTTTGTTGGTCTTAGGTCATGCCTTTCCAAACAACCCAACAGCCCCATATGAAGGGGGGTCTTGGCTTTTATCTCTCTGAAGTACCTCCTAGATCTTAGATAGAGATCCTGACATTTATCTATGTGTAAGATAAAAAAAAGAGACATAAAACCTTTTTTCATGTACATTTCTTACTTGATGTCTTAGCTGCAAATCCTATTCTAAAATGAACTCCTGAATGTTCAGTCTCTCTTCTCTAGCATCAGTACTACAAAAGGGTCATGTTGCACGCATATAAGCCTCTGTGCCTCCTCTCACACATGCCCCAGTGTAATGCTTGCTTTGTCAGTTTCTCATAAACCTGTGAACTAGATCTTGGCCAGGACAAAGAAAACTTCTATGGAAGGAAGGGTGTGCATCCTTTTATACCTGCCCACTTCCCCCATGCTTGCCCCAGTAATGCCAGCTTGGCTGAGAAATGGAAACAGAGAAACAAGGTGGAAGAGCCTTTGCTCCCTGCACACAAGCTGCCTAAAGTCTAGGATGGAGGAAACTGGGAGATTTCTTTCTGCAGCACTGAGTGCTTATTAACAAAAAGGGCTAGCTGACTGCAGAACATGTTTCCCCAGGCAAATTCTGCAGAGGGAGACCAAGCTAATAATTGCCAGGGGTGTCTTTGTGCAGATGGTTATATGGACAAACTATCTTCCTGGAATCCTGTTTTTTAAACTGGTTAAAAATCAGCTGGCTAACCATTTCATCAGGACTGAAAGTTACTAGAAATCTGGTTGACAAGAAATTTTCATTTTGAAGTTGAGAGGGTACACATCCTGAATAGAGTTTGTTGGCTTAGTTGCTCACATAGCTGGAATTAAACCAAAACGATGCCTAAAATTTAGCCTTAGTTTCTAGAAGTCATTGAACTGATAGTGAAGCTATCTCCCAAGCTAGGGAAGATATGCCGCTAAACTATTATTATTATGATTTATAATTGTTAAAACACCATGAATATTAGTTCTACCCAATGATGCCATTAAGGGATGCAATTAATTCTATATGAGAAGCAAGGTATCCTCAAAGAAATGTCTTCATGATTTTTTTTTTAAAGTTTACATGTAGAGTGCCTTCTTTTGAAGACAAGGTTTTGAAAGACTATCTCATTTAATATAGCGTAAGCTTATGTGCAGCTGACTTCACATAATGACACTCTCAGAGTTAAACATTAGTCTCTCTCTGGGACCCCTAAAATTTGAAGCTTTAATTTCCCAAACAATAATAATTCTATGAGGTATTATATTTTATGTTAAAAAGGGCTCCAACAACACATTTAAACATGTTGCTTTCCTCTGGAAGCACTCAAAGTCTCTAACATATTCATGTGCTCTGTGGCTCTCAGAAAGGACTTCCCCAGAATCCTCTTATTGTGGAATTTCTAGGATGTATAATTATCCCAAGAAACGTATTTTGGCAAATGTTGACTTCACATGATTTTTTTCTTCTTCATAAGAAGAAAAGTGGTGCATAAGAAAAGGGTTCAGAATAAGACATGCAGGTTGACAGAGAAATGTATCAGAAAGTGAAAGTGAAGAGCTTGGGTGGCTAACTTCTCTTGTTTTATATTTATATTCAAAACCAGTTTTGCAGTTATCCCCGAAGAGTTATCCACAAAGGCTACTTCTAACCAGAGGTAAGAGGTATCACATGACCACATATTCTTCAGTGGAGGCAGCAACTGGATATAGGCCAGATTCCATTTCCCTGCACTCATAAGATATTTTCCCTAAGACCTGCAAGAGCTGCCCATGAATAGCTGGGAGCCAAATTTACCCCATTTAAAATATTACTGCATTGTCCACTATAATGATAGTAATAACCTTGTAATGACTGTGCATAGAGCTAAGCCCAGTACAAAAACCCAGAACAAGCCATACTCTACCTGTGCATCCGTGAAAACCAAGAGGAGGCCTTCCATCTCCATCGGGGTAGCCACTGTTGAAAAGGTAGGTGATCACTTTCTTTCTGACATTCTGGCCCCTGGCCATGAATATTGAGAGCTGTTATCCTCCGAGGCTACCAATTTCCTTCTCCAAAAGCCTTTAATGCTTACAGTAAGTATACTGCCTTATAACCCATGTGACCCAAAGTAATGTCAACTGTCCATTCAATAAAGTATTCCTCAAAAAAGGTCATATTCAATACCTAATATTGATGGAAGAGCTTCAGTTAATTCTACTGAATACAGAAATCCATCTACAGATTTCATTCTCTATAAATAGATTTGCATTCCCTCATCTGAAGACCATCATCTGGCAATCACACCTCGACAGCTATTTTCTGCAATTTTGAAATTATTTCATTTACTTAAAATTGGCAAGCAGACATTTTATTGATCATCCTCATTTTGTAAGAAGTATTAAGATGGGTTTCGAGAAACTATAGTAGCATAAAAATATATTGAGTAAAAAAAAAATTTGAAGACAATGAAAGTAAAAGAAGGATGAGACGAGAGGAAAGGGAACGACACAAATACTATGAAAGAGACAGTAAGGAGAGTTAACTTCGGAGCAAGAAGCTAATATTGAGCTGATGTCTACAAATGATGCTAATCTTTGACATGACAGCTTTTAAAATAATTACATGAAGAGGTAAGAGATGCAGAGCAGCTATGAAGAAGTTCATTGGTTCTATTTAAATTTCATAGGCATGATTACCACCTCAAGTATCTTATAATGCTGTTTCACCAGGAATGCTATTCTACAATAATGGCAATCCTTTACCCAATCACCAATCACCAGAAAAGAGTTGAGCTTTTTCAGTAAAGGTTAGCCAAATCACTGCATTTTTTAGATTTCTATTGTTGATATTTGGTCGCATAATTGAAGTGACTGAAAAGAAATATGACAGATATAAAATCAATCTCTTAGACATTTCCTTATGTTTCCAAATTTGCTTCAGAATGCCTTGCTTCTTCAGAAAAATGAGGAACTGGGATTTTCAAATGCATGGCTCATGAAAGCCCTGAATTCTTCAATCTTTCTCACCCACTCAGGCCCATGAGAAAGAAGTACATGCCAAACCCCTGGTTTTGGACAGTGTGCCAAAAGTCTAGATCTTCAGTTCAATTCAGTCGCTCAGTCATATCCAACTCTTTGCGACCCCATAAATTGCAGCATGCCAGGCCTCCCTGTCCATCACCAACTCCTGGAGTTCACTCAAACTCACGTCCATCAAGTCTGTGATGTCATCCAGCCATCTCATCCTCTATTGTCCCCTTCTCCTCCTGCCCCCTATCCCTCCCAGCCTCAGAGTCTTTTCCAATGAGTCAACTCTTCGCATGAGGTGGCCAAAGTATTGGAGTTTCAGCTTCAGCATCATTCCTTCCAAAGAATACCCAGGACCTATCTCCTTTAGAATGGACTGGTTGGATCTCCTTGCAGTCCAAGGGACTCCCAAGCGTCTTCTCCAACACCACAGTTCAAAAGCATCAATTCTTCGGCGCTCAGCCTTCTTCACAGTCCAATTCTCACATCCATACATGACCGCAGGAAAAACCATAGCCTTGACTAGAGGGACCTTTGTTGGCAAAGTAATGTCTCTGCTTTTGAATATGCTATCTAGGTTGGTCATAACTTTTCTTACAAGGAGTAAGCGTCTTTTAATTTCATGGCTGCAATCATCTAAAAATTACCAGTGGTCCTGAAAACAATGTGACTTCACAAGTTTAAACATGTCTTTTGTGGTTTTTAATTTATGATGGATTTTGTGCCATACAGCAGTCCTTGGTTTACCTTAGCTGGTTGAGTTCATACCATCCTGCTTTGTGGACACTGGGAAGGATATTTGGGTTACAAATGAGAGATAGGCTGAGTCATACTGCAGAGGCAGATTTTCTCTTCATTCATTGCCTTGCTGGTTCGCAGCACTATTTCAGCTGGAAGCTGCAGTATGTGACCAGTTAGCCAATGGAAATCTGCTCTCTG
This sequence comes from Bison bison bison, assembly GCF_000754665.1. Classification (NCBI taxonomy): domain Eukaryota; kingdom Metazoa; phylum Chordata; class Mammalia; order Artiodactyla; family Bovidae; genus Bison; species Bison bison. Next base: position 3,093,658 of record NW_011495046.1, on the reverse strand, counting down.
GACTCCCCGGAGATGTGTTGTTACTGAAGTTCAGCCTGATAATAAGTATAGTGTACAATGTAATATTCGGGCTTCCCTGGTGGCTCAATTGGTAAAGAATCTGCCTCCAATGCAGGAGACCTGGATTCAATCCCTCGGTCATGAAATCATCTGGAGAAGGGAATGACAACCCATTCCAGTATTCTTGCCTGGAGAATTCCATGGACAGAAGAACCTGGTGGACTACTGTCTATGCAGTCAAGAGTCAGACACAACTGAGCAACTAACACACTAGGCAATGTAATAACATGACTCTGTTTTTAACATGACATCCCGGAGTAAAGGAGAAGCTCTCGAGTAATGTCCCTCTTTTATCAGCGCCAAATTCTTTAACATTTATTTGCAAATTTCACAACTTTTCTAAAGGGAAAACAAAAGGACTGAATGAATAAAGATCAAAAGATATTTTGGAGGACTGATTTTTCACCTCTTTCCCCAGGAAAGAACAGCACAAACCTGCCTCTCAGTATTTTGTTTTTAACATGGTGTGCTGATTTCTGGTGTTTTAAGGATCTTGTTTTTCTTCACAGATGCTTTAGGAACTTACCTCTCTCAGCTCACCTAGAGTTGATCTCATTAATAAAAGAATGACTTTACAGAAAGAGTTTCTAAAATTATACTTGAACTCAGAATTGGAAGAGTTGGTTATTTAGCCAGAAGATAAATTTCTTAAGCATTAAGCTTACTTTATCAAGCATTACACCTGACATTCTCTCATAAATTTTGCACATATTTTAACTTATTTTAATATTGTGTGGGCTTGGCTTATAATATTCTCATGTGGTTACTAAAATTGAGTCTTCTCAGTAGTATATTGGTTGTAGGAATGCTTAAACCTCCCCAAATTATCACTCAACATAAAACAACATCAGTTAAGTTTTCTTCTGCATTTGTTTACTTCTGTTTATTTATCATGTGCTTTGTGTATGTTGGAATCAGCCGTGCAGTTGTTTTATGGCTCTTATCATACTGCAAAATTATCTAGACAAAGTTGTTATTGGAAACACTTTCAAAATACCTCATGTGTCACATTCCCAGGTATATTCAGTACTGTAGTATGGTCAAGTAGATTGGTTTTTAGAAGGCTTCAGAAGGCCCCAGAGCACACTGTTTACAGGGGTCAGGGACATTCAAGTTAGGGCATAACCATCATTGACATCACTTTGCAAAACTCCAAAGAGTAGTGTGATTGGAGAGACCAGTTGTCAGCTAGCTATATTTTCTAGTGACATCCTCCTCACTAAACTTCACAAGACAGGCATCGGCTTCAACTCTAAATCTGCACAAATAGCTGGCTAAACTGTTATGACTGAACTGGCAGGTCAATCGGCTCAGATGATCAATTCAGTGAGAAAGCATGAACTTGAGTGTCAGACTAAATCAACCCACCTCTTCAATTCAAATGAATGTCAGGTCTGATCAGAAAGACAAAAGGTAGAAATTAAGGTATTTATACAATGATTATGTCTAAAAGATACAAAATGGGACCTATAATTAGCTGATATGGTCAGCTTGGTGCTTATAAATCAACAGAACTCAGGAGAATTAAAGAATAACACCAGGATATTGAAGATTACCTCACAAAGGCCTAAAACCAAAGGGTCAAAAAAAAAATCTATGGTCTAAATGCCTGTGTGATTGTATTAAAAACAATTTTAATAACAATACTATTGAGCATTAAGTATGTTTCAGGCACAGTTTTAAGGGTTTGCCATTATTTCATTTCATTCTCATGATAACCTGTGAGTAGGATTGAGATTCAGGAGAGCTAAATGCACAAAAAAATCAATAATCAAGATAAATAATATTTTAATGAAATATTTTTAAAAATAAACATTAAGGCAAAAAATCCATGGTGAGCAAAATATGAAGATTTTATTTTTTTATTATTATTATTTTTTTAATTTTATCTTTAAACTTTATAATATTGTATTGGTTCTGCCATATATCGAAATGAATCTGCCACAGGCATACATGTGTTCCTCATCCTGAACCCTTTTTAAATAAAGACAGGTTTCTGTTTGTTGTTTTATGACCTTGCATTAT
>NW_011495046.1:3083105-3091473 GCF_000754665.1 Bison bison bison | reverse complement strand
GTATGATGAGAACAATAATTTCCAATCAGCCTGAGGCTCTGGGACCATGAGGCCAATATGTCCTCCCCTGGGTGGGTTTATGAGGGTTGACGATGGTGAACTAATAGACTGGATGACTTGGAGCATGTGCTTTTTTTGTTTTTTTTCTATTTTATAACTGAATTTTAGTCATATGTGGGCTTCCCTGGTAGCTCAGATGGTAAAGAATCTGCTTGCAATGCCGGAGACCCGAGTTTGATCCCTGGGTTGGGAAGATCCCCTGGAGGAAGAAATGGCAACCTACTCTAGTATTCTTGCCTGGAGAATCCCATGGACAGAGGAGCCTGGCTGGCTACAGTCCATGGGGTCACAAAAAGTCAGACATGACTGAGTGACTAAACCCAGCACACATACTAATGAGCACAGCACACATGTGCTGTGCTTAGTCATTCAGTCATCTCTGACTCTTTGTGACCCATGGACTGTAGCCCACCAGGCTCCTCTGTCCATGGGATTCTCCAGGCAAGAATACTGGAGTGAATTTCCATGCCCTCCTCCAGGGGATCGTTCCAACCCAGGGATCAAACCCAGGTCTCCCTCATTGCAGGCAGATTCTTTACCATCTGAGCCACCAGGGAAGTCCATGTTTCATTAATAGTTACTACAAAATACTACCTATATTCCCTGTGTTGTACAATATATCCTTGTAGCTTATCTATGTTATATACCTGGTAGTTTGTACATCTTAACCTCCTACCCTTATGATGCCCCTTCCCCCTTCTGTCTTCCCACTGGCAACCACTAGGTTGTTCTCTACATCAATGAGTCTGTTTCTTTTTTGTCATATTCACTAGTTTTATTTTTTAGATTCCACATGTGATATATATCATCCAGTATTTATCTTTCTATGTCTGACATTTCACTTAGCATAACACCCTCCAAGTTGATCCATATTGTTGCAAATGTAAAAAAAAAAAAAAAAATTGATGAATGAGTAATACTCCATTGTATGTATGCACGCCAAATCTTCTTTATTCATCTGTTGAGGGACCCTTAGGTTACTTTCATTGGAGAAGGCAATGGCAACCCACTCCAGTACTTTTGCCTGGAAAATCTCATGGACGGAGGAGCCTGGTAGGCTGCAGTCCATGGGGTTGCTAAGAGTCGGACATGACTGAGCAACTTCACTTTCACTTTTCACTTTCATCATTGGAGAAGGAAATGGCAACCCACTCCAGTATTCTTGCCTGGAGAATCCCAGGGACAGCGAAGCCTGTTCGGCTGCCATCTATGGGGTCGCACAGAGTCGGACACGACTGATGCTACTTAGAAGCAGCAGATTACTTTCATATCTTGAAAATTGTAAATAATGCTTCTATGAACATTGGGATGCATGTATCTGTGTGAATTAGTATTTTTTTAGATATATGAGTGGAACTGCTGAGCCATGTGGTAGTTCTATTTTTATTTTTTTGAGAAACCTTCATACTGTGTTCCATAGTGGCTGTGCCATTTTACATCCCCTCCAATAGTAGACAAGGGTTCTTTTTTCTCCACAACCTCACCAACACGTATTAATTGTGTTCCTTTCGATGAAAGCCATTCTACAGGTTTGAAGTGATACCTCATTGTGGTTTTAATTTGCATTTTCCTGATAATTATTGACGTTGAACATCTTGCCATGTGCCTGTTGACCATCTATATTTTCTCTTTGTAAAAATTCCCAGTCAGGTCATCTGCCCATTTTCAATTAGTTTTTTTTATGTTCAGTTGTATTAGCTGTTTATGTATTCTGGATATTAACCCCTTATTGATTGTATCATTTGCATATATTTCCTTCCATTTAGTAGGTTGTCTTTTTCTTTAAATGTTTCCTTTACTGTGCAAAAGCTTTTAAATTTGTTTATTTTTGTTTTTATTTGTTAATTTTTGCTTTTATTTTCTTTGCTTTAGGAGATAGATCCAAAAATAAATATCTGTACGATTTAAGTCAGAGTCTTGCCTGTTTTCTTTTAGGAATGTTATGGTTTCCAGTCTTATATTTTGGCCTTTAATCCATTTTGGATTTATTTTTGTATATGGTGTGGCAAAATGTTCTAATTTCATTGTTTTACATGTAGCTGTCCAGATTTCCTAGCACCACTTATTGAATAGACTGTCTTCTCATCATTGTGTATTCTTGCCTTCTTTGTCATAGATTAATTGACCATAAGTGCATGGGTTTATTTTGAGGCTCTCAATCCTGTTCTATTAATCTATATTCTGTACCAGTACCATACTCTTGATTACTGTATTTTTGCAGTTTTGTATTATAGTCTTAAGTCAGGAAGTATGATTTTTCCACCTCTGTTCTTTCTCAAGATTGTTATAGCTATTTGGGGTCTTTTGTGTTTCCATAAAAATTTTAAAATTATTTTTTCTAGTTTTGTGAAAAATCCCTTTGTATTTTTGTAGGAAATTGCACTGACTTTGTAGATTGCCTTGGGTTGTATGGTCATGTTAACAATATTAGTTCTTCCATTCCATGTATACAATGTATCTTTCCATCTTTTTGGTCATCTTCAATTTCTTTCAATAGTGTCTTATACTTTCTATTAACAAATACAGATCTTTTACTTCCTTAGGTAGGTTTATCCCTGGGTATTTTATTCTTCTTAATGCAATGGTAAATTGGATTGTCTCCTTAAGTTCTATTTCTGATAGTCTATTGTTAGCGTGTAGAAATGAAACAGATGTCTGTATATTAATTTTGTAATTACAGAATTACAAATAAATTAATTTTGAAACTTTATCAAATTCATTGATGAAATGTCATCATGTTTTTTTGAGTGTAGAAATTTTATTAACTTTTTCTTCCTCTTGATTCAAAATATAGGAGGATAGTTTATAACTACATATAGAGGCACATGGTTTTGTTTTTCTGTTTCAGGCTGTAATACGACAGATGTCACAAGGAAGATGAATGCACATTATTTTATTGTTTCAATGAAGACTCTGAAGTTACAGAGAAGTTAATACAGTTTCCAAGCTCACACAGACAAGAAGTTGCAGAGCATATTTTTGAACCAAGCAATTAATTCCCAGGTCTGCTCTGCTAATCACTGCTCTCTTGGAAACACAAGAGGACAGGGAAGCCTGGCATTCTGCAGTCCATGGGGTCGCAAAGACTGGGACATGGCTGAGCGACTGAACTGACTGGAAACACAACAGAAAATCTGCATATCCAGCATGCCTTACTCTCTGGGCACTCCAACTGTTAATATAATTTTGCTCAGTCATTATCTTCAACATTGAAAATTTTAACACAAATTGTTCTAAGAAAGAAATCAAACCCTATGTCAATTTTCATTTTTGCATTTCTAAAGAATCTGCCTGCAATTCAGGAGACTGGGGCTTGATCCGTGGGTCAGGAAGATCCGTTTGAGCAGAAAATGGCAACCCATTCCACTATTCTTGCCTGGAGAATTCCATAGACAGAGATGCCTGGCAGGCTACAGTCTATGGGGTTGCAAACAGTCAGACACAACTGAGCGACTAATTCTTCCTTTTCTACCAACATTACTGTGAGGTAGGTGTGAAAACTATGTCTTTGGGTACAGCCATTAAGCAAATATTTAAATAAATTCTCTTTCAAAATGAAGACCATGAATAATCTGACTATGAGCATGTCACAAGGGCATTAGGAAGCACTAATAGCTTCCGATCGTTTTGCTGTAGATCACACTGCCTAGGTCAGACACAGTTCCCTTCACAGGATGCAGTCCAAGGGACTCAAACATTAAGCCATCATGTTGAAATAGTACTTTGTTTATTTTAAAGGCTGACAAAAGCGTGTATCTGGACATGCAGATTTCTTTGGCTCTGCCGAAAGACTCATTTATTTTGCTTCTGCAGGCTGATTCTCCTCACAAACTGGGGGAAAATGATTTTCTTTGAGCCATGAACTTGTGCAAATGTTTCCTTTACTTTGTCTTAGTGAGTGGGCAGAGTCTGAACTAAAGAAGAGTGTAATGTTGTGATGTATTCATGATGATGAGGACGAAGAGGACAATGATGCCTTTGTACCTCCGAGAAAATGTAAGCGTGGGTCACAGTGTTGAGGAAGAGTAGCACACCAGCAGCTCTGGGAATGGGCTTTAAGCCTCCCTAAACTACACTGCAAATCACTAAATGAGGAAATTAGACACTTGCCTTCTTTTCTCTTCATCTCTATTTTTATTTCACTACTTTGTGTTTAAAACAATAAATTTATTCTCTCTATAGCTACTGTCATTAATTGGTTCATTTATTCATTGACACATTCAAAAATTTTTTTTGAGAACTTGCATATACCAGACACTGTACTAAGTGCCAGAGAAACAAAGATGAAAATATATGGTTCCTTCCCTCAGGAAGTCTATATTCTAGTTGGCAAACAGATATATCCACCAGTATTTGTAATGACATAATATGTAGATGCACAAAATGCAGTACAGTTACATCGTAGATGAAGGAAAGCCTGCTGGTGACACTAGGGAAGGCTTCCAGAGTGGGACCATATTTACACTCAGACTTGAATAAACAGTTTTCCCACTGAGTAATGGGAAGGCCTTCTAGACAAATGCAAAAACACAAAGGCCAAAGACGTGACACCTCTAGACTGAGAGTTCAGTGTTGCTGCATCACCTAGGGAAACACCTAGGAAAGAGAGGACAGGCTTAAACAGAAATCAGACCCTAAGGCAAAATTAGACAGAAATCAGACCCTAATGGGTATACAAGATTACTACTCAAAGGAGATTAGCTTTAATCCTTAAGGAAGTGGGCAGCAATTGAAGAGTTCTGCCAAGAGAGTAATATAATCAGATCTCAATGATGAAAATGCACTGAGATATTATGTAGAGCATAAATTAGAGGAATAAGTACAAGTCATTCCAGGCTTTTCTCTCTTTTTCCAAAACTTGCGCCTTCTTCCTCAAAATAAAGTTTCACAATTAATGAAAGTGTACGTAGGTATTTTGAAATTGATACATTTGCTATTAATTTGATATACTGAAACACCTACTTGCAAATCAGGTCTCTGATAGTTTTACAAACATTTGCAAATTGTAATCTAATTTGAAATAGGCAGTTCAGTAGAATAAAGTTCCTTTTGGTGCTTCAGAGGTATCAAGAAAAAAAAATATGATCCTGTTGCCAAAAGATTAGCCATGTGCATTTGTGGCCACAGAGAAGGAAATGTCTCCATAATTCTAGTAGGACCTCACATTAGCATGCACATACTTACTCCTTGGAAGGAAAGTTATGACCAACCTAGACAGCATATTAAAAAGCAGAGACATTACTTTGCCAACAAAGGTCTGTCCAGTCAAGGCTATGGTTTTCCCAGTGGTCGTGTATGGATATGAGAGTTGGACTATAAAGAAAACTGAGCACAGAAGAATTGATGCTTTTGAACTGTGGTGTTGGAGAAGACTCTTGAGAGTCCCTTGGACTGCAAGGAGATCCAACCAGTCCATCCTAAAGGAAATCAGTCCTGGGTGTTCATTGGAAGGACATGTTGAAGCTGAAACTCCAATACTTTGGCCACCTGATGCGAAGAGCTGACTCATTTGAAAAGACCCTGATGCTGGGAAAGATTGAGGGCGGGAGGAGAAGGGGATGACAGAGGATGAGATGGTTGGATGGCATCACCGACTCAATAGACATGGGTTTGGGAGGACTCCAGGCAATGGTGATAGACAGGGAGGCCTGGCATGCTGTGATTCATGGGGTCGCAAAGAGTCGGACATGACTGAGCGACTGAACTGAACTTGTCAAGAAGCTTATTTTTAGGCAGAAACACTCAGTGGGCAGTGAATAACCCTTGATCTTTCCCCAACCAGCAATTAGTCCTGTTTGCTTACTACCTGAATCATCTCATACTGTTTTGGCATAATTCTGGTAGTTTTCAACATACTTATAGCTTCAAAGCATGATTTCTCCAGATTAACATACAATGTAGTTAAGGTAAAATAACACAGCAAAGACAAATCTATCTACTTTGGTCATTATAGAATTTTACTTAAAAGAAAAATCTCTCCTTTCTTTTCAGGGCAATGCTATTCTAGGAGTCTGCCCTGGAATAAAATTCTAATGCAAAGCCAGTCTTAAAGTACTGAACCCAAAAGAATTTGGCATAAATAAGACATGGAGTTAGCTGACATGAGATATTGCATTTATTCCATTGTTGGCGAGGACAAAACTGGGCTGTTACTGTCACAGGTGAAAAGTGTTTTCAAAATCTGCTCTGGTGCTTGTTAGATAAGGGGCTGCCTTAGTCTGAATAACCTGAACAAGATTTATACACATCACTGAAATGGACTCATGTTTACAGTATGTCCTTGCTCCCCAGGATTAACAGTGCAAGGGCAGTGTGAGAGACATCAAGCAAGGAAACCTCAAACAACCTTTGAGGAAGTGCTAGGAAGCTGCTTAGAAGAAAACAGATTTTCTGAATCTTCTCTGTGATTCCTCGCAGGCAACAAACTCGTTCTTGCAGCAAGAAAAGACCCTAAGCTGCTCTTATGACCTGAGTGGGGAACTTTCAGCTGGGAGAACGTTCTAACTAAAAATGGTTAAACTGTATTAAATAAATCTCAGTTCCATTGCCGTATTCTCTAGAAAAAGTAAGATGCTTTGCAGAAAAGCCATCACAGACACGAATGATGGTCCTCAGTGTGAAGTTTTTAAAATACGCTAACTTACCACCATTATGATGAAAGGAAGCCTTTATGAAAAGTGGGGATTCATACCCACTTGGTATATTTTTTCTTTTCTTTTTCTAACTGCAGAGGGATTCTTTCTTGAATGTTCTCACTCGCAGACAATCCAGCTCTTTCCTGTGCTCCTAGGGACTGAGCTATTTTCAAGTCCCTTTATGATCTATGCAGAAATTATCTCTACTTTCAAACCATCAAATGTAGTGCGTGGGTGCAATGGCAGCCATCCAGTGAGCTGAAAAGCTCTCATGACTTGGCATACAATCTTTCCCTGGGCCCTTCAGTAATGGCATTTCACTTAATACAATATGCCCCTAACTGAGTCTTAGTGATTTCAAATGAATTTAGTCTCCTTATCAATATCCTCTGTTTGGTGGTTTGCTTGCTCTTCAGTGTGCTGTGCCAATAAATCCAGCATGAGTGCTGCCTGCTTTCCTCTCAATTGTCTGGCCTTTCTCCTGTGAAAGCAAACACCAGGGAGCAGAAAAAGAGGCTCTCAAAAAACTTGTATCATAAATGTAAATATCAATAAACTTGGAAGGTTGACAAGGGCATGCTCTCAGTAGATCTGGGCATGTTGCTGACTGTTTTACAAGTGGGATACTGGAATAGTAGGAAGCCCAAGTAGCTTGCTCATCGTCCTAAAAGGACACGTCAAAATGTGAATCCAGAAAAATTGTTGACCTGTTCAGAGACGAACTCCAGGAGTGTTATCACAGAGTGAGGTTGCACGGTCCTAAAAGGAAAGTATCTCAGGCTTGCCAGGGATTTCTAAATTCTACATCATCTCTATGTAAGAAATCAGAATCAGATTGCAATTGATGAAGGGGTTTACTGTCCTCCACACTGAAGCCTCTTAGGAAATATTTTCTGCTCTGTTGTTTGTTTTCTCTCTTTTTTTTTTTTTTTGTATGCTTCCCTCTCTTCTGTTCTTAAATAAACTATTTTGAGATGACTAGAGATTCATATGAACCTGTAAGAAATCATGTAACAAGATCACACACACTTCTTAACCAGATTTCTCCAATGGTAATGTCTTACGAACCCATAGTACAATATGATAACCAGAGAGTGATATTGATTTAGTAAAGACATAGAGGCTTCCATCAACACAAGTATCCCTTGATTGCCCTTTTATAGCCATCCCCACACTTACTTTCCATCCCTACCATCCTGGGACCCTGAAATCACTAATCTTTTCCATTTCTCTGATTCTGTGATTTCAAAAATATTACATATGTAGAATCATGGGGCTGGGTTTTTTCATTCAGAGTAATTCTGTGGAGAGTCATTCTATATGTATCAATAGTTTGTTCTTTTCCATTGCAGAGTAATATTTTTTGGTATGGATGTACCACAGTTCATTTAACCATTCACCTGATGAAGGATATCAAGATAGTGTCTAGTTTGGGGCTATTACAAATAACATTACCATAAATATGTCTATATATATATATCTGATATATATATATCAGAGAAGGCAATGGCACCCCACTCCAGTACTCTTGCCTGGAAAATCCCATGGATGGAGGAGCCTGGTAGGCTGCAATCCTTGGTGTCGCTAAGAGTCGGGGACGACTGAGCAACTTCATTTTCACTTTTCACTTTCATGCATTGGAGAAGGAAATGGCAACCCACTCCAGTATTCTT
>NW_011495046.1:3061761-3083005 GCF_000754665.1 Bison bison bison | reverse complement strand
TATATATATATATATATATATATATAAATATATATATATTTCTGAGTGAACATAGGTTTTCATTTTTGGGGGGATAAATTTCCAGAAGTGTAATTGCTGGGCTACATAGTAGTCACAGGTTTATTTATTTATTTATTTTTTGAAGAAAAGTCCAAAATGTTTTTTACTGTGACTGCACCATTGTTTATTCTTAGCAGCAGTGTGTGAGTGGTCTGGTTTTTCCACATTCTCTCCAGCATTTAGTATTATCACTATTATTTTTTTGTTGTTTTAGCTACTCTGAGGTTTATAGCAATATCTGGTGGTTTAATTTGCATTTCCTTAATGGCTTATGATGTTGAATGTCTTTTTGTGTGTTTACTTGCCATCAATATATTCTTTTGTTTTGTTTATCCTATTTTCTAATAGAATTTTTTATATTGAATTTTGAGAGTTCACTAAATATTCTAGATATTAGTCTTTTGTCAAATAGGAGGTTTGAAAAAATTTTTTCCTGGTCTGTAACTTGCCTTTTCATCCTTATAAAATATCTTTCACAGGGGAAAAGTTTTAATTTTATAGTCTAATGAGTTGATTTTTTGCTAATTTGGTTGTGATTTTTCTATTAGGTCAAAAAGCTCTTTACCTGTTCCTAGACTGAAAATTTTCTACCATGTTTTTTTTTTTGAAAATTTTATAATTTTAAATAAATTCTGTGAAACATTTTCAGTTTTGTTTTTTTAATTAGATGTGAGACTTAGGTTATGGTTCACTTTTTGACAATGATTGTTCAGTTGCCTCAGCACCCTTTGTTGAAAAGTCTATCTTGCTTCTGTTGAAGGCTTTTGCACGTTTGTAAAAAAACACCAGCTAGCACTCCAGGTTTCATACATTCTGTAAGGAATTTAAAAGTCACCACTCTGTCCTATGAATCTGAACAAACTGAAAATCAATAACTTAGAAATTTATCAGAAAAGTGAGGTTACAGGGCAAATTTCATCCCCCCAAATTGGAGAGACAGAAAGAAAATACAGAAAATTACAATTTAGCGGAACAGAAACTTGAGCAGAACCCTCTCTGGGAGCCAGTGCTATTGTAGGACAACCGAAAGTATAATCGACAATTTGTCGGAAGCTCATTGTGGACAAATCTGAAAGTTAAAAACTTCAGGGAGACCCAGTCATGGGGGAGCTCCACACATCTGTGATTTTGCCTCCAAGATCTCTAATAGTCCTAGTAAAGGTCAGAGAAAAATCCTCTCAAGCTTCCAGAAGGGCAGAGGAAAAGGAACCATTTTTAAATATACCAGAGCATTTGGTTCTTCTTAACAAAGCCACTTTCAGGAGAAACTATTTCACTAGATACTATTGGGGTTTCATCTGAGCTTACTTAAACAGAAGGGAAGGGAAATAATCAGATTCAGCTTTCTCTAGTTTTCTACGTTGGGGAAGGTAGATACCTTCAGCTTCCTCCTCCTGCCTGGCCTGAAAGACACTAGTGAAACTGACAGTCCAGGAGCACAGTCTTACAAAGAGACTGATACCTAATCATCAAGGCACACTTCCCCACCCACCATACCATTACATTATTAAAGGCCTATTCACTACAGTTTATTTTACCCAGTATATCATGTCTACTTTTCAATTAAAAATTACAAGGCATACTAAAAGGCAAAACACAAAATCTGGAGAGACTGAATGAGCATTGGAACCAAAGTCAGATATGGCAGAAATGTTGGAATTATCAGACCAGAAATTTTTTAAAACTATGATTGATATACTAAAGGCTTTAATTTAAAAAGTAGACAAAATTCAAGAACAGACAATATAAACAAATGAAAATTCTAAGAGAAAAGTCAAAAAGAAATGCTAGAGATAAGAAAGCACTGTCACAGAAATGGAGACTGCCTTTGATGGGCTTATTAGCAGGCCAGACATGTCTGAAGACAGAATCTGAGCTTGAAGATATGCCAATAGAAACTTCCAGATTGTGGGAAAATGCTGAAGTAGGAGAACCCAGTCCCCCCATCTCACCACAAAGAGCAATGATTGAACAGCTATCCATGAACAAAATCAGCGCTAGGAGACTCTAGAGTTTACTTAGGAAGTTCTAGCAACATTGTGGAACAAAAAAAAAAAAAAAACAAGAATAATTGCAGAATACATTAATATTATAATATGGTGATGTGTTAATTTCTTATCCTAGTGGAAAATTTTAAAAAAGTGTTAAAAAGAGCTATAGCTTCAACAGTGTGTTAATGGATACACAATATTAAAAGGTGTAACTACTGACATTAAAATTATAAAAGAGGGGAATAAAAGGGTAGAGTCTGTATATGTGATAGAAGTTATCATCAGTGTAAAGTAGACATTACATGCCTAAGACATTTTATGTAAGTCTCATGGGAATCACAAGGCAAAAATCTTGCCTTGTGATAGATACGTGAAAAGAAAAGCAGAATGGAATCAAAGGATATCACTATGGAAAAGCATCAATTTATAAAGGAAGACAGCAAGAAAGGAAGAAAACAAAAATGGAAGTACAAAATATCAAGAAAAAAAACAAATGGTATTGATAAGTCCTTACATGTCAATAATTATTTAATGTTAATGGATTACATTCTCCAGTCAAAAGATATATAATGGCTGGATAGATTAAAAGAAAAAAAAAGTCTCAACTATATGCAGCCTACAAGAAACTAACTCACTTTAGCTTTCAGGACACACATAGGCTCAAAATGAAAAGATAGCAAAAGATACTCCATGTAAGTAGAAGGAAAAGAGATCAGAGATAGCTACACTTGCATCATATGAAATGGACCTGAAGCCAAAAATGATAACAAGAGACAAAAATGACCATTGTAATATAACTGGGTCAATTAATTAAGAAGATATAATAATTGTAAATATACATATACCCTACTTTGGACCATCTCAGTATTTTGAACACTTACAGATCTGAAGGAAGAAATAGACAACAATACAATAATAGTAGGAGAGAGTTCAATACCCACTTTCAATAATGGGTAGATCATCCAGACAGAAAATTAACAAGGAAATGTTAGATTTGAAACATACTTTAGACCAAGTGGAACTAAGAAACTCATTGAGAGCATGTCATCCAACAGCAACAAAATGCACATTCTTCTCAAGCACATAAGGAATATTATCAAGGACATCTATATGGTGGGGGGGGGGGGCGGTGTTATGCATGTGTGGAGACAGGGGATATACGGGAACTCTTTTTCCTCTCCTTCTGGAAATCTGATGACACGAGCGTTAAGACATTTTGCTATAGTTCTGTAGGTCCCTGAGGCTCTATTTATTTTAAAATTTCAGTTTTCTTTCTCTCTGTTCAGACTGGGTCACTGGTATTGTCCTATCCTTCAGTTCAGTGATTCTTTACTCTGTTTCTTCCATCCTATTGTTGAGTTCATCACTAAGTTTTTATTTCAGTTATATTTTTTAGTTTTAAAATTTCCACAAGATTCTCCTATATATTGTTGACCAAGACATCTGATAATTTGCTGTTGGTATGTTTTCATTGGTTTTTTTGTTTGTAATTGCTTACTGAAGCATTTTTATGATGACAGCTTTGTCAAGTAATTCTAAAGTCTATCATCTGTTTTGGAATCTATTCTTTTCTTTTTTTTAAATCTCATTTGATACCTTCTAGTTTCTTGAGTCTCTGTCATCCCTGGGTTGGAATATATTCATTTTCATTTTTATCTAATTTGACACCTTCTAGATTCTTGATATGATGAGTGACTTTCAATTGAATCTTTGACATTTTAGTTATTATATTTTGAAAGTCTACATTTTATTTAAATTTCTTTTAGCTGACTTCTTCTGGCACTTCTTGAGCAAGGGAATGACAGTGTCACCTCATCACTATTAGGCTTGGATAGAAATTCAGGTTCACTGCTTGCCTTTCTTTGTACTACACCCAAGGCAGGCAGTACTCCTTATTACTTCTGGGTGTGGTAGGAGTTTTGGCTCCCCACTAGGCCTTCACTGATAACTTCCTGGATGAGAGGGGTTGGAATGCCCGATTACTGCCTCCCATATTATTTCCATGGACACAGAGCAGGTAGTAGGGAAAGGAAACTCATTGCAGCAGGATGAAAGTCATGACTTTCCACTATGTCTGCTCTGACACCTCTCCAATGGAGAAATGAGGAGGGATTGGATGGCTCCTTATTTTCAAGGAGGTATGGAATTCTAGGCCATGTGGTCTCAACTGATATCACTTTGGTGGGGGGTTGTAACTATCCAAAAGGGGTGAAAGTCTGAGTTTCCAACATAGCTTTTGCTGACATGCGTGGGGTAAGCCCATGATTTATTATGGCTTTCTTCTTCTCTAAGAGTCTTTTGTTGTTGTTGTTACTGATATTATTAAATACTCTTTTGATATTTGTTTTATATATTGGATTGGTCAAAAAGTTCATTCAGGCTTTTCTGTAAGATGTTGCAGAAAAAACAGAATGAACTTATTGGCCAACCCAATGTATTGTCCAGGGTTGAACTGTATTTAGAGTGAAGAAAAAGAAAAAAAAAAATGTGTCTGTTTCCTGGAAGCTGAAGACCTACCAAATGCTGATTTAATATCATCCCATGGATGTAAGAGTTGGACTATAAAGAAAGCTGAGCACCAAAGAATTGATGCTTTTGAACTGTGGTGTTGGAGAAGACTCTTGAGAATCCCTTGGACTGCAAGGAGATCCAACCAGTCCATCCTAAAGGAAATCAGTCCTGAATATTCATTGGAAGAACTGATGCTGAAGCTGAAACTCCAATACTTTGGCCACCTGATGTGAAGAACTGACTCATTTGAAAAGACCCTGATGCTGAGAAAGACTGAAGGCAGGAGGGGAAGGGGATGAAAGAGGATGAGATGGTTGGATGGCATCACTAACTCAATGGACATGAGTTTGAGTAAACTCCAGGAGTTGGCGATGAACAGGAAGGCCAGGCATGCTGCAGTCCACGGGGTCGCAAAGAGTCAGACATGACTGAACTGAACTGACTGAAGGTCTGGACTTAAGCGTGACTTCCCACAGGTGAGAGCTAATGCCTATTCCAAAACATTGTTTCTCCCTCTCAAGATCTCATATGATACCTGAATCTTCCAAATGTTGGATTATTTTTTTCTTTTCTCTAATGTGAACAATGCTCAGCTACTTTGAAAAAGAGTTCAACCAGTAAAAGCTACTCATATCTGAGAACTATTCAATTAATCCATTAATTTGTTCTTTAGGAGAACTTATAACAAAGGAATCATAAAATCTAAGTTTAGGTTATAAAAAGAAGACTAGAGGCCTTCATTGGAAGAACCCTAGTGTAAGTTATAGGGCACTTGGGACAAAGGCAAGGACACTGTGCAGCTGAGAGATGACATGCAGAGACTGGCAGGGGAATCGAATAGGGGTTTCTATTTGTCACTACACTCAGTTGGGCCCTTCATGCCACTACGTTTCCTTAGATCATCCATTTTCCTACTGACTATTTCAGATCTCTCCCTCTCTGTAAATCTATACCAGCTCTCTCCCCTCTTCATTGCACATCTACCTACCTACTTGTTGAATAAATGGTCATTCTACAGAGAAGACAGTACAAGAAGGGCAGAAATAGCAAACCAGAATTATTACAGGATATATCTGAGACTTCTATGTTTTCATGGTTGTTTAGTCATTAAGTCATGTTCACCTCTTTTGCAACCCCATGGACTATATATAGCCAGCCAGGCCCCTCTGTCCATGGAATTTTCCAGGCAAGAATACTGGAGTGGGTTGCTATTTCCTTCTCCAGGGGATCTTCCTGACCCAGGCACTGAACCTGTGTCTCCCGCACTGGCAGGCAGATTCTTTCCCACTGAGTTACCAGGGAAGCCCATGGAGCTTCTGTAACCTCACCCAATTCTGCTAGACAGTTTTGACCCCAAGGATCTAAGTGGGTAAAAGGCCTAAAATGTCATTTTTTTAAATGCAGAAAATATAGTGTTCAAGGGACCCAGATAAGTATTTTAGCTTAAAGTTTAAAAATAAAGTTAAAAGCAATTTAATAATATAAATGTAAGTATTATGCAACTGCTTTCCTGGTTTCTTAAATCCCTGCCTTTGGAGGTGAAGTTTGGAATAGTCCTAGTTATTTGGTATAAAAGGAAGATTGCCCGGAAAATTTTATTAAAAAATCTTTTACATAGTACTTTTATTCTGGCTAGTGAATGCCTCCACCACTTAACAAAACATGCTGTAGAGAACGCTTGCATTGAAGGAGATTTGAGATTTCAAAAGGAAAGCCTGCCCACAAAAAAAACTTGAAAAAGTTATAAATAAATAAAGTTTAAAAAAAAATCATTGCAAAAAAAAAAAAAACACATAGATCACTCAATTGAGGGATCATAATCTTAATTTGGAGGGACTTGCATTTTCCAATAATTTTTCAGAAAAAAAGAAAACCAAGTTTGACTCACTGCCCACTTTTCTTAGTTTCAATTCAATAGCTCAGTCATGTGCAACTCTTTGTGACCCCATGGACTGCAGCACACCAGGCCTCCCTGTCCATCACTAACTCCCAGAGCTTGCTCAAACTCATATTCATCGAGTCAGCGATCCCATCCAACCATCTCATCCTCCCTCATCCCATTCTCCTCCTGCCTTCAATCTTTCCCAGCATCAGGGTCTTTTCAAACGAGTCAGTTCTTTGCATCAGGTGGTCAAAGTATTGGAGCTTCAGCTTCAGCATCAGTCCTTCCAATGAATATTCAGGAATGACTTCCTTTAGGATTGACTGGTTTGATCTCCTTGCAGTCCAAGGGACTCTCAAGAGTCTTCTCCAATGCCACAGTTCAAAAGCATCAATTTTTCAGTGCTCAGCTTTCTTTATGGTTCAACTCTCACATCCATACGTGACTACTGGAAAAACCGTAGCTTTGACTAGATGGACATTTGCTAGCAAAGCAATGTCTCTGCCTTTTAATATGCTGACTAGGTTGGTCATAGCTTTTCTTCCAAGGAGCAAGTGTCTTTTAATTTCATGGCTGGAATCACCATCTGCAGTGATTTTGGAGCCCAGGAAAATAAAGTCTGTCACTATTTCAATTGTATCCCCATCTATTTGCCATGAAGTGTTGGGGATGGATGCCATGATCTTAATTTTTTGAATGTTGAGTTTTAAACCAGCTTTTTCAACCACCTCTTTGACTTTCATCAAGAGGCTTTTCAGTCGCATTTCTTAGTTTACCCATTTAAAAATCCAAAGTTTTTCCAGTTTTCAAATAATTCCCCTCTCCTCTTTTGATCACTATTAAACCATAATATTCACTTTTCCAGGGAATTCCATCATAAAATTACTATTTCAACTTTCAGACCTCAAGACTCCACCCATTTTTTTTTTTACTCCTAAAAAAACTGCACCCTTTTTAGAAGAAAAATCCACTGAAAAATTTTTCTTTAACCAAACACAGCTGTTCTTTAAAAAAATGTTACAGTGAATGCTGGATGTTATTTATGAGGATAATTTTCTAATTGTTAGTTTTATTCTTTGGTTCTATAGCTTTAAAATGGGTATTTTTGATTAAAATAAAAGGGGGAAGATCAGAGGCCTGTGACAACTCTGAAGAAGGCTTTCTATGTCTTATACATTTACCTGCTAAAAACAACAGAGACGTCGATGCACTGTTCAGGCTATTCTGTACAGGGCATCAGCACTGTTATCTATAGGAAGAAAAATGCTTGTCATTGGTCTATTTAGGTCTCCTCATCTACATCCTTTGGCAGCATTTGAAGATATTGTCCACCTTCTTCTCTTTCCACTTACCTTGTTGACATTTTCTTTTCTCTCAGCTTTGTGTAATATGCATCTTGTCTCCATGCTTTATTTTTAATTATTTTTTTTGATCCAAAAAAAATACCCTTACCCTCTGCCTGTCCTCTCTGTTTTAATGAGTTTAAGACAATTCCTTTTGTTATTTGTTTTGAATAGTTAATACATTCTCATGTTTCAAAAATCAAAACAATAGCACAAGGTATATACTGACAAGATTCCCTTTCACTTGGTCCTTATTTTCCTTGCCACCATACATGATCACCTTGATCAATTTTGAATGTTTTAGTGTTTTTTAATATTCAAATAAATATTTATTTAAAATATATATTCTACTTTTCCATATGTTTTTACACAGAGGATGGTACTCTTTATAGACTGTTCTGAACCATGTGTTTTTTACTTAATATATATTATTAATCTTTGCATATTACTACAGCTTTTCAATAGTTATATAATATTTCATTTTACTGATATATCTTAGTTTACCTAGCCACTCCCCTCCTGATGAATACTTGCTTTGTTAAAAAAAAAAAATCACTCTAATTGATAGCATATGTCAATTTGGACATATAGGGGTGAGCCTGTAAGTTCTTGGAAGTGGGATGGTTGGGATAATGTCTCTTCTATTATAAGCTTTAGCTTATCACTATTAATAAACTTACAGACTTCAATTTATCTCTACTATCTGGATTCATCCCTCACTTACATCTTGTACTTGAGAATCTACCCAAGCTTCTCTCTCAAATTGTCAAATACCTTCTACACATTGTTACTTCAATGTTCTGTGGACACTTCAAATTTGTCATTTATCATGTTGAATTTATCCTTTTATATTTTAATTCTCTAACCTGGTGCTCCTTTGGTTGTTCTCTTACCTATGAAGTATTTTTTACATTAAAAAAAAAAAAAAAAGCGCTTTCTTTTGATCCCTTTTATTCCCTGCCTTTCTTTAAAACACAAACTAGTTGTTTGGTCAAATGCTCCATTCTCTTTCCAATTCTTCATTTTGCCTCCATTTGATTCAGGTACAATATGAAAACTGGAAGGGGGGTCATTTCCTAGACTCTTCATATCCCACATTTTTCTTTATCTCAGACCTGAATTAAACAATAATGGAACAATTCTGCCTGCTGCTTGAAAAGGCGACATAAGATAACATGTGATGATTTCACATTTAGTAGATTAGATGTCTCTCTGTTACCAGGACTTTAAAAATGAGTACCATAAAAAACAAATTTCTCACTCATAGATGTTACTCAATTAAATGACTGGTACTCAGTTGAACTTTCTGCCTTTTCAGTTTATTTTGGCTTGTGTCATCTGTTAACTTGAAAACACATTTAACTCTGGGTCACACATTTGGTAGTCACCACATGATTTCCCTGCTATAAAATGCTATGAAATAATAACTGGTATGGAATTAACCAGGGCATTCAAACCACAGAGCTGCTAGATACATTTCATTTCCAGTGGGAATGTTAAACTTTCAAGGAAACCATTAGCTCTGGCCACAGTATTGGGATTGGCCTATTTTATCCTATTTTATTTACTTAGTTCCAAGTAAGCAACCTTGACTTTTGAAAAAATTCTATTAACTTTTGACAAAATTAACTTAGTTTTTAGGCAGGTAGAGCCTTTGTCCAACATCAAAGGGTTAAGCCTTAGTGGAGAATGAGCGTACCTAATTTTATCTGTTTGAGACATACCCCCATATTTGTCATTTTGTAGAAGTCTTATCTGTCACAATTCTCCTACATCACTTGCTTTTCAGAGTTAATATAGAAAACACATCTAGAGGTAACATATAAATATCCAATAGCAGAATAGGTTCTTCCTGAAAAAATCTTTCTGCTATACTAATCTGTAGAAGAGAACATGAAAATTACACATATATTGATCAAACACTGATAACTAAAGAGGGATATACAATGATCAAGAATACTCCGGTTAGTGTGTAATTATATAAGATAGCATTGGCCAACTAAATTTGAATTTTGAGGGCAGAGCAATTCTACTGAAAAAGCTATTTTTAAAACTATAATGGGTTTTGACTTGTGATTCTAAAATGCACAAATCTGACCATAATAAGACCTCCTCAAGGAACAGGTTGTACACCAATATACTTATTAACAACTTCCTATTTATATTAAATATCAGAGGAACTAACTAGTTGTCAGTGGTAATGAACTGAAGACCATGTATTTGCAGCAATTTTGACAACATAGTGGTAGCATAATCAGAGGGGGTCTGGAAATTTATCTGCTTGTGGAGAAGTGGCATATTTACCCATTCTGCAAAAGAACTTAAATTCAACCTCTTTCACTTTTAAAAATAAACAAACCTGAGTTCTGCCATTTGGTAAAAATTAGTCATGTGAAAGGGCACACACATGATACACACACACACAAACACATACTGACTTATGTGTATTTTTTTAGGTTGACTGTTTTAAACTTAAAAACATAGTTCAAGTTATACTTTATAGAAAATACTGATACCTCTACTACTACAGTTTGCAAATACAATTGCATGGCAAACAACCACAAAATTGTATATTAGGTGCATGACAAAAATATTATTGTAAATCAATTCTTACATTGGTAAATTATAGAAACAATATGCCTCTATTTTTAAACAACAGTGCTATGGCAAACTGGTCATAATATGCTTAAGTTACTACCATAAGCAATAGATTTGGAGCATTATGAGTTAAACATATACTTTCTTAAGTTCTGTGAATTATGTGGATTAATTCTGAACATTTCTGACTGAACTAGTGAATCAAAACAGAACTTGCCACATTCTCTACAAACAACAATATAGACAATGTTTATAGAAATACCAACTCAGATACACACCGAATCATTTTGGGGGATAATGATGTGTAGGACAGCATTCACTTTAATGCAAGAACCTCAAATGGGCAGTTCAAGGACATTTCTAATTTGCAGAAAGTGAAGAGGAACTAAAAAGCCTCTTGATGAAAGTGAAAGAGGCGAATGAAAATTTGGCTTAAAGCTCAATATTCAGAAAACTAAGATCATGGCATCTGGTCCCATCATTTCATGGCAAATAGATGGGCAAACAGTGGAAACAGTGTCAGACTTTATTTTGGGGGGCTCCAAAATCACTGCAGATGGTGACTGCAGCCATGAAATTAAAAGACGCTTACTTCTTGGAAGGAAAGTTATGACCAACCTAGACAGCATATTAAAAAGCAGAGACATTACTTTGCCAACAAAGGTCCATCTAGTCAAGGCTATGGTTTTCCCAGTGGTGATGCATGGATGTGAGAGTTGGACTGTGAAGGAAGCTGAGCACCGAAGAATTGATGCTTTTGAACTGTGGTGTTGGAGAAGACTTTGAGAGTCCCTTGGACTGCAAGGAGATCCAACCAGTCCATCCTAAAGGAGATCAGTCCTAGGTGTTCATTGGAAGGACTGATGCTAAAGCTGAAACTCCAATACTTTGGCCACCTCATGCAAAGAGTTGACTCATTGGAAAAGACCTGATGCTGGGAGGGATTGGGGGCAAGAGGAGAAGGGGACAAAGGATGAGATGGCTGAATGGCATCACTGACTCAATGGACATGAGTTTTGGTAGACTCCAGGAGTTGGTGATTGACAAGGAGGCCTGACATGCTGCAATTCATGGGGTCGCAAAGAGTTGGACACGACTGAGCGACTGAACTGACTGAAATTTGTTTTCAAGACCTAAAAACATGGTTTTGAAAAAAATTCAAGAGCCTACACTGGGCACAGAATGCTATTTAAATTGAATTTATAATCTGTTTAGGGTGTATGAAGTTATGCTATAATGTACAAACTCCACAGGACTTGAACTTTTGAACCATAGCCTATTTTTCTTTTCTTTTTTTTGTATCTTTATTTTCTCCCTTTTAAATCCTGGAAGACATGAAGCAGAATATGATCCAACAGAAACTGTTAAGAGTAGAAAAATCTGAAAAATATTATCCTCGAGATAATATAATACAGATTATCTATAAATATACTGCCCAGATGAAATACAAACATTTATATATACCTAAAAATGCATGTAAATACAGGTATTCATACACACAGATTTTACAAAAATCAAAATACATAGTTCAGTTCAGTCGCTCAGTTGTGTCCGACTCTTTGCAACCCCATGAACCTCAACACGCCAGGCCTCCCTGTCCATCACCAACTCCCAGAGTCCACCCAAACCCATGTCCATTGAGTCAGTGATGCCACTGAACCATCTCATCCTCTGTCGTTCCCTTCTCCTCCCACCTTCAATCGTTCCCAACATCAGAGTCTTTTCAAATGCGTCAGCTCTTTACATCAGGTGGCCAAAATATTGGAGTTTCAGCTTCAACATCAGTCCTTCCAATGAACACCCATACTGATCTCCTTTATGATGGACTAGTTGGATCTCCTTGCAGTCCAAGGGACTCTCAGGAGTCTTCTCCAACACCACAGTTCAAAAGCATCAATTCTTCTGTGCTCAGCTTTCTTTATAGTCCAACTCTCACATCCAAACATGACAACTGGAAAAACCATAGTCTTGACTAGACAGATCTTTGTTGGCAAAGTAATGTCTCTGCTTTTTAATATGCTGCCTAGGTTGGTCATAACTTTCCTTCCAAGGAGTAAGCGTTTTTTAATTTCATGGCTGTAATCACCATCTGCAGTGATTTTGGAGCCAAGAAAAATAAAGTCAGCCACTGTTTCCCCTGTTTGCCCATCTATTTGCCATGAAGTGATGGAACCAGATACCATGATCTTAGTTTTCTGAATGTTGAGCTTTAAGCCCACTTTTTCACTCTCCTCTTTAACCTTCATCAAGAGACTCTTCAGTTCTTCTTCACTTTCTGCCATAAGGGTGGTATCATCTGCATATCTGAGGTTATTGATATTTCTCCCGGCAATCTTGATTCCAGCTTGTGCTTCCTCCAGCCCAGCATCTCTCATGATGTACTCTGCATATAAGTTAAATAAGCACGGTGACAATGTACAGCCTTGACATACTCCTTTTCCTATTTGGAACCAGTCTGTTGTTCCATGTCCAGTTCTAACTGTTGCTTCCTGACCTGCATACAGATTTCTCAAGAGGCAGGTCAGGTGGTCTGTTATTCCCATCTTTTTCAGAATTTTCCACAGTTTATTGTGATCCACACAATCAAAGGCTTTGGCATAGGTCAATAAAGCAGAAATAGATGTTTTTCTGGAACTCTCTTGCTTTTTTAATGATCCAGTGGATGTTTGCCATTTGATCTCTGGTTTCTCTGCCTTTCTACATAAACTTTCTATAATTTATATACAATATATTTTTTCCCATAACATCATATGAACTCATCTCTAATTTTCATATCTGTTTGGTAGAAATACTATATATGATGTGTTACTGTGTATTTCTTTGTAACCCAACTCTGAAATCTTGATATCAGTTTGGTGAGATTATTTCAACACAGCTATGAAAAAAATACTACAAAAAAAAAAAAAAAAGAAAAAAAAATACTACAAACCAGTGCTGGAATTATTGTCCTGTTTCCTTTCAAGAGGTAATGAAGTAATGGAGAAAACATTAATGATACAAGTTTTTTAAAATATACCATGTTTATAATGCTTATATTATGAATAGTGACAACACCGAAGTAGTAATTCTCACACTATTCAAGAAGTCAATTATCGTATGTAGCAAGGAAGTTCTTACTGAAGAATGAGTGACATGCTGACTTTTGTTCTTGTCCCTTTTGTTTCCTTTTGTCTTAACATAAAATTTAAATATCAACAAATATCAATATTCATGTGAGAACTAAATCCAGAGAACCAGTTGTTAAACAGCATGCTACTTATGCCTCCCACATTCCACATCCACACCATCACTGAATATTAATAATTCTAAAAATCATTTATTCCTTGGAAAATTAAAAGTAGCATGTCATTGCAGAGCAATTTTTCATATACTTATTGGATAATTTAATTTCTTTTTTGCATGAAAATTGTTTCTATTCGTCCGCATTTTTACTGGGGTTATAATGCTTATTTTATTAATTTGCAAGAGCTTTTTTAAAACATGGGGCATAGTAACTTCTTGTTAATATTTGTTGAAAACATTTCTACCAGTTTCTCTTTGTTGCGTAACATTTATGTATTTTTGATATAATGTTTCTGCCTTTTTGAATGTGCATTTTCCTAATCCACAAGTAGTTAAATATTCATTCATCTATCTTCTCTTATGTGGTAATCATTTCTGTGTTTAATGTCTCAGCATATCCAGGTGTTTTTTATACATATTTTCACTAATACCCATTTTTTCTAATCCAATTTATTGACTAATTCTACCCTTGTTATTCTGTGATGTTTCTTTTTTCATTAGCCAAGTTCTTATTTTGACTAAGTATAACCTTCCAAAACTAAACCAGTAAGAAACAGAACATATGAATAGACCAATCACAAGCACAAAAATAAAAACTGTAATAAAAAAATCTTCCAACAAGCAAAATCCCAGGGCCAGATGGCTTCACAGGTAAATCCTACCAAAAATTTAGAGAAGAGCTCAAACTCTATACTGCTCAAACTATACTGCTCAAACTCTTTCAGAAAATTGCAGAGGAAGGAAAAGTCCTTAACTTACTCCATGAGGCCACCATCACCCTGATACCAAAACCAGATGAATATGTCACAAAAAGAAGACAATTACAGGCCACTATCACTGATGAACATAGGGCAAAAATCCTCAACAAAATTCTAGCAAACAGAAACCAATAATACATTAAAAGGATCATACATCATGATCAAGTGGGCTTTATCCCAGGGTTGCAAGGATTCAATATACGCAAATCAATCAATGCTATACACCATATTAACAAATTGAAAGATAAAAACCATATGATCATCTCAATAGATGCAAATAAAGCTTTCAACAAAATTCAACACCAATTTATGATTTTTTAAAAATCTCCAAAAATTAGGCATAGAAGGATCATACCTCAACATTTTAAAGGCCATACATGACAAACATTATTTGTCAGCAAACATTATTCTCAACAGAGAAAAACTGAAAACATTTCCTCTAATATCAGGAATAAGACAAGGGTGCCCACTCTCACCACTATCAAGATCAGATTTAGAGCTGTTTATTAGGTCTCATTGATGCAGCTACTAAATGTTAGCATAAATGAAAACATTACTTTACAACCTTCTAGGGCAAGTCTCAGCCCTCTCTCATCAGTGCATTCTTAGTAATTCCTTCTTACTGCCTTTTTCTAATCTTAGTATCAAATTTGGTTATTAGTCTGCAAAACTACATATCCATTGGGGCTTGAATAAATTATGCTTTAAATATATTAGATTGGTATCTTTGCAATATTCAAATATTCAAATAAGATAATGATGAACACATCTGTTTTCATTTGTCAGGTTTCACTCACCCCTTCTACACTACCACCACAATTATTCATTGTGTTCATTAAGAGCAGCAGTCAAAAATCAGGACCCTGCTCTCATCAGTCTTGAGGGACAGAGATTATAATTTTTTTTCATAATTATATAAGAGGTGCTTTAAGAAAAATTAAAGGGTAAACAGTGATTGTGAGGAAAGACATTTTATTTAAATAGTATTTCTATTATTTCTGGATACAAATACTCAAGCATAGACAAGCATACATACATAAAAATATATACATACACAGAAAGTTTTTTGAGGGAAAAAAAACATCATCCAGTTGGTTATTCAGAATCTTTCTATGTGCGCCTATCTTTAATCTGGTCATTTTCTAATATAACAAAGTTTCATTTGCTTTTATTGGTTTTCTATGTCATAAGGATGACATCTATGAATAACAGAAATGTAATGTTGTGTTCTACCACTGATTACACCTCTAAATCCTGTTTTTAATTTTCTTGCATTACCCACAATTTTCAGAAAAAACAAATAGTGGAAGCAGCGGTCAAACTTTTTTCTTCCCCTCAACAAAATCCTTTGATGAATTTATTTAGTATTTATTCATCTGTACTATACTGTTAGTTTCAGATAGTCTTATTTGTGTTAGTTCTATACACTCGGTTCTGCTAGAATACAACTGCTTTCTTAAGAATATGATTTCAAACTCTGAATTAAACAGAGTCACAGCTCACAGAACCTTCCAGAGCCCACTCAGCAAACTCTGAATTAAACAGAACCAGAACTTCACCGGAAGGCTCCAGGCTCACAGAACCTTCTGGAGTCCACACAACAAACTCAGAATTAAATGGAACCATAGCACAGAACCTTCCAGAGCCCATGCAGCAAACTCAGAATTAAACAGAACCAAAGCTCACAAAATTTTCTGGCGTCCATGCAGCAAACTCTGAATTAAATGGAACCAGAACTCACCAGGAGGCTCCAGGCTCACAGAACCTTTGGGAGTCCACCACGCTTCCCCTCCCTGCCACGTTTGGTGCTCAGGTTGTCCCCGTCGTTGGGCAGGACTGTCCTTGCCCTCCATTCTGGGCAGGCTGGCTGCTCTGGTACCCCGCTGAGGCTGCCAGGCACAGATGCTGCTGAGGAGGAGCTGGTTTGCATGACTGCCTCTCCCTATAGCAGGGTGGGACCCGATCTGCCTCCTCCTTGTAGACCACATGGGTGTCCATTGGAATCACCTGGATCTTGTTGAAAGTGCCAAATCCTAGGTCCTTGGCAGTTGCAGCAGATTATTGTTAGAGAATCCACATTTGGCAAGGTTCTCAATTATCTGCAACTACAAAACAAATCGCTCCAGATGCTAAAAGTGAAGTGAATTCGCTCAGTTGTGTCTGACTCTTTGCGACCCCATGGACTGTAGCCTACCAGGCTCCTCCATCCATGGGATTTTCCAGGCAAGAATACTGGAGTGGGTTGCCATTTGCTTCTCCAGGGGATCTTCCCGATCCAGGGATCAAATCCGGGTCTCCCAGATTATAGGATGACGCTTTACCATCTGAGTCACCGGAGAAGTCCCAGATGCTAAAACCAGTAAATATTTATGACATCACACTGTTTCTCAGGGTAAGGTGAAATCTCATCCGGTGGCTCCAGCTTTGTTCTTTGTGACGCTGCAGTAGGATTTGGCCAAGGCTTGTGTGGTACCCCAGGGGACCACTGGAGTGTCCTTACAATATGGCAGCCAGGCCCAAACACACAGCAAGTGGTCCACAGGAGCCAGGAGAAAGTCCCCGTGCCTCCAAATACACCTGTGTCATTGCACAAGTGTGCCTCACTCGACCTGGGAGAAATGACCAGGGTGCTAACTGCCAACAGGGCAGGCTCACTAGAACCAGCATGAGGCTGCTGACCGTACCAGTCACAGTGAGGAAGCACTAGCTTCTCCCTGAGCTCACATCCCTGTTGCAGGGGTTCGGGAAGGTTTTTGAGATTTGTTGGTGTTGGTGGCATGAAGCCTCCTTCGAGGCAATGGGCTGCTCACATCAGCCAGTCCTGGAAAGGCCTAGCTTCTCCCCTGCTGCAGACGCCCATTGGATGAACTCACAGACCTGCCCACACATGGGGCTGTTTGAACAGTGCAGTAGCCCGTGATCACCACTGACTTCCCAAAGAGATGAGGTGACTAACTCTTCCCCTGGCATCTCCGTTCCTCCACATTCCATCAGCACAAGGTTTTGTCCAATTTCTGTTTTTTTTATCCTTGGTGGGTGTGAAATGGATCTCATAGTTTTCATATGTATTTCCAAGGTAACTAATAAGGCTTATTAGACATTTAGATTTCCTTTGTGTGAAATAGCTATTTTTCTACTACACTTTCTTTCTTGACCATTGGCATTCTTTATAAAGTTTGGATATTAATCTTTTACAATTACATGTGTTACAAATCAAAAATAAGTTAATGCTGGGTAAAATTACCAGATGCTAGGAGAGATGCAAATGGCTGATTAACTCTCCCCTCCATCCTGAGTATTCAAACCCTGAGCAATAATTACTTGGCCTCACTCAATAGGCATAGTCTTGGAGGAGATTTTCGTTTGTGAAAAATTAGTATGGGAATGAGGTGCCACTCTACTGTATAGCCAAGACAGTCCCGTGGAGCAGGGGTCCCCAACCTCTGGGCCATGGACCTCCTGTTAGATCAGTGGCAGCATTAGATTTGAAATAAAGTGCACAATAAATCTAATGTGTTTGAGTCATCCCCAAACCATCCTCCCAACCCCTGGTCATTGGAAAAACTATCTTCCACAAAGTCAGTCCCTGGTGCCAAAAAGGTTGGGGACCGCTGCCTTGGAGAATATGCTTCATTGTAGAGAAAGATTTAAAAGACCCTCTAAGTTAAAAAATTTAGGGCAATCCTTGCCAGTGAAAGCTTGTGTGTAGGTGTAGGTATGTTAAATGGGTGTGTATTTGCTGCCTAGCAACATTTGCATTTCCACTTTGTGTGCAATGGGGAGATCCCTTGTTGGGATATAGAGATACGGTCCCATGCAGGGGGAGAGAACCTGGCTCCATGGGCAAAACTTATTCTAACACCTTAGGAGGTGTGGCTGGGTTCTTCCTTAGTGTGGCCCACCTGGCACTGTGCTAAAACTTAGGGAGAAATAGCTGAGCATATGAGTGTGATCTAAAAGAAGAAAGTCCTCAGAGCTCAGAGGAATGCTGTTGGTGTAATGGGAAGGAAGGAACTGAGTCAATAAAAGCATCGTAGCAGCCATGGACAAATTTCCTCCATCAGAATGTTCAGGACCACCTGTAACTTCACGTGGCAGAGACTCAAGCCACAGTATTAGTGTACTGGTCATGCTTCCTGTTTTCTCTCTCTTCCTGATTTCCTATAGCAGGACTGGTCTTCTTTGCACTAATTCAATAGTATTCCTGCCCAAGGAGGGTAGTTGGGGGAGGTTTTGGGAAATAGGGGGACCTCCTGTCACTGTCACTAGAGACTTCCCTGGTGGCTCAGACGGTAAAGCATCTACCTACAATTCGGTAGACCCAGGTTCAAACCCTGGGTCATGAAGATCTCCTGGAGAAGGAAATGGTAACCCACTCCAGTATTCTTACCTGGAAAATCCCATGGATGGAGGAGCCTGGTAGGCTACAGTCCATGGGGTTGCAAAGAGTCAGACACGACTGAGCGACTTCACTTTCCTGTCACTGTGGGCAGGTGGGTGCTCAAGCAATAAACTGAATAAATCAAAATGTGGTGATTGTGTTTGTACTCCAAGCTAGTAAAGTGGATAATCCCAGATACACTACTGACATGGTTTTCTACCAAGTGAGTCAATTTCCTTTTGGTCTTTCCCTAAGTTTCTTAAAAGTATTCCCACAATTGTTGTTGTTCCGTCACTATGTCATATCTGACTTTTTGCAACCCCATGAACTGCAGCACGCCAAGCTTCCTCGTTCTTCACTATCTCCCGGAGTTTACTCAAACTCATGTCCATTAAGTCAGTGATGCTATCTAACCATCTTATCCTCAGCTGCCCCCTTCTCCTCTTGCCCATCTTTGCATGAAATAGTCCCTTGGTATCTCTAATTTTCTTACAGAGATATCTAGCCTTTCCCTTTCTATTGTTTTCTTCCATTTCTTTGCACTGTTCATTTAAGAAGGCTTTCTTATCTGTCCTTGCTATTCTCTGGAATTCTGCATTCAGTTGGGTATATGATTCCCTTTCTCTTTTGCTTTTCCTTTCTCTTCTTTTCTCAGCTATTTGTAAGGCCTCCTCAGACAACCACTTTGCCTTCTTGCATTTCTTTTTCTTTAGGAAGGTTTTGGTCACCACCTCCTGTCCAATTTTACAAACCTCTGTCCACAATTTTTCAGGCACTTGGTCTACCAAATCAAATCCCTTGAATCTATTGGTCACCTCTGCTGTATAATCATGAGATTTGATTTAGGTCATACCTGAATGGTCGAGTAGTTTTCCCTACTTTCTTCAATTTAATCCTGAGTTTCACAATAAGTTGTTGATGATCTAGCCAACAGTCTGCTGCAGGTCTTATTTTTGCTGACTGTATAGAGCTTCTCCATCTTCAGCTGAAAATATAATCAATCTTACTTTCTTATTGACCATCTGGTGATGTTCATGTGTGAAGTCATCTCTTGTGTCGTTGGAAGAGGGGTTTGCTATGATCAGTAAAGCACACAGCCTATCACTGAGAAAAATGGACACGGAATGTAATAATGAGAGCGAACAGGAAACCTGTAAAAAAAAAAAGAAGAAGAAACATAATCTTATAGATTCAGTTATCTCAACAAAAAATAAGTCGTTTGTGGCTAAACAATTGCAGAGTTAAATGAATGTTTTCTACCCTGAAGGATTATTCATGATAGTTATATGATTATAAACATATACTTATAAAACATAAATATTGAAGAGAAATTCTGAGTTTGGTTACATCTGTCCTTTATTCTAGTAAAATTATTTCCCTGTTGTGTCATTAATGTATTTCTTCTACATTTCCAAAATCTTTATAAACTTTGTCCCCTATGTTTCAGGAACAAAGTCTACAGCCACTAAAAATTAGCTATTCTGAGTGGAGATCTTGCCTTCCCTCTCTCCCTGACTTCCTCTCTCCCACCCTCCTCCCTCCCTTCCTTCCTTCTTTCCTTCTTCCCTGTCTCCTCCTTCCTTGCTTTCCTTCCCCCACCATAGTGCTATTTTTCTCTATTTGCTAGTTTAATTTTCAATCACATAATAGTAATGTCTTGAAAGTCTGAAAAAAGAAATCATTTGTAAAATTTTTCTGATTTTAAAGTTAACCCACGACAGTTTCACATTGTTTTCTGAGCAATTGGGTTGGTTTCTATTTTTTATTTCACTTAGTTTTACATAAAATCTTCCAAGAGGTAGTGCAGTGTGGTGGTAAGGAACAGGAACTCTGAAGCCACATCTTCTAATCCCAGGTTTGCCATTTACCAGCTGTTTCAGTTCAGTTCAGTCTCTCAGTCGTGTACGACTCTTTGTGACCCCATGAATCGCAGCACGCCAGGCCTCCCTGTCCATCACCAACTCCCAGAGTTCACTCAGACTCACGTCCATTGAGTCAGTGATGCCATCCAGCCATCTCATCCTCTGTCCTCCCCTTCTCCTCTTGCCCCCAATCCCTCCCAGCATCAGAGTCTTTTCCAATGAGTCAACTCTTTGCATGAGGTGGCCAAAGTACTGGAGTTTCAGCTTCAGCATCATTCCTTCCAAAGAATACCCAGGGCTGATCTCCTTCAGAATGGACTGGTTGGATCTCCTTGCAGTCCAAGGGACTCTCAAAGTATTCTCCAACACCACAGTTCAAAAGCATCAATTCTTCAGTGCTCAGCCTTCTTCACAGTCCAACTCTCACATCCATACATGACCACAGGAAAAACCATAGCCTTGACTAGACGAACCTTTGTTGGCAAAGTAATGTCTCTGCTTTTGAATATGCTATCTAGGTTGGTCATAACTTTCCTTCCAAGGAGTAAGCGTCTTTTAATTTCATGGCTGCAATCG
>NW_011495046.1:3048282-3061582 GCF_000754665.1 Bison bison bison | reverse complement strand
TATCTGAGGTTATTGATATTTCTCCCGGCAATCTTGATTCCAGCTTGTGTTTCTTCCAGTCCAGCGTTTCTCATGATGTACTCTGCATAGAAGTTAAATAAGCAGGGTGACGATATACAGCCTTGACGTACTCCTTTTCCTATTTGGAACCAGTCTGTTTTTCCATGTTAACCTTGGTTAAATTACCTAACTTCTCAATGTCTCACTTTCCTTATGTGTGAACTACCCTACTTATCATATAGTTCTATCTGAGAACAAAATATTGTAATATATTTAAAGGTCTTTAGAACACCGTCTCGCACTAGATAAGAACTCAAATATATTAGCTATTGTTATGGTTTCTATAATCTCCATATTTGTAGATCATTTTCCATAGTGTTTTCACACTTAAGAGGCCCATTATTTGGAAACATCCATTCCATCATATATAGAATTTTTATTCTTACTTTTACAACAAATTTGTTCAAAGTTAAATATTGTGTTTTATGTGTTTTGATTTTGTGTGTCTCATTCACTCTGTAAAGAATAACCTCTTTATCTTCTTAGTAACTTAGAAACTTATACTATAGAAATTAGAGAGTTTGTTGGTTTATGCATGTATTATTTTGCTTTCTTCTTATTTTCACTGTTTATGTTTCATTCAGAAGATGTCATGAATTTATAAGTTCTAATGTTTTTAATGCAAAGGCCATAATTTGAATTTTTTATAGTATGTTCAATTATATAACTGATTCCAAATTCACCTTAGTTCTTTAGAATGTTTTTTTGTTGAAGGGAGAGAGGAAATTTTATTATTAATCATGTTAGTTAACTTTTTGTTAGCTACTACAAACTACTGAAGCCCAGGGCTGTGCACCTAATTATTTGAATGTTTTGGCAATTATTGAGATTTTCTGCCTGATATAGTATGCTTTTAAAGAGTTTCATATGTACAACAAAATAAAATATACTCTTTGGTGACTGCAACCCACATTTCAAGTAATCTTATTAATGATCTTGATATAATCCAAATCACCTATTTTATTGCATTTTTTGGTGTGTGCTTATTTGAGTCATCAAAGGCTGACAGAGATGTATTAATCTCTCCCACAAATATTGAGCTTCTGTCATTTTGTCTTTGAATTTCTAATAGGTTTGTGCCCTACATTTCTAAGCTATGCTGTTGGGTCCTACAAAGTCATGACTGTTACATATTCATTTTGGATTATGTTCAGTGGTTTGCTAGCAAATGTTTAACAATCAGGTCTCTAGGGGTGGGGAGGGGCGGGAAGACAAGAGCTGATTTGAAACATTTACCAAATTCTAAGGATTAAATACTACTGCCATGGCCAATTTCAAACTACCTATGTGATATCAATGAATTTGAAGTTGGTTATATATATATTATATACATATATATATATATATGTATACATAAAACTGACTCTCATAACCAGCAATACAACACTGAATATCTTTTCTCAACACAAAGTCATCATCATTGTTCTGGCTTTTTTCAAAAATTCTATATTACTGACATTAATGTTGACATTCAAAACTTACAATTTGCCTAGTATATCTTTACCCAATATTCTTTTATGCTCTCTAATTACCATGACATATTTTAGGTAGGTATAGTTAGTACATACATGGCTTTTTAATAGTGCCAACCAGAGATGTTTTTAGTTTTATCCGTTTACACTTATTTTGATAATTAACGTGTTTCATATTCCTCTTATAATTTTAATATTTTTAATTTAATAAGTTTTCCTTTATTTTACAGAGATGAGAGTTTTATTTTATTATGAGAGCTATTTCATTTGCTTTGTATTTTCTCCAAAAATATTATTTGTTCTACCTTGAGTTTTGTTCAATTTAATGTTTGTCTTTTAAATAACATTAAACTATATTTTCAAAGTAGCAAAACCAAGAATGTTGTCCCTCAGCATTTAGTTCCAAATTTTTTAATTAACATTTTAATTATATCTATAATATTATGGGCTTCCTAAGTGGCACTATTGGTAAAGAACCTACCTGCCAATGCAGGAGACATAATAGACACTGGTTCGATCCTGGATTGAGAAGATCCCCTAGAGGAGGGTATGGCAACCCATTCCCGTTTTCTTGCCTGGAGAATCCTGTGGACATAGGAGCCTGGAGGGCTACAGTTCATAAGGACGCAAAGAGTTGGACATGACTGAAGAGACTTAGCACACACAAATAATATAAACAGGCTGTAGTTGGATTTTTTAAATCCAGTTTAAGAATTTTGTCTTGTCAAGATAATTCATTCATTCCACACTTACTGTGATCGCTGCTTTTGTCTACTTATTTTGTTGTTTGCATTTCATGATTATTTCTAATTTTGTTGAATTTTTTTCTTTTTTTAAATTTCTCTGAATAAGAATAAAGAATTTTATTTCTTTGAGCAGATTGGAAATTCTGTTTTCCATTTTTATTCTAATAGTTGCTTCCTTAAATTTACAAATAGTTATAGTCTCTATTCAACTAAAATTTAATTGATATCAGCTTCTGATTTCTAACTTAGAGTAACAAGGTCCAAATTTAATTTCTCACAATAAACAAAAAACTAGACAAAATATATGAGGTAATGTTTTCAGAAAAGCAGAGCAAGACTGTGATCCTATGAAGAAAATAAACAAATAATTTATCTTAGGTCTGCCCCAATTATATTTTGCATTATATTTTCTTTCTAACATCTATATCTGACTTGTACATTATATTTTGTATTTGGTTATACTCACACAAATTATTTTTCAACACATATTGGTTGCAATACTAGTTTCAATGTTTATAATGTTAACATTTGAACATATTATCCAATATTATATTTCCCTTTTTTGACTTGGTATCTTGATTTATTTCTCAATTGCCAGGAATAGGTCACTAATAAGTCTTTAAATAATTTTTAAGAATGAAAATGGATGCTAAATTTGTCTTCCCATACATATCTGGAATGACTATTTTCAGATCAGATCAGATCAGATCAGTCGCTCAGTCGAGTCCGACTCTTTGCGACCCCATGAATCGCAGCACGCCAGGCCTCCCTGTCCATCACCAACTCCCGGAATTCACTCAGACTCACGTCCATCAAGTCAGTGATGCCATCCAGCCATCTCATCCTCTGTCGT
Source organism: Bison bison bison (assembly GCF_000754665.1). Taxonomy (NCBI): domain Eukaryota; kingdom Metazoa; phylum Chordata; class Mammalia; order Artiodactyla; family Bovidae; genus Bison; species Bison bison. The sequence goes on along the minus strand of NW_011495046.1, from coordinate 3,058,451 downwards.
CCCCTTCTCTTCTTGCCCCCAATCCCTCCCAGCATCAGAGTCTTTTCCAATGAGTCAACTCTTCGCATGAGATGGCCAAAGTACTGGAGTTTCAGCTTTAGCATCATTCCTTCCAAAGAAATCCCAGGGCTGATCTCCTTCAGAATGGACTGGTTGGATCTCCTTGCAGAAATTTGAAATTCTATTTTACACATTTTAATAATAAATGTTTCCTTTAAGATGTTCACAGACTATTACTGCATAGTCTCATCTTGTTCATTGATGTGAAGAAAAAGTCTCAGGCCAGACTCAGTTTTGTTTACTGGAGGTAGCCTATGTATAATGCTTGAATGTTTGCAGGTGTTTAAACTTCTAATTCAAAATGTTTCTCTTTTCTTTTTTTAGTTCTTTATTTTGCTTCTGTTGTATTTTCCCCCTAGTCTTTCTCTGCTGCTGCTGCTGCTAAGTCGCTTCAGTCGTGTCCGACTCTATGCGACCCCATAGACGGCAGCCCACCGGGCTCCCCCATCCCTGGGATTCTCCAGGCAAGAACACTGGAGTGGGTTGCCATTTCCTTCTCCAACGCATGAAAGTGAAGTTTCTCAGTCGTGTCCGACTCTTAGCAACCCCATGGACTGCAGCCCACCAGACTCCTCTGTCCATGGGATTTTCCAGGCAAGAGTACTGGAGTGGGTGCCATTGTCTTCTCCAGTCTTTCTCTAAAATACCAGTTTTCCATAGTTGTGTCATCTTTTTTTCATTAAATCCTCTCATAATTTTTTATTTCTTTATTATTCTGGGAGAACTCTCCCCCCCCCCATCCCGAGGGGTACCTAGCTTCAGTTCTTTTTTTTTTAATTAATTTATTTTTTATTGAAGGATAATTGCTTTACAGAATTTTGTTGTTCTCTGTCAAACCTCAACATGAATCAGCCATAGGTATACATACATCCTCTCCCTTTTGAAGCTCCCTCCCATCTCCCTCCCCATCTCACCCCTCTAGGTTGATACAGAGCCCTTGTTTGAGTTTCCTGAGCCATACAGCAAATTCCGGTTGGCTATCTATTTTACATATGATAATATGAGTTTCCATGTTACTCTTTCCATACATCTCACCCTCTCCCCCTCTCCTGGGAGAACTTTTAAAGTCTTCCCTCTGGCTTCCCTGGTGGCTCAGAAGGTAAACAATCTGCATTGAATGCAAGAGACTGGGGTTCAGTCCCTGGGTCAGAAAGATTCCCTGGAGCAGGAAATGGCAACCCACTCCAGTATCCTGGAGAATTCCATGGAGAGAGGAGCCTGGTGGGCTATAGTCCATAGGGTTGCAAAGAATTGGTCAAGATAGAGCAACTAACACTTTCACTTTTCTATATTTCTACATACTAATTCAATTTTTTATTTTCCACAGCTAAAATTTTATTTTTATTATAGTTAATTTTGGTGTAATTATTATCTTTTATGTTACCCATCTCATGTTGTACCTATGGTTTTGTTTTTTACAACTCAGTATGATATGATATGACATTTTGTTCTCCTGGTTGACAGGAATCACATGTTTTTGCTTACTATTTGAATGTCGGTTAGTAGTTTAATGTTTTCTACTGTTCTGAATTGAAAGAAATATAAGCATACTCAGTATTTTTCTAGTAGTTGATATTTATGACTTTCTCCATATCACTTATTCTTAGTGTCACTGAGTTTATATCCCAAGTATCACTAAGGTTCTAGTCTCAATTCATTTCTGTACAGCAGATTGTAAGCATGTCTCTTCCACATTGAGCTAAGATTATCTCCAGCATTCATTGTATGACTCACTGACAATGGGCCAATTAAGTTCAAATAACCTACAATTATCAGCATGTCCCACTAACAACCATTCTCCTGTCACTGCTCCCATTCATAGTTACATTTTTGTGGCTATATGTCTCAAAGATAAACAAGAAATCCAGTTAGCAATTTCATATTTCCTAACCTTTTGCTTTCTGAGTATTTCAGTGTATGAACTGTAGGAGAAATTTAAAGGTATAAAAAGAGAATCAGTAATCTGTGCATTAAAATAAAAACACATTGTCTTAGTGAATTTGTTGTTGTTCAGTCGCTCAGTCGTGTTTGACTCTTGGCAACCCCATGGAATGCATCAAACCGGATTTGCCTGTCCTTCACCATCTCCTGGAGTTTGCTCAAACTTATGTCCATTGAGTTGGTAATGCCATCCAATCATCTCATCCTCTGCTGTCCCCTTCTCCTCCAGCCTTCATTCTCACCCAGCATCAGGGTCTTTTCTAATGAGTCAGCTCTGCACATCAAGTGACCAAAGTAGTCAACTTGGGCTGCTATAAAAACACCATAGACTGGGTAGCATAAACAACATACATTTATTTCTTACAATTCTGGAGACTGGAAGCCCAAGATTAGGGTCCCAACATGGTTGGATTCTGGTGAAAGTCCTCTTCCTGGCCATCTCACTGTCTTTTGTCACATGGTCAAACAAGAAATCATCTTTCTCACATCTCTTCCTATAAGGTCACTGATCCCATTACAATGGCTCCATCTTCATGACCTAATGACTTCCCAAAGGCCCCACTTCCTAATACCACCACATTAGGTTACAACCTATGAATTTAGGGAAAGCACAAATATTTAGTCCATAGCACTTGCTTCTTGGAAGAAAAGCAATGGCAAACGTAGACAGTGTCTTAAATAGCAGAAATATCACTTTGCCAACAAAGGTCTGACAAAGGTCAAAGCTATGGTTTTTCCAGTAGTCATGTACAGATGTGAGAACTGGATCATGAATAAGGCTGAACACCAAAGAATTAAAGCTTTTGAGTTGTGGTGCTGGAGAAGATTCTTGAGAGTCCTTTGGACAGCAAGGAGATCAAACCAGTCAACCTTAAAGAAAGCCAACTCTGAATATTTATTAGAAGGACTGATGCTAAAGGTCCAATTCTTTGCCTAACTGATGTGATGAATCAATCACTGGAAAAGACCCTGATCTGGGGAAGATTGAGATCAAGAGCAAAGAGGGAACAGAGGATGAGAAGGTTAGATGGCATCACCAACTCAATAGACATGAATTTGAGCAAACTCCAGGAGATAATGAAGGACAGGGAAGCCTGGCATGTTGCAGTCCATGGGGTCACAGAGAGTTGGACATGACTTAACAACTAAACAACAACCCACACAGAAAAGTTTTCTCATGGCATGAATGGAAGGCGTCTCTGCTTCAAAGACAGACAATGATGGAGAAGAAATTATAGTCTTTCTCTTTTTCAGGCCAATATGATTCCTTGTTTTACCAACATATGCATGGTTGCTAATTGTACTATTTCACTCAACTATGTAGGTTTTGTAAATAGGGTGATATTTTCCCAACTTTTTAGCATAGGTTCATTGTCACTTTTGAAGTTTTTGTGAAAATTTCACCTTTTTGTAGACCTTTATGTATACTTATTGGGACTTAGGGAGAGGCTGCATTAGGAAAATCTAGTCAGATTCTACTACTCCTTTCTCCATATTAATTCTGAGTAATCCTTTAAGGAGTATTTTCAGAGCAAATTGACTTGAAACTAATGATCAATAAAATCCTTTTTCCTTCTCTTTCATGAGCTTTACCTCATACTGGTGAAAATCAAACAAAACAAGCCTCCAAAGTATGAAATTATATTGTTAAAGTTTTCTAGTCTTTTTCCTAACCTCTAAGAATATACAGTTGACTTGAGAACAATACAGGGATTAAAAGCACTGACCCCCTTGTAGTCAAAAATCCCCATATAACATTTGATTCTCCCCAAATTTAACTACAAATAGCCTACTATTGATCAGAAGCCTTACCAGTAACATTAGCAATCTGTTAATACATATTTTGTATGCTACATCTATATGTACATATGATTTTGGCTTCTCTAATGACTCAGTGGTAAGGAATCCACCTGCAATGTTGGAGATGCAGATTCAATCCCTGGGTTGGGAATATCCCTTGGAGAAGGGAATGGCTACCCACTCCAGTATCCTTGCCTGGAGAATTCCATGGACAGAGGGACCTGGCTGACTACAGTCCATGGGGTTCTCAAGAGTCTAACAGAACTTAGCATGTAAACCACCACAACCATACATATATTTGATACTTTCATGACATAACAAACATTTCTTTTTCAGCATTTCTAGGCTACATAGTTCATATGCAAGTTTTTTACAAATTGTTGCAAATCTTCAAAAATGTTTCTAATATATTTATTGAAAAAAATCCACATACAAGGGGACACACACAGCTGAAACTTTTGCTGTTCAAGGGTCAACTGTACTTAAACTGCTGACTTTTAATATATTGAGAATTAAAGAAAAATCTAACAATGTATATGTACTGTATGATATATTTTAAATTAAATACATGATTACATTATAACTAAAAAGTAGAATTTGTCTTAGAGAATATTATTTTCATGTTCTTTGCTGTGAAGTTCTATAATATTTGCAAATATAACTAATTTGAATATTCCAAGTAATTGAAATACCCCAATGAATGGGGTGAAGAAATTACTGAAAGAAGATAAGATTTAGCAACAAATGAATTTAAACAAATAGCTATTCTTCCTTATAAACAGGCTTTGTATTTCATATAAATGGCCAATATTTAAATATAACAAGGAACATAGAATTTTGAACAGGAACTATGAAAGAAGAGTCATGCTTATTTGTAATATGCAGGTGCACAGTATGCTGGGCACTTTAGTCTCTCACTTTCTGGTTTTAGCCATCTTGGGTTATTCAACAACTTTTAATTTTATTCCCTTAATAATACGTCATATTAATATTATTGTTAATAATAATGGTTTATATTAATAAATAAATAAATAAGAGAATGTGAATGCTCTATACATGGAAAATCCCTATGCAGATACACACTGAAATACTAGCTGTGTAGTGACAGATAGGCAATTAGTAACTATTTGCAATGTCATTTTCAACTATAAAGGACAATCTATATAGAAATAATTGTATATATATTTATTACGGGCCATTGCAACTGTTGATAGTTCTTTAACTGTTCAAATGGTGCTTAATGCCCAGTTAGTAAACCAAGTAAATTCAGTTTCTGACTTAAATGGACTGTGAATGAAGGTATAAAGAATGGTTTCACTTACACATTTAAATAATTGCAGGACTTCACTTGGATGGGAAATACTTTGGCCTCATTAATAAGGACTGGTTCAGATTACATTATGAAAGAATTCCTGAAGCACTAGTTTAATTTCATTTTTTCCCGACACACATTACCATGGTCTGCTGAAGAGTAATCATGCTCTAGAAAGCTTAAAAAAGAAGACTAGGACACAGAAAGGAAAGAAAAGAGTTGGGGTAACTTGGGTCGCTCTCTGTCTCTTTAACTCTTCTAATCTTTGAAGCTTTGAGTATTTAACCCATTTCTAGGCTCAGTTCTGGTACAAACTGTAGAAACAGTACCTGCTGTGTTTAGGCTTACCAAGAACCGTGGGCCAGTCCATCAGCATCTGAGCCTCAGACCAGGCTGGCTGCTAGCTCTGCTCTGAACCAGGGCCCCACATCTGCAATCTGAGTCTTTATCTTCTTCTTTTTCAGGTGATAACTACATGTCACCCCACCGTCATTCCAAATGGTTGCTCAAGCCCCTTCCAGCCGAAATACCTATGTCTATTTTAGCATCTGTCAGCACGCCCTTCTAGTGACAGAGGCTGCTGGATCAGTGTCATCTGTTGCTACGAAAACAAAGTGAAAGTGTTAGTCATTCAGTCGTGCCCAGCTCTTTGCTACCCATAGACTGTAGCCCACCAGTCTCCCCTGTCCATGGAATTTTCCAGGCTAGGATACTGGAGTGGGTTGCCATTTCCTTTTCCAGGGGATCTTCCCCACCCAGGGATCAAACCTGGGTCTCCTGCATTGCAGGCAGATTCTTTACTGTCCGAGCCACCAGGGAACTTGTTATGAAAGGATGAGATTAAATCAACAGACTGATTTGGGGAAAGAGTTATTCTAGCTCACCAAGTCTTCTTCTGTATATGGGAGATGTGATAATATTTCTATGTATGCATCTGTACCTATAACATTCTAAAACAACTGTTTACAATGTGACAAATGTACTCTTCTGATAGTACCTATTCACCTATTTATAACTGAAATGATTAATTGGTTTTGAAGGCAATGGCACCCCACTCCAGTACTCTTGCCTGGAAAATTCCATGGACGGAGGGCCATCTATGGGGTCGCATAGAGTCGGACACGACTGAGCGACTTCACTTTCACTTTTCACTTTCCTGCATTGGAGAAGGAAATGGCAACCCACTCCAGTGTTCTTGCCTGGAGAATCCCAGGGACAGGGGAGCCTGGTGGGCTGCCGTCTATGGGGTCCCACAGAGTCAGACACAACTGAAGCGACTTAGCAGCAGCAAAGATGATTTTGGGTGTCGTGAACCATCAGCAATGAGTATTCTGTCTATATATGTATGTTTGGTGTGTGTAGTTATATTTATTTACGTATTGATTTATTCATTTTTAGTTGTATAGTGGAAGTAACATGGAAACTGCAATCAGCCTGCCCTGAATATAAATATCGACTCTGCCACTATCTAGCAGTTTTACTGTGAGTGTTTTGGAGATGTAATTTTCGCATCCTTAAGATGAGTGTAATGTTATCTACCTCTAAGTATGGTTGTGAAGATTAAGAAAGACAATATAAAGTCCCTACCATAGTGGCTACTTCACAGATGATGTTTGCCATACAAATGTGATCCTTTCCTTCCAGGACAATTAAGAATTTCAGTGCATGGACAGGGCCTTATGGAAGTTAATGTAAGAGGATTCATTTCTTGTGACAAAGAAGGGAATTTCCAGTATTAATCAGAGGTATCAAAGTTAGTCCGTGAAGATACGAAAGGGAAAATGGTGTGGGAAGTTCACTAAAGGAACTTATATTCAGCACTATCATTTCTCAAAACATCATTGAAAAGACAAGTGTTAAGTGTTAAGACAAGTGTTAAGAATGGGACATGGTGGGGGAGGGGTAGAGTCAATGATTTTTAGAGAAAGGCAAAAGTAATCTGATTATTTAAACTGGGATGTGGTTGGGATATTTTTATGAGTAGCAAATGTTGCATTTTCTTGAAGAAGAACTCTATTCTCTGCCTTATATTTGTGTGGCATATATAGAAGAGCAACTTTTAGTTGCCCAGAATGAAAACTAACAGTCACATAGTCTTTGGTTAAAATATCTGAAACCACTTTCTCTCTGGAGAAACTGCTGGACTTGGAACTCTGCTCTTGTGTGCTACTCAAATAAAGGCCATGGGGCCACATCTCCCTGCTCTGCTTTTTCTCAATAAAAAATAAACACAGATCTGTGACTTGAGGCCCTAAACATGTCTGACCAGAATTTATTTCACATCAGTTGCCAAAAAAGTTCTCCTTGACTTGAAGTCAGCCAGTAGGGAGATCATGTCCAAACATCCAGTCCATGAGAAAAGCAGAAACCATAAAGGGCTTTTATTTTCATGAAGGTGCCAGCCAAATAACTAGAGATGAGGACATTCAGATATCGAGCAAGTGGCCAAGGCTCTCAGCCACTCTCAGGCACTTTAAGGCTCAGAGCAACACTGGGTAGAATTGGAATAGTGAGAGCTGCCAGAGTCTCCGAATAAAAACCTACCTTCAGAATATGCTCACGCAAGATGTGTTGCACTGGGTAATTCTCACAGCAACTCAGAAGGGTTGAGGGATTGAGCCTTTAATATTTTACAATAGGAAGGCTGAGACATGACGGGGATAAATGGTGTATGTAAGGTCACATAAAAGCAGAGCAAAACTGGTTTAGTCTGAAAATGTATAGTGAGTTTCTATAATCACTCGGAGTGAGAAGAGTAAATACCTTTTCAAAAACTGGGCAAAGGAAAGCAAAAGATAAACTTCTTACCATAGCTAAAGAAACTATGAGGAAACAATGCTTATAGAAGCTTTCCCAGCTGGGAAAGATTGAAGGCAGGAGGAGAAGGGGATGACAGAGGATGAGTTGATTGGATGGCATCACTGACTCAATGGACATGAGTTTGAGTATACTCCAGGAGTTAGTGATGGACAGGGAGGCCTGGCATACTAAGAGTTGGACACGACTGAGTGACTGAACTGAACTGATAGAAACTTTATGAATATTCAATACCTATTTCCAAAGTATGTGCTTTATTTAAAGAATTGCCTTCAGGAAGCACACAGTTTAGTCAGAGGAAATAATGCATTTCCAATGTAAATTAAAAACTTAGGAAGTTCTGTGAATTAAGAATAAAATGATTTAAAGGCAATGAGACTTCTGAGAAAAAGAGAGTTAGGTTTGAGCCAGAAACATCATTGAAGCATTCACGGTGGAGCCCATATTTGAACCGGACTTTGAAGGATACCTGGGGGGCACTGAATTTAGATCTTCAGCTTACAAGAAAAAACAAAATCGACAGAGTGGAAGACATCACTTGAAAATTGTAGCAGAGAAGTAAAAAGATAACCATGCATTGGGTTATAATATTATAAAAGGAAGAAAAAAAATATGGACAGAGGACAAAGCTCTATGGGGGTTAGTATGGAAGGAAAAGTACTGGAGAAATGGTATATCAAATATAGAGCATGCTATAGTTGAGATTAACTATATAAATTTGTGATATATATATAGTTATATACATATTATTATGAAATTATATTTACTTGGGATACATGATCTCAATTTTATTACAAAATTATATCATTCTCAGTATTGTTTTTTATGTTCAAAAACTTTCTTTCTGTAGTGTGTAGCTTAACTTGAATATGCCATACATGGGTTCTCTTTCCATTTGGCTTATAAGACTAGTTTTTCAAAGTGTGATCACTGAGTAAAAATTTTAACTTTAAAGCATCTTGAAATCATTGATAAAAAAATGTTATTTTACCCCATATAAATATATTCGTATGCCTGATTATTTACTTAGTTGAATTTATTATATTTAAATTAATTACTTTTCCCTCCAGATCCAAAGTATGTCAAATGACCAAATTATTTATTGCAAGTTGATTCATATTTTTCAGTAAGATTCATGAGGCAAAAATTACTTGACTTGAAACCTGTCCATAATTTAACCAAAAATATTGGAATGACCATTACATAAGCATATTCTTTCTTCAGAATAAAGTTATCTTTTGTTTTTCTTCTTTTCCTTCAAGCCATCTGTTTTATCTATGGTCAGCTACTAGTTACTGAACTAATGAATAAGAAACACATTTAGATAGTAAATCTTAAATAGCTCTCATTTATGACATTTTTTCATGTTATATATTTTAAACTTATGATGCAGCCATGACTACAGAAACAAAAGGAAATGCAGAATAATTCAATCATTAGTTGATTTGGGCTCCAAATTAAAACCACATACTCAAAGGTGACATTTAAGCTTCAAACATCTAATTATGTCATTTCTTCAACTTAATTTTCTTTTTTTTTAATTTGTTTATTTTTTTTTAATTTTATTTAATTTTTAAACTTTACATTATTGTATTAGTTTTGCCAAATATCAAAATGAATCCACCACAGGTATACATGTGTTCCCCATCCTGAACCCTCCTCTCTCCTCCCTCCCCATACCATCCCTCTGGGTCGTCCCAGTGCACTAGCCCCAAGCATCCAGTATCGTGCATCGAACCTGGACTGGTATCTCATTTCATACATGATATTTTACATGTTTCAATGCCATTCTCCCAAATCTTCCCACCTTCTCCCTCTCCCACAGAGTCCATAAGACTGTTCTATACATCATTGTCTCTTTTGCTGTCTCGTTCACAGGGTTATTGTTACCATCTTTCTAAATTCCACGTATATGCATTAGTATACTGTATTGGTGTTTTTCCTTCTGGCTTACTTCACTCTGTATAATAGGCTCCAGTTTCATCCATCTCATTAGAACTGAAACAAATGAAGCAACTGACAAACAACTAATCTCAAAAATATACAAGCAACTCCTACAGCTCAACTCCAGAAAAATAAATGACCCAATCAAAAAATGGGCCAAAGAACTAAATAGACATTTCTCCAAAGAAGACATACAGATGGCTAACAAACACATGAAAAGATGCTCAACATCACTCATTATCAGAGAAATGCAAATCAAAACCACTATGAGGTACCATTTCACACCCGTCAGAAT
>NW_011495046.1:3039136-3048182 GCF_000754665.1 Bison bison bison | reverse complement strand
TGTGGAGAAAAGGGAACCCTCTTACACTGTTGGTGGGAATGCAAACTAGTACAGCCACTATGGAGAACAGTGTGGAGATTCCTTAAAAAACTGGAAATAGAACTGCCTTATGATCCAGCAATCCCACTGCTAGGCATACACACTGAGGAAACCAGAAGGGAAAGAGACACGTGTACCCCAATGTTCATCGCAGCACTGTTTATAATAGCCAGGACATGGAAGCAACCTAGATGTCCATCAGCAGATGAATGGATAAGAAAGCAGTGGTACATATACACAATGGAGTATTACTCAGCCATTAAAAAGAATACAACTTAATTTTCATGTGTGGATTTAAGACAGCAAAAAGCTAAAAAATTATCTATTTTTTTTTCAAAATCCCTAGCATATCCAGTCCAGGAAGCAATCAAAATAAATTACTTTTTCAACAAAATATGCACCAGTTGGTGAATTTTCACCTTCTCACTGAAAGATCAACAATGAAAAAAAAGCATAATCCTAGTAAATTATGTTAAATTTCCCAATCACTTATGACTCTAGTTACTGCCAGACTGGATGTATATTTTTTGAGGAATTTTCCTAATTTCTAGGACATGGAATAATAATTCTAAAAACATATTATTTGTAAGATGTAAGTTGGAATATTTAAAATTAGTTAATTTAATATTGTTTATTCACTTATTTAGATATCATTTTATTTAGATATTGTAAAGCTTACTTGGTGAGTTAAATAAATTTGCTTTATCTTTCTGGCTGGTTCTTCTTGTTATGAATCAAATTGGCTGATCACTCTTTTGGGGCCAATTTCATGTTTTCTCTTGATTCATACTATCTTTGTAATAGTTCAAACAATGCATACTCTCAGGTCTTCAGTCTACCACCTTACTGTGTCTTTTTAGTCATTTGGGAAACCCATACACCTGGTCTGCTCCCTCATTTGTTTTCATGCTATAGAGATGGAGCCATTAATGGTAAATCAATGCTATGAAAATTATAGATTGTTATAAAAGTTTCTTTGCAAATAGCTGTTTAACACCACAAAGAAGTTAGGTTAAAATTGTTTCAAAGTCTAAAATTAGTTACATTTTAAGCTAACTGCATATGCTTTTATTGTCTCTGATCTAAAATATAATCCCAGGAGGTTGTGAAAAGCATGCAAATTACAGAAAGCTAATTTGCTCCAGCAGCGACGCCTCCCATGCAGTTGGGAGGTCTATTAGAAATAGTGTATTCTCTGTTATTTGCATATTAATAGCACCTGCTGAAATACTTTGGGATTTACTTCCACTGCCAGCGGAGGGACAGAACTAAAATATATAAAATTCCTTTCATATCACCATGTTAGGCAATAAAAGATGCAGGATGGAGTAAGAATTCTGAATTAGTAGCAGAAACTAGCGTGTTCATATGGTATGCGAATTTATTTTTCTCCATGATAGAGTATTACTTCTTCATGATAAAGTATCGCTCTTTGTTTAGGAGACTGCAGACAAGGCGACTGCAAACCTTATGACAAAAGTATCTCTTCCTCCTTTAAGAAAACACAGCAAGCTTTCAAACTGCACTGAATAAGAATATAGTTCTATATGCTTTGCTCTGACAAACTATAAAGTTTAACAAGTGAAAACCAGGCACAGTGATAAAAAATGAAACGTGCAAAGATCCAGATTCTCAGGATAATCCAAGTGCAGAATTTTGTTCGTTCGTAAGCAATTAAATACACACACACACACACACACATATACACTTATATATACACACACACAAACACACACACACACAACAACATACACACATATATATCAAATAGCAACTTGAAGATTTTCTCCAAAACGGACTGTGTTTTGCTCTTCTGATTGTGAAGTTTCTTTGTTTATTTTCTTCCAACTCAAAAAGAGGCCTCATATATACATAGATCTTAACAATGTTTTGAAAGAGAAGATAGATATTTCTTTTCTCTAGAGAAGACAGGAAGATGCTTTTGGTCTCTAAGTCTCACTTTTATAAAATAGGACTACCAAATATACTGCATATACTAATCAAATATGCTGCATCTTTTCCTACCTCTGTGTTATTACATATAAGTGGACTGCCCTCCACATTCTGTCCACTTGTTGCAACTTACTTGTAACTCAAACTTGATCTCAAAATCTAGGTAAGAAGGAATAACTGCATAACTGAGACAAAAGCAAACTATCAGGAAAACATTTACAGAAATGCCTAAATGAGAGGAGAGGATGCGGAGATTTTTGAAATATCACAGTAGACCTTGTATTTTGGGTGAATTCCCTTATTTTGAATCATGTAATAATTTGAATGAATGAATGAATGCATATTATGTGTCAGTACTATTTTAAGTTAAAGATAATAATTCTTTTAATCTTTATTACAACCCTAATAAGCAGGTATCATTTTATCATGTCCCCCCATTTAAAAGTGAGAGTACAGAATAACAGAAAGATTGAGATCTTAAAAAGTCAAACAGTTAATAACTGGTGCAGCAAGCATGCACACCCAGGTTTACTAAATTCAGTTATGCCCTTAACTCTCCCACTAGATGGCAATTTGTCTGAAGAGTGACATCTACTTGTTGTTATTATATGTAAATATTCTGGATGTAGCATTTCCCATGCTGTTATTGGATGGTCTCTGATTTGGACATTTATTTAGAATTTTTTCTGCAAGTTTTCGCAGGCAATATCAATATCCAAAGAATATAATTCTTCTTCATGTATCTTCAGAACTAAAGGTAAAATGCACTTAATACTCACTTCAATTCCCACGGGAAGTGGGAAAAAGGAAGCCTCAACACAGCTAGACGTGATGGTCGGATACTCCACTCGCTTGGGTGGAGTTGTCTCTCAGAAATAATAATCCAAACCTGACTAAGAGACAAAGGTCACTGATCTACCAAGATCTGTATTCTGAATTGATGTCATAGCATTTTTTCCTTTTATTGAGAAACTGAGTTACTATTTCCTCAGTGCTACTATTTCGCTTGTCAACAGTCTTGGTCCTCTGGTTTCCCACTCAAAGCAGACAGAAGCAACACACTAGCTGAGCTGTGGAGGAGAATCACTGCCTTAATTGGGATAGATACTAGCAGCTATAATGAATTTCCCGATTTATTGTCCTAACCAACACAAGTTTGTTTTTACTCAAGTGAAAGTGTTAGTCACTCATTCATGTCTGACTCCTTGTGGCCCCATGAACTGTAGCCCACCAGGCTCCTCTGCCCAGATGAAGTTCACTGTGAGGTTCTTTTCTGATGTAAAACCTACCACCAGGTCAGTCAGGCACTTGTGTTACCTTCACTGTATGATTCCATCATCTCCTAAAGTGTCTTCTACCAGATTCTCTATATCCAACTGGTGTACATAAGAGGGATATGGAGCTCCAGCATGGGGCAGATTTAGCAGAGGTCTGGAAGTGGTGTATATCATATCCACCAACACCCCATTATATAAGACTCAGATAATGGTCAGCCCTAACCGCAGGGAGACTGGGAAATGTGTTCTAAGTTTGTGCCCATAAGAAAAGGAAACATGGTACTTGTTATGTTTTCTGTCAATGGTATTTTGGAGAGGTGCCTGTGATAATAAAAGATCTGACTGCTCACACTATAGCAGGAGTCAGTGAGCTGATTCTACAGAGGGTCACATAGAGACTATTTTAGGCTTTGAGGACCTTAAAAGATCTATGGATATCTGTCAAATATCCCTTTTGTCATTGTTGTTTAATTACTTTTTGAAAATATGAAAACCATTCTTAGCTCAAGTGCCTTATAGAAACTGGTCAATGGCCAGATATGGCCTGAGGACTATAGTCTGGAGTACCTTTTCAAGGAAGACAGGTCTAGCTAGCACAATGACAGATAGATGTTCACTGCTCAGAAAAATAACACAATTTCAAAGTTGAGAAAGACTTTGAAAATCACCTGAAACAAATATCTTTTATTGTAGGTAAGGAGACAAAGGCCCAATAAAAGAATTACCTAAAGAAACAAGGTTTTTCTTTTTGTAAAAACAAGTGTTATCATTATGAGCTGATCCTTTGGATAGAGTTTGTTGAAATAAAAAAGGTTATTTGATGTATTAATTGGGGGAATTATTAGTAGCATTATAGCCATGCATGTTATGTCACTCACCTTAAATTATAATTGAAAGTTGGATACACAACTTTTTAGCCATTTGAAAGACATAAAGAATAAAACTGGTACTGCAGAAAAAAAAATCAGGTGGAGGTAAAATGGAGACTCTTGGAAATAATTGAGACTCTTCAACAGTATAGACAGTAAGTTCAAAATATATGGAAGAATATATATAAAGAGAAAATTCAGTATATTTGGATAAATACAAATGTACATTTGTGTGCATTGAAGAGGCATGAAGATAAACACAAAAAGATGAAAACTATAGCACCTCCATTGAACAATTATTCTCAGTTCAGTTCAGTCACTCAGTCATGTCTGACTCTTTGAGACCCCATGGACTGCAGCATGCCAGGCTTCCCTTTCCATCACCAACTCCTGAAACTTGCTCAAACTCATGTCCCTTAAGTCAGTGATGCCATCCAACCATCTCATCCTTTGTCATCCCCTTCTCCTCCAGCCTTCAATCTTTCCAAGAATCAGGGTCTTCTCCAAGGAGTCAGTTCTTCACATCAGGTCACCAAAGTATTGGAGTTTCAGCCTCAGCATCAGTCCTTCCAATGAATATTCATGACTGATTTCCTTTAGGATTGATTGGTTTGATCTCCTTGCTGTCCAAGGGACTCTCAAGACTCTTCTCCAATACCACAGTTTAAAAGCATCAATTTTTCAGTGCTCAGCTTTCTTTATGGTCCCAACTCTCACATGCATACATGACTACTAGAAAAACCATAGCTTTGCCTAGACAGACCTTTGTTGGCAAAGTAATGTCTCTGCTTTTTTAATATGCTGTCTAAGTTGGTCATAGCTTTTCTTCCAAGGAGCAAGTGTCTTTTAATTTCATGGCTGCAGTCACTATCTGCAATGATTTTGGAGCCCCAAATAATAAAGTCTCTCACTGTTTCCATTGTTTCCCCATCTATTTGCTATGATGTGATGGGATCAGATGCCATGATCTTAATTTTAGAATGTTGAGTTTTAGGCAGCTTTTTCACTCTCCTCTTTCACTTTCATCAAGAGGCTTTTTAGCTCTTCTTTGCTTTCTGCCCTAAAGGTGGTGTCATCTGCATATCTGAGGTTATTGATATTTCTCCCAGAAATCTTTATTCCAGCTTGTGATTCATCCAGCCCAGCATACACATGATGTACTCTGCATATAAGTTAAATAAGCAGGGTGACAATATACAGCCTTGACATACTCCTTTTCCAATTTGGAACCAGTCTGGTTTTCCATATCCAGTTTTAACTGTTGCTTCTTGACCTGCATACAGATTTTCAGGAGTCAGGTAAGGTGGTCTGGTATTCCCATCTCTTGAAGAATTTTCCATAGTTTGTTGTGATCCACACAGTCAAAGGCTTTAGCGTAGTCAATGAAGCAGACGTAGGTGTTTTTCTGGAATTCTCTTGCTTTTTCTATGATTCAATGGATGTTGGCAATTTGATCTCTGGTTCCTCTGCCTTTCCTAAATCCAGCTTGAACATCTGGAAATTCATGGTTCATGCACTGTTGACGCCTGGCTTGGAGAATTTTGAGCATTACTTCACTAGTGTGTGTGTGTGTGTGTGTGTGTGTGTGTGAGTCACTCAGTTGTGTCTGACTCTTTGCAACCCCATGAACTATAACCCACCAGGCTTCTCTGTCCATGGAATTCTCCAGGCAAGAATACTGGAATGGATTGCCATTCCCTTCTCCAGAGGATCTTCCTGACCCAGGGATCGAACCCTGGTCTCTTGCATCACAGGCAGATTCTTTACCACTTGAGCTACAGGGAAGTCCTAGCATGCGAGATGAGTGCTATTGTGTGGTAGTTTGAAGATTCTTTGACATTGCCTTTCTTTAGGATTGGAATAAAAACTGACATTTTCCAGTCCTTATTTTAATAAATACAAAAATTATAAAAGAAGAAAAAACAAAATATATGAACAAAGATTATGAATAGATAGCTCACCATATAAAACATATAACCAATAAAGATATGAAAATATATCCAGTATCCCTATCCCTGTTTTTCAAAATATTAAATGTTGCTATGAATAATCCCACAATCAAGTTGATTAACAATAATGGAATCCCAGAAGCCTCACGCTAGTTGAGACTCAAAAACTCACCACACCTTTCCCTTGACTTTGCTTATATTTCACACCCATTCTCATCAATAAAAGTTCCAACCCTTCATAATGTTTTGTTCTTCTCAACACCTTCTCACTCACAATATGTTTCTCTGCCTCCTACTTTATGTAGGAAACCCGGATAGTGGAAGAGCTCTCTTGTCCACATTCCTCAGTTTTGCCTCCTCCTCAAACCACGGTGGCTGGAGACAGGACCATGTCCTCCTTCCACTCCTCAGTCTTCCCCAGGAGACTCTCCTGCTCTGGCAGGAAGATGGCATCTATGAGAATCATCTCTTTTCAATGGCCAGAGCATGTGGAAGGTGATTCCTGGGATCTCATCACATTTATAGCTTGCCCTCCTAGTGGGGCTGCTGAACACACAGTTGAGGAGAGGGATATCTAGTGGCTTCTATCTAAATATAGATATTAACCTTATATGGAGGAGACTTTTGCCTTCAGTTTCTCTTGTGATTTTTTTTTTTTTTTTTCTGGTTAAGGGACCCAGACTTCATGGCAGGTATGCTTGACTAACTTATTGATTTCTCAAATCTTAAGTCTGGAAGGAGTTTCAGGGTTCATCTAATGCAGTGGTTCTCAAATTCAGTGTGCATTCAAATCATCTGGAGGAACTTGTTAAAATGACAAACTGTTGGAAAGTATACTGAGTATAATAAATCAGAATCTCTGGGGATGAATCCCCAGACACTCCTTATAGAACAAGATCCCTGTTTGCCTCTGGGGCAAGGGATTCTGGATTTCTCTTTGAGAAATCGTTGATCCAAAACACTGACACATGTAGAGGTGGACATCCACAGACATGCTACGATCTGCCTCGGATAACTGACAAAGGTCTGTGACATGATCAAGTTTAAGGGTACTAGCGAGTGATGTTCCCAACATACAACCATACCTTTGGGAATTATTTCTGTGTCTCAACTTCAGCGTTTAAACCCTAGCCTTTTGTGTTCTCTGTCCTGGTTGCAATGCTGCCTCTTTGAGTTTTAGCCTTTTTAACTTGGGGAGGGAATGGAAACCTTTCAGTGTTCTAAGCAGCTTCCTTGTTTCTGAGGGAAGCTAAGCCTGGCTGAAGTGGACAAGCCTAACCTGCCCATTAAGGAGCCACCAGGATGTGGACTTGCATATGCAGGGCCTTCTTTGCCCAGGAGATCACTGTGCCTGGAGAATCAGGCTTTTCCAGGCTGGCACATTTCTATCAAGCAGCCAGAAGAACTGGTAATTTTTATTTATTGTCTGCAGTTCATGGCAGCCAGTATTTTACCACCTGCACATCTAAAAAAGAAGGGGAAGAAAAGCACACCAATATTCTCAAAATGTTTATATTCAAGGAGTGTGTATTTCAGAGAGGGAGGTCGTGATGTGTGTGTTTTTATTGTGTGTGAAAGAATCCTTAGTGGCAGTGCAGCTGGAAAAATAATGGAAGCACAGGGTACTGTCTTTTGTGACAAAGTTTCCTCTGGTAAGTTACAATTATAACGTAGAAAATGATACCTTAGACGGCAACTAATTTGTGAATCCTGGGAAATGCCATTCAATGATTCCTCATCAGGACAGCAGAACCTGATCTGTAAAAATCTGGGCCTCAGTGGGAAGCTGTTTGCAAAGAGTGATTTGCATTTCAATTGTAAGTCCAGTACAACCTTTAAATCTCCACTGCTGCACTATCACAATGGAATTTTTCTTTTTTCCTTCATGAAGTACTGAAAAAAGAAAAAAAGGAATATTACCATACATCAGTTCCACAACTACATACAATAAAATATAGGTGGTTATAAGAAAAAAAAAATATGGTGCTGATGGTTATATTTTCTCCCAACGAGCAATTATATCAAATTTTTATAATTGTAGAGGAAATATTATTCCCCATGTAGGAGCCGTCCCCACTGTATTCGTTAGTCCGCAAGTGCCATGTCCCTTTCCTCTTTTTTTTCCTGCAAAATTCCAAATAGTTGAAAAATATAGTTTATCTGTTATTTAATTTTACTTGATGTAGACAGGAAAAGTAAGACACACAAACCAAAACAATAAAATTAAAAAGTTATTTATTAGAATTAGTTTTCTCTCTAAGTCAGGTCATTGTTGGACTACTGAGGGACAACCCCCTCGCCCCCACCACCACACACACACACACACAATCACCTACCCCTTTTCACTCAGTCTAGTAGATTCACTGAGAGATTCTTAACTTTTCCCTGACTTTAGATTGTTTGGATTGGCATTCCTCTATTCATAGGTGATTTAATCTCTTGGGTATGACTCACTGTACAAAAATGAATGATTCTAGACTTCCCCTCGCCTCCACCCAGCATTGGCAACTTTGGCCTGCAGGGCCCACCTCCCATGGCCTCCCTCCTTCGTTGTATGATAAGGGTTGGGTTTCCTATCTGACAGAGCAGGCAAGGAGCTGCTGAGCCACCAGAGCCTGCTATGCCTCTCCTGGATAGACAACTTCTACAGCAAAACAAACCCCTGAGCCTTTGGAGTGGGAGCACTGACTCCAAGACCCTGGACTACCAGAGAGCTAACCCTAAGGGGGTTATTAAATAGTGAGAACTCACACAAAG
The DNA here is from genome assembly GCF_000754665.1 of Bison bison bison. Classification (NCBI taxonomy): domain Eukaryota; kingdom Metazoa; phylum Chordata; class Mammalia; order Artiodactyla; family Bovidae; genus Bison; species Bison bison. The sequence continues at coordinate 3,039,338 of NW_011495046.1, read as the reverse complement.
GAAACCACTGGAATACAAGACCTGGTATCACCCAACCACCAGTAGCGCCCTGGGCAGGACGCCTCATCTAAACAACAAACAAAACCAAAATACAAACCTAATCATCAGCAGACAGGACTCAGCCTTGCCCATCAGAGGAAAAACAAACAAACAAACAAAAACTCAGCACAAATCTCACCCTATAAGAAGCTTACACAAACCA
>NW_011495046.1:3026376-3038969 GCF_000754665.1 Bison bison bison | reverse complement strand
AATGAAAAGGCAAGAAATACTACACAAATGAAGGGACAAACTAGAAACACAGAAGTCCAAGTAAATGAAGAGGAAATAGGCAACTACCTGAAAAAGCATTCAGAATAATGATGGTAAAGATGATCAAAAACCTTGAAAACAAAATAGAGAAAATGCAAGAATCAATTAACAAAGAAGAATTAAAGAATAAACATACAGAGACAAACAACACAATTACTGAAATTAAAAATACTCTAGAATGAATCAATTGGAGAAGGCAATGGCACCCCACTCCAGTACTCTTGCCTGGAAAATCCCATGGACAGAGAAGCCTGGTAGGCTACAGTCCATGGGGTCGCTAAGAGTTGGACACGACTGAGCGACTTCACTTTCACTTTTCACTTTCCTGCATTGGAGAAGGAAATGGCATCCCACTCTGGTGTTCTTGCCTGGAGAATCCCAGGGACGGGGGAGCCTGGTGGGCTGGCATCTATGGGGTCTCACAGAGTCGGACAGTACTGAAGTGACTTAGCAGCAGCAGCAGCAGAATGAATCAATAGCAGAATATCTGAAGCAGAAGAACAAAGCAGTGAGCTGGAAGATAAAATGGTGGAAATAATTTCTGAAGAGCAAAATAAAGTAAAAGGAATGAAAAGAACTGAACAGATAGTCTCAGAGACCTCTGGGACAAACACACCAACATTCAAATTATAGGGGTCCCAGAAGAAGAAGAGATAAAGAACAGGTATGAGAAAATTTTTGAAGAGATTATACTTGAAAATTCCCCCAACATGGAAAAGGAAATAGTCAATAGAGTCCAAGAAGCACAAAGAGTCCCATACAGGATAAACCCAAGGAGAAACACACCAAGACAATATTAATCAAACTAACAAAGACTAAACACAAAGAAAGAATATTAAAAGCAGCAACGGAAAAGCAACAAGTAACATACAAGGGAAACCCCATATGCCTAACAGCTGATCTTTCAGCAGAAACTCTGAAGGCCAGAAGGGAATGGCAGGGTATATTTAATGTACTGAAAGGAAAAAATCTACAACCAAAATTACTGTATGCAGCAAAGATTGCACTCAAAATTGATGGAGAAATAAAAAGCTTTTCATACAAGCGAAAGTTAAGAGAATTCAGCACCATCAAACCAGCTTTACAACAAATGTTAAATGGACTTAGAAATTCAAGAACTACAAGAGAAGAAAAAAGATCTACAAAACCAACCCCAAACAATTTGTATGTTAGTTGCTCAGTCATGTCCGACTCTTTGTGACCTCATGGATTATACAGCCTGCCAGGCTCTTCTGTCCATGGGATTTTCCAGGCAAGGATTCTGCAGTGGGTTTCCATTTCCTTCTTCAGGGGATCTTCCCAACCCAGGGATCAAACCCGGGTCTCCTGCATTGCAGTCAGATGCTTTACCATCTGAGCTACTAGGGAAGCCTTTAGTAAATGGCAATAGGAACATATATATCAATAATTACTTTAAATGTAAGTGGATTAAATGCTCCAACCAAAAGACACAGACTGGCTGAATGGATATAAAAACAAGATCCATATATATGTTGTCCACAAGAAATGAACTTCAGACCTAAAGACACATATTGACTGAAAGTGAGAAGATGGGAAAATATATCCCATGCAAATAGGAAGGAAAACAAAGCTGGAGTAGCAGTCCTCATATCAGACAAAATAGACCTTAAAATAAAGAAGATTACAAGAGATAAGGAAAGACACTGCATAATGATCAAGGGATCAATCCAAGAGGAAGACATAACAATTGTAAATATCTATGCACCCAACATAGGAGCACCTCAATACATAAGACAAACACTAACAGACATAAAAGGAGAAATTGACAGTAACACAATAATAGCAGGAGACTTTAACACCCCACTCACACCAATGGACAGAATATTAATAAGGAAACACTAGTCTTGGGGTCACTAAGAGTCGGACACAACTGAGAGACTTCACTTTCACTTTTCACTTTCATGAATTGGAGAAGAAAATGTCAACTCACTCCAGTGTTCTTGCCTGGAGAATCCCAGGGACGGGAGAGCCTGGTGGGCTGCCATCTATGGGGTCGCACAGAGTCGGACATGACTGAAGCAACTTAGCAACAGTAACAGCAGCCTTAAATGATACATTAGATGAGATGGATCTCATTGATATCTTCAGGCCATTCCATCCAAATGCATAAGAATACATCTTCTTCTCAAGTGCACGTGGAACATTCTCCAGGATAGACTACATCTTGGGTCACAAATCAAACCTCAGTAAATATAAGAAAATTGAAATTGTATCAAGCTTCATCTCTGACCACAACGCTATGAGACTAGATATCAATTACAAGAAAGAAACTGTAAAAAACATAAACATATGGAGATTAAACAACGTGTTTCTAAATAACAAATAGGTTACTGAATAAATCTAAAAATGTCTCAAAACAAATGATAATGAAAACACAACTCAAAACCTATGGGATGCAGCAAAAGCAGTTCTAAGAGGGAAGTTTATAGCAATACAATCCGACCTCAAGAAACAAGAAAAACATCGAACAGACAACCTAACTTTACACCTAAAACAACTGGAAAAATAACAAAAAAAATCTCTCAAATTAGTAGAAGGAAAGAAATCATAAAGATCCAAGCAGAAAGAAATGAAAGAAACAGTAGTAAAGATTAAGAAAAATAAAAGCTTGTTCTTTGAGAAGATAAACAAGATTGAGAAATCTTTAGCCAGACTCATCAAGAAAAAAAGAGAGAAGAATCAAATCAACAAAATTAGAAATGGAAGATGGTGGAGGAATAGGATGGGGAGACCACTTTCTCTCCCACAAATTCATTGAAAAATCACTTGAATGCTGAGCAACTACCACAAAACAATTTCTGAACACTGGCGGAGGACACCAGGCACCCAGAGAGGCAGCCCATTGTCTTTGGATGGAGGTAGGACAAAATGTAAAAGATAAAAAGAGAGACAAAAGAGTTAGGTACAGAGACCCATCCTGGGGAGGGAGTTGTAAGAGAGAAGTTTCCAAACACCAGGAAACCCTCCCACAAGCAGGTGTGTGGGGAGTTTTGGAATGCCAGAGGGCAACATAACTGGGAGGGAAAAATAAATAAATAAAACCCACAGATTACGCGCCTAGCTGCAGCTCCCAGTGGAGAAGTAGCCAGATGCTTGTGTCAGCCGCCAGCAAGGGGGTTGATGAACAGGGAGGCCTGGGCTGCGTTGTTTGCGGTAAGAGAGGGCCTGAATGCCCTGAGGGCAATCTGAGGGAGCTAACATGAGACAGCAACCCAAACTGTGGGATAGCCAGAGAGAGTTTAAAAAAAAAAAAAGATGAAAGAGAGAGGAGAACTTTCCTGTGAAAAGCTCTAACCTAAGGCACTGCCGGCCTGCTCACAGAACAAAGGACTGAGAGAATACCAGAGGACAGCTATTTGGTAGCGGACAGGCCCATCCCCCGCTGGATGCAGGGATGCAGGTGGGTGACAGCCAGAGCCAGAGGGAGAGGGGCAAACTCGTCCCCAGAGATGGCATCCTCTACCAAACTGCGAGCAGGCCCCCAGTTGCTAACAAGTCTTCCTGGGATCCTGGACGGTTGACATCTGCCAGAAGGGTCACAGCCAGAGATCAGCTCCCCAGAGGATACATACAGCACCCCTGAGACAGCACTCTCCTGGTGCAACTGAAAAACCAAGCGATTGGGACTGGGGAGGTGATTAAGACACACCACCCACCTGGGGAGTGTACGCTGGACAAGCACCTGGTTGCCTGAGCTGCTAGGACTTGGGAAGGGCACAAAACGCAGGCCCAGCCAAGTTTGTGCCTTTGTGAAATACCCGAGAACCTGAACCTGAGCGGCTTAGACCTGGGACGTTCACGCAACCCAGGGCCCTCCTTAGACAGCTCCCCTGCAGAGCAACCAGGAACCTGAGCAGTGTAGACGGGGAAAGCACACATGCTGTGAGCAGGGGCAAACCCAGTGTGGCCCAGACACTGTGAGCACTCCCCACACACACCAGTGATATTTGTTTGCAGTGTTCCTCCCTCCCCGTGGCACAACTGAACAGGTGAGCCTAAATAAATGACCACCTTTGCCCCCTTGTGTCAGGGTGGAAGTTAGATACTGAAGAGACTTGCAAATAGAGGAGGCCAAAATAAACAAAGAAGAGTGAACCACTTTGGAAGTGACAGGTGCAACAGATTAAAACCCTGTAGCTAGCATCGGCTACATTGGAAGGGACCTATAGACCTTGAGGAGAAGTATAAGCTGGAAAAAGGAACTATCTGAAACTGAACTGACCCCACACTACCCTCAACAGCTCCACAGAAATTCCTAGATATATTTTACTATCATCATTTTTTAATTTTTAATTTTTTTATTTTAGGTTCTTTATTACTCCTTTAATTTTCATTTTTAAAACCTGCTAGTACCTTACAAAAAAAAAAAGACCCCATTTTTAAAGTAAATTTCATATGTATTTTTTTATAACTTTTGTGTTTTTTTTTTTTAATATTGTATTTTTGAGAGTCTAACTTCTACTCTAGATTTTTAATATTTGCCTTTTGGTATTTGTTATCAATTCTGTACCTTTAAGAATCCAATCTTCAGTACCCATTTTTACTTAGGAGTGTGATTACTGGCTTGATTGCTCTCTCCCTTTTTGACTCTCCTTTTTCTCCCCCAGGTCACCTCTACTCCTCCCTCCCCGTTCTCTTCTCTACATAACTCTGTGAATCTCTTTGGGTGTTTCGGGCTGTGGAGAACACTTAGGGAACTGATCACAGGCTAGATTGGTCTCTCTCTTTTTGACTCCCCCTCCTTTCCTCCTGGTCACTTCTATCTCCTTCCTCCCTCTTCTCTTCTCTATGGAACTCCATGAACCTTTCTGAGTGTTCCAGACTGTGGAGAGCAAATAGGGAATTGATTACTGGCTAGATTGCTCTCTCCCCTTCTGATTCCCACTCTTGTCCTCCTGGTCACCTCTATTTCCCTCCTCCCTCTTCTCTTCTCCATATAACTCTGTGAACCTCTCTGAGTGTCTCCTACTGTGGAGAATCTTTTCACCATTAACCTAGATGTTTTATCATCGCTGCTGTATGGATGAAGAAGTCTTGAGACTACTGTAAGACTAAGACTGAAAGCCACAGGAAGGAGGTTAAAACCCAAAACTTGAGAACAACAGAAAACTCCTGACTTCAGGGAACATTAATTGACAAGAGCTCATCCAAAAGCCTCCATACCTACAATGAAACCAAGCTCCACCCAAGAGCCAACAAGTTTCAGAGCAAGACATACCAAACTAATTCTCCAACAATGCATTAAATTACCCTGAGCACAAAAATACAGGTGGCCAAAAGTCACACCAAACCCATAGACACCTCAAAACTCACTACTGGACTTCATTGCACTCCAGAGAGAAGAGATCCACCTCTACCCACCAGAAGACCAACACAATCTTCCCTAACCAGGGACCTTGACAAGCCACTCATTCAACTGTACCCACAGGGAGGAACCTCCACAATAAAGAGGAACCACAAACTTCCAGCCTACAGAAAGGCCACCCCAAACACAGCAACCTAAACAAGATGAAAAGGCAGAGAAATACTCAGCAGGTAAAGGAACATGATAAAAGCCCACCAAACCAAACAAAAGAGGAGGAGATAAGGAGTCTACCTGAAAAAGAATTCAAAATAATGATAATAAAAATGATCCAAAATCTTGAAAACAAAATGGAATTATAGATAAATATTCTGGAGACAAGGATTGAGAAGATGCACGAAGTTTAACAAGGACACAGAAGAAATAAAAAGGAGTCAATCAATAATGAATAATGCAATAACTGAGATCAAAAGCACTCTAGAGGTAACCAACAGTAGAATAACTGAGGCAGAAGATAGGATAAGTGAGGTGGAAGATAGAATGGTGGAAATAAATGAAGCAGAGAGGAAAAAAGAAAAAAAGAATGAAAAGAAATGAGGACAACCCCAGAGACCTCTGCGACAATGTTAAACACCCCAACATTCAAATCATAGGAGTCCCAGAAGACAAAAAGAAAGGCCATGAAAAAATACTTGAGGAGATAATAGTTGAAAACTTCCCTAAAATGGGGAAGGAAATAGCCACCCAAGTCCAAGGAACTCTGAGAGTCCCATACAGAATAAACCCAAGGCAAAACACCCCAAGACACATATTAATCAAATTAATGAAGATCAAACACAAACAACAAATATTAAAAGCAGGAAGGGAAAAGCAACAAATAATTCACAAGAGGAACCCCATAAGGATAACAGTTGATCTTTCAATAGAAACTCTTCAAGCCAGAAGAGAATGGCAGGACATACTTGAAGTGATGAAAGAGAAAAACCTACAACTCAGATTACTGTCCCAGCAAGGATCTCATTCAAATATGAACGAGAAATCAAAAGCTTTACAGACAAGCAAAAGCTCAGAAAATTCAGCACCATCAAACCAGCTCTTCAACAAATGCTAAAGGATCTTCTCTAGACAGGAATCACAGAAAAGGTGTATAAACTCGAACCCAAAACAGCAAAGTAAATGGCAACAGGATCATACTTATCAATAATTACCAAAAATGTAAATGGGTTGAATGCCCCAACCAAAACACAAAGACTGGCTAAATAGATAAAAAAACAAGACCCCAAGATATGCTGTCTACAAGAGACCCACCTCAAACCTAGGGATACATACACACTGAAAGTGAAGGGCTGGAAAAAGGTATATCATGCAAATGAAGACCAAAAGAAAGCAGGAGTAGCAATACTCATATCAGATAAAATAGACTTTGAAATAAAGGCTGAGAAAAGAGACAAAGATCAGATCAGATCAGTTGCTCAGTCGTGTCCGACTCTTTGTGACCCCATGAATCACAGCATGCCAAGCCTCCCTGTCCATCAACAACTCCCAGAGTTCACTCAGACTCACATCCATCGAGTCAGTGATGCCATCCAGCATCTCATCCTCTGTCGTCTCCTTCTCCTCTTGCCCCCAATCCTTCCCAGCATCAGAGTCTTTTCCAATGAGTCAACTCTGCATGAGGTGGCCAAAGTACTGGAGTTTCAGCTTCAGCATCATTTCTTCCAAAGAAATCCCAGGGCTGATCACCTTCAGAATGGACTGGTTGGATCTTCTTGCAGTCCAAGGGACTCCCAAGAGTCTTCTCCAACACCACAGTTCAAAAGCATCAATTCTTCAGCGCTCAGCCTTCTTCACAGTCCAACTCTCACATCCATACATGACCACAGGAAAAACCATAGCCTTGACTAGATGACCCTTTGTTGGCAAAGTAATGTCTCTGCTTTTGAATATGCTATCTAGGTTGGTCATAACTTTCCTTCCAAGGAGTAAGCGTCTTTTAATTTCATGGCTGCAGTCACCATCTGTACTGATTTTGGAGCCCCCAAAAATAAAGTCTGACACTGTTTCCACTGTTTCCCCATCTATTTCCCATGAAGTGATGGGACCGGATGCCATGATCTTTGTTTTCTGAATGTTGAGCTTTAAGCCAACTTTTTCACTCTCCACTTTCACTTTCATCAAGAGGCTTTTTAGTTCCTCTTCACTTTCTGCCATAAGGGTGGTATCATCTGCATATCTGAGGTTATTGATATTTCTCCCAGCAATCTTGATTCCAGCTTGTGTTTCTTCAGGGATCAAGACCATCCCCATGGAAAAGAAATGCAAAAAAGAAAAAAAAGAGAGAGAGAGACAAAGAAGGACACTACATAATGATCAAAGGATCAGTCCAAGAAGAAGATATAACGGTTATAAATATATATGCACCCAACATAGGAGCACTACTATATGTAAGGCAAATGCTAACAAGTATGAAAGGGGAAATTAACAGTAACACAATAATAGTAGGACACTTTAATACCCCACTCAAACTTATGGATAGATCAACTAAACAGAAAATTAGCAAGGAAACACAAACTTTAAATGATACATTGGACCAGTTAGACCTAATTGATATCTATAGGGCATTTCACCCCCAAACAATGAATTTCACCTTTTTCTCAAGTGCACACAGAACCTTCTCTAGGATAGATCACATCCTGGACCGTGAATCTAGCCTTGGTAAATTCAAAAAAATTGAAATCATCTCAAGCATCTTTCCTGATCACAATGCGTTAAGATTAAATGTCAACTAGTCAGACACGACTGAGCGACTTCACTTTGACTTTTCACTTTCATGCATTGGAGAAGGAAATGGCAACCCACTCCAGTGTTCTTGCCTGGAGAATCCCAGGGATGGAGGAACCTGGTGGGCTGCCATCTATGGGGTCGCACAGAGTCGGACATGACTGAAGCGACTTAGCAGCAGCAGCAGTAGCAGTACAGGAAAAAAACTATTAAAAATATAAACACATGGAGGCTAAACAACACACTTCTGAATAACCAACAAATCACAGAAGAAATCGAAAAAGAAATCAAAATATGCATAGAAACAAATGAAAATGAAAACACAACAACTCAAAACCTATGGGATTCAGTAAAAGCAGTGTTAAGGGGAAGGTTCATAGCAATACACGCCTACCTCAAGAAACAGGAGAGAAATCAAATAAAAAACCTAACTCTACACTTAAGCAACTAGAAAAATAAGAAATGAAGCACTCTAGGGTTAGTAGAAGGAAAGAAATCATAAAAATTAGGGCAGAAATAAATGCAAAAGAAACAAAGGAGACCATAGCCAAAAGCAACAAAGCTAAAATCTGGTTCTTTAAGAAGATAAATAAAATAGAATAACCATTAGCCAGAATAATCAAGAAAAAAGGCAAGAAGAATCAAATCAACAAAATTAGAAATGAAAATGGAGAAATCACAACAGACAACATAGAAATACGAAGGATCATAAGAGACTACTATCAGTAACTGTATGCCAATAAAATGGACAACTTGGAAGAAATGGACAAATTCTTAGAGAAGTATAACAAACCAGGAAGAAATAGAAAATCTTAAAAGACCCATCACAAGCACAGAAATCAAAACTGTAATCAGAAATCTTCCAAAAAGCAAAAGCCCAGGACCAGATGGCTTCACAGCTGAATTCTACCAAAAATTTAGAGAAGAGCTAACACCTATCCTGCTCAACTGTTCCAGAAAATTGCAGAGGAAGGTAGACTTTCAAACTCATTCTATCAGGCCACCATCACCCTAATACCAAAACCAGACAAAGATGCCACAAAAAAAGAGAACCACAGGCCAATATCATTGATGAACATAGATGCAAAAATCCTTAACAAAATTCTAGCAAACAGAATCCAACAACACATTAAAAAGATCATACATCATGACCAAGTAGGCTTTATCCCAGGGATGAAAGGATTCTTCAGTATTCACAAATCAATGTGATACACCACATTAACGAATTGAAAGAGAAAAACCATATGATTATCTCAATAGATGCAGAGAAAGCCTTTGACAAAATTCAACATCCATTTATAATAAAAACCCTCCAGAAAGCAGGCATAGAAGGAGCATACCTCAACATAATAAAAGCCATATATGATAAACCCACAGCAAACATTATCCTCAATGGTGAAAAATTGAAAGCATTTCCCCTAAAGTCAGGAATAAGACAAAGATGCCCACTCTCACCACTACTATTCAACATAGTTTTGGAAGTTTTAGCCACAGCAATCAGAGAAGAAATTAAGAGAAATTAAGGAAACAATTCCATTCACCATTGCAATGAAAAGAATAAAATACTTAGGAATAAATCTACCTAAAGAAACAAAAGACCTATATATATAAAACTATAAAACACTGATGAAAGAAATCAAAGAGGACACAAATAGATAGAGAAATATACCATGTTTGTGGATCAGAAGAATAAATATAGTGAAAATGAGTATACTGCCCAAAGCAATATATAGATTCATTGCACTCCCTACCAAGCTACCAGCATTATTTTTCAGAGAACTAGAACAAATGATTCCACAATTTGTATGGAAATACAAAAAACCTGGAATAGCCAAAGCAATATTGAGAAAGAAGAATGGAACTGGAGGAATCAACCTGCCTGACTTCAGGCTCTACTACAAAGCTACAGTCATCAAGACAGTATGGTACTGGCACAAAGACAGAAACATAGATCAATGGAACAAAATAGAAAGCCCAGAGATAAATCCACACACCTGTGGACACCTTATCTTTGACAAAGGAGGCAAGAATATACAATGGAGAAAAGACAGTCTCTTTAACAAGTGGTGCTGGGAAAACTGGTCAACCATTTGTAAAAGAATGAAACTAGAACAGCTTTGTAAAACCATACACAAAAATAAACTCAAAACTGATTAAAGATCTAAATGTAAGCCCAGAAAGGATAAAACTCCTAGAGGAAAACAAAGGTAAAACCCTCTCTGACATAAATCATAGCAGAATCCTCTATGACCCACCTCCCAAAGTAATGGAAAGAAACGCAAAAATAAACAAATGGGACCTAATTAAACTTAAAAGCATTTGCACAACGAAGGAAACTGTAAGCAAGGTGAAAAGACAGCCTCCAGAACGGGAGAAAATAATAGCAAATGAAGCAACTGACAAAGAATTAATCTAAAAAATATACAAGCAGCTCCTGCAGCTCAATTCCAGAAAAATAAGTGACCCAATCAAAAAATGGGCCAAAGAACTAAACAGACATTTATCCAAAGACATACAGATGGCTAACAAACACATGAAAAGATGTTCAACATCATTCATTATCAGAGAAACGCAAATCAAAACCACAATGAGGTACCATTTCACGCCAGTCAGAATGGCTGCTATCAAAAAGTCTACAAAAAATAAATGCTGGAGATGGTGCAGAGAAAAAGGAACTCTCTTACACTGTTTGTGGGAATGCAAACTAGTACAACCACTATGGAGAACAGTGTGGAGATTCCTTAAAAAACTGGAAATAGAACTGCTATATGACCCAGCAATATATAGTGGCTATATATACCCACTGCTGGGTATACACACCAAGGAAACCAGAATTGAAAGAGACACGTGTACCCCAATGTTCGTTGTAACACTGTTTACAATAGCCAGGACATGGAAGCAACCTGGATGTCCATCAGCAGATGAATGGATAAGAAAATTGTGGTACATATACACAATGAAATATTACTCAGCTATTAAAAAGAATGCATTTGAATCAGTTCTAATGAGATGGCTGATACTGGAGCCTATTGTATAGAGCGAAGTAAGCCAGAAAGAAAAACACCAATACAGTATATTAACACATATATATGGAATTTAGAAAGATGGTAACAATGACCCTATATACAAGACAGCAAAAGAGACAAAGATGTAAAGAACAGACTGTTGGTCTCTGTGGGAGAAAGCAAGGGTGGGGTGATTCAAGAGAATAGCATTGAAACATGTATATTATTATATGTGAAATAGATCACCAGTCCAGATTCGATGCATGAGACAGGGTGCTCAGGGCTGGTGTACTGGGATGACCCTGAGGGATGGGAAGGGAGGTAGCTGGGAGGGAAGGTCAGGATGGGGAACACATGTACACCCATGGCTGATTCATGTGAATGTATGGCAAAAACCACCACAATAGTGTAAAGTAATTAGCCTCCAATTAAAATTTTTTTAAATGGCCAAAATTGCATGTAAAAAAAATTATAAATGTAAAAGGAGAGGTTACATTTGACAATGCAGAAATACAAAAGATTATAAGAGAATATTATGAACAACTATATGGCAATAAAATGGATAACCTGGAAGAAAAGGACAGATTCTTAGAAAAGTTCAATCTTCCAAGACTGAACCAGGAAGAAATAGAAATTATGAACAACCCAGTTACAAGCACTGAAATTGAAGCTGTGATCAAAAATTTCCCAAAAAATGAAAGCCCAGGACCAGATGGTTTCACAGGAGAATTCTATCAAACTTTTAGAGAAGAGCTAATGCCTATCCTTCTAAAATTCTTTCAAAAAATTTCAGAGAAAGTAATACTCCAAACTCATTCTACAAGGCCACCATCACTCTCATACCAAACCCAGACAAAGATAATGCAAAAAAAGAAAACCACAGGGCAATATCTTTGATGAACATAGATGCAAAAACCCTCAACAAAATTTTATCAAACAGAATTCAGCAACACATCCAAAAGCATATACACCATTATCAAGTTGGGTTTATACCAGGAATGCAAGGATTCTTCAATATACACAGATCAATCAATGTGATACACCATATTAATAAATTGAAAGATAAAAAACCATATCATCATCTCAGTAGATGCAGAAAAAGCCTTTGACAAAATTCAGCACTCATTTATGATTAAAACTCTTCCAAAAATGGGCACAGAAGGAACCTACCTCAACATCAGTTCAGTTCAGTTCAGTCGCTCAGTCGCATCCGACTCTTTGCGACCCCATGAATCGCAGCATGCCAGGCCTCCCTGTCCATCACAAACTCCAAGAGTTCACTCAGACTCACGTCCATCGAGTCAGTGATGCCATCCAGCCATCTCATCCTCTGTTGTCCCCTTCTCCTCTTGCCCCCAATCCCTCCCAGCATCAGAGTCTTTTCCAATGAGTCAACTCTTCGCATGAGGTGGCCAAAGTACTGG
>NW_011495046.1:3026033-3026165 GCF_000754665.1 Bison bison bison | reverse complement strand
ATTCTTCGGCACTCAGCCTTCTTCACAGTCCAACTCTCACATCCATACATGACCACAGGAAAAACCATAGCCTTGACTAGACAGACCTTTGTTGGCAAAGTCGTGTCTCTGCTTTTCAATATGCTATCTAGG
>NW_011495046.1:3021065-3025933 GCF_000754665.1 Bison bison bison | reverse complement strand
TTCCCCTGTTTCCCCATCTATTTCCCATGAAGTGATGGGACCGGATGCCATGATCTTCGTTTTCTGAATTTTGATCTTTAAGCCAACTTTTTCACTATCCTCTTTCACTTTCATCAAGAGGCTTTTTAGTTCCTCTTCACTTTCTGCCATAAGGGTGGTGTCATCTGCATATCTGAGGTTACTGATATTTCTCCCAGCAATCTTGATTCCAGCTTGTGTTTCTTCCAGTCTAGCGTTTCTTATGATGTACTCTGCATAGAAGTTAAATAAGCAGGGTGACGATATACAGCCTTGACGTACTCCTTTTCCTATTTGGAACTATATTCCAGTCTGTTGTTCCATGTCCAGTTCTAACTGTTGCTTCCTGATCTGGATACAGATTTCTTAAGAGGGAGGTCGGGTGGTCTGATATTCCCATCTCTTTCAGAATTTTCCACAGTTTATTGTGATCCACACAGTCAAAGGCTTTGGCATAGTCAATAAAGCAGAAATAGATGTTTTTCTGGAACTCTCTTGTTTTTTCCATAATCCATAGTAAAGGCCATATATGGTAAGCCTACAGCAAACATTATTTTCAATGGTGAAAAATTGAAAGCATTCACCCTAAGATCAGGAAGAAGACAAGGGTGTCCATTTTCACCACTGTTATTCAACATCGTTCTGGAAGTCCTAGATATAGCAATCAGAGAAGAAAAATAAATAAAATGAATCCAGATCTGAAAAGAAAAAGTAAAGCTCTCATTGTTTGCAGATGATATGATACTGTACATAGAAAACCCTAAAGATAGTATCAGAAAATTACTAGAGCTAATCAGTGAATTTAGCAAGGTTGCAGGATACAAAATCAATACACAGAAATCACTTGCATTTCTATATACTAACAATACTGTTTATAATAGCCAGGACATGGAAACAACCTAGATGTCCATCAGCGGATGAATGGATAAGAAAGCTGTGGTACATATACACAATGGAGTATTATTCAGCCATTAAAAAGAATACATTTGAATCAGTTCTATTGAGGTGGATGAAACTGGAGCCTATTATACAGAGTGAAGTAAGCCAGAAAGAAAAACACCAATATAGTATACTAACGCATATATTTGGAATTTAGAAAGATGGTAACAATAACCCTGTATGCGAGACAGCAAAAGAGACACAGATGTATAGAACAGTCTTTTGGACTCTGTGGGAGAGGGAGAGCATGGGATGATTTGGGAGAATGGCATTGAAACATGTATAATATCATAGATGAAATGAATCACCAGTCCAGGTTTGATGCATGATACAGGATGCTTGGGGCTGGTGCACTGGGATGACCCAGAGGGACAGTATGGGGAGGGAGGTGGGAGGGGGCTTCAGGATGGGGAACATGTGTACACTGTGGCAGATTCATGTTGATGTATGGCAAAACCAATACAATATTGTAAAGTAATTAGCCTCCAATTAAAATAAATAAATTTATATTTTTTAAAAAAATTAAAAAAAGAAAAACCAGAAAGAGAAATTAAGGAATCAATTCCATTCACCATTGCAATAAAAAGAATTAAATATCTAGGAATAAACTTACCTAATGACAAAAAGAACTGTACACAGAAAATTATAAGACACTGATGAAAGAAATCAAAGATGACATAAACAGATGGAGAGATATTCCATGTTCCTGGGTAGGAAGAATCAAACTTGTGAAAATGACTATACTATCAAATGCAATCTACAGATTCAGTGCAATCGCTATCAAATTACCAATGGCATTTTCCATAGAATTAGAAGAAAAAATTTCACAATTCATATGGAAACACAAAAGACCCTGAATAGCCAAAGCAGTCTTGAGAAAGAAGAATGGAGCTGGAGGAATCAACCTTCCTGATTTCAGATTATACTACAAAGTTACAGTCATTAAGACAGTATGGTACTAGCATAAACACAGAAATATAGACCAATGGAATAAGATAGAAAGCCCAGAAATAAAAACATGCACCTATGGATACCCTGTTTTTGACAAAGGAGGTAAGAATATATAATGGGGCAAAGACAGCCTCTTCAATAAATGGTGCTGGGAAACTGGACAGCTACATGTAAAAGAAAGAAAGTAGAACACTTCCTAAAACCATACACAAAGATAAATTCAAAAGGATTCAAGACCTAAATATAAGATCAGAAACTATAAAACTCTTAGAGGAAAACATAGGCAGAACACTCAATGACATAAATCAAAGCAAGATCCTCTATGACCCACCTCCTAGAGTCACTGAAATAAAAACTAAAGTAAAAAAATGAACCTGATTAAATTTAAAAGCTTTTGCACAGCTAAGGAAACTATAAGCAAGGTGAAAAGGCAACCCTCAGAATGGGAGAGAATAATAGCAAATGCAACAACAGAAAAAGGATCAATTTCAAAATATACAATTAGCTCATACAACTCAATGCCAGAAAAATAAACAACTCATTCAAAAAGTGGGGAAAAGACCTAAACAGACATTTCTCTAAAGAAGACATACAGATGGTTAACAAACACATGAGAAGGTACTCAACATCTCTCATTATTAGAGAAATGCAAATCAAAACCACAATGAGCTATCACCTCACACTGGTCAGAATGGCCATCATCAAAAAGTCTATAAACAATAAATGCTGGAGAGAGTGTGGAAAAAAGGGAATGCTTTTGCTTATTTAACTTATATGCAGAGTACATCATGAGAAATGCTGGGCTGGAGGAAGTACAAGCTGGAATCAAGATTGCCAGGAGAAATATCAATAACCTCAGATGTGCAGATGACACCACACTTATGGCAGAAAGTGAAGAAGAACTAAAGGTCCTCTTGATGAAAGTGAAAGAGGAGAGGGAAAAAGTTAAACCTCAACATTCAGAAAACTAAGATCATGGCAACCAGTCCCATAACTTCGTGGCAAATAGATGGGGAAACAGTGGCTGACTTTATTTTTCTGGGCTCCAAAATCACTGCAGATGGTGATTGCAGCCATGACATTAAAAGACGCTTACTCCTTGGAAGGAAAGTTATGACCAACCTAGACAGCATATTAAAAAGCACTGAAATCACTTTGTCAACAAAGGTCCGTCTAGTGAAGGCTATGGTTTTTCCTGTGGTCATGTATGGATGTGAGAGTTGGACTATAAAGAAAGCTGAGTGCCAAAGAATTGATGCTTTTGAACTGTGGTGTTGGAGAAGACTCTTGAGAGTCCCTTGAACTGCAAGAAGATCCAGCCAGTCCATCCTAAAGGAGATCAGTTCATTGGAAGGACTGATGTTGAAGCTGAAACTCCAATACTTTGGCCACCTGATGCAAAGAGCTGACTCATTTGAAAAGACCCTGATGCTGGGAAAGATTGAGGGCAGGAGGAGAAGGGGATGACAGAGGATGAGATGTTTGGATGGCATCACTGACTCAATGGACATGGGTTTGGGAGGACTCTGGGAGTTGGTGATGGACAGCGAGGCCTGGAATGCTGTGGTTCATGGAGTCACAAAGAGTTGGACATGACTGAGTGACTGAACTGAACTGAACATGCCCTGTTGGTGGAAATGTAAACTGATATAGCCACTATGGAAAACAGAATGCAGATTCCTTAAAAAGCTAGGAATAAAACCACCATATGACCCAGAAATCCCACTCCTATTCATATATCCTGAGGAAACCAGGGTTGAAAAAGACACATGTATCCCATTTTTCATTGCAGCACTATTTACAATAGCTAGAATATGGAAGCAACCATTGACAGATAAATGGATAAAGAAGTTGTGGTACATATACAGAATGGAATATTACTCAGCCATAAAAAGCAATGCATTTGAGTCAGTTCTGATAAAGTGGGTGAACCTAGAACCTATTATACACAGTGAAGTGAGTCAGAAAGAGAAAGGTAATTATTGTATTATAACACACCTAAACGGAATCTAGAAAAATGGTAAGTGAAGAATTTATTTGCAGGGCAGCAATGGAGAAACAGACATAGAGAATGGACTTATGGACACGGGGCGAGGGGAGGAGATGGTGAGATGTAAGGAAAGAGTAACATGGAAACTTATATTACCATATGTAAAATAGATAGCCAACAGGAATTTGCTGTATGGCTTAGGAAACTCAAACAGGGGCTCTGTATCAATCTAGAGGGGTGGGATGGGGAGGGAGATGGGAGGGAGGTTCAAAAGGGAGGTGATATATGTATACCTATGGCTGAATCATGTTGAAGTTTGACAGAAAACAACAAAATTCTGTAAAACAA
This sequence comes from Bison bison bison, assembly GCF_000754665.1. Lineage (NCBI taxonomy): Eukaryota > Metazoa > Chordata > Mammalia > Artiodactyla > Bovidae > Bison > Bison bison. The sequence goes on along the minus strand of NW_011495046.1, from coordinate 3,021,687 downwards.
TTATCCTTCAATAAAAAAAATAAATTAAAAAAAAGACTGTTTCCATCCTGTTGCTCTGTGCCCCACTCTATCAAAGGATATGGCACCTTTCAGAAACAGGGGTCCCCAGGGAGGGTGGGGTGGGGGCCAGGAAGGGTAGGGTAGAAGAATTGATCCCTCTCTGGCATATTTTTATATCAGGATTTTGCTTTGGAAAAAAAAAAAGTAGTGAAAGTGTTAGTCACTCAGTCCTATCTGACTCTTGTGACTCCCTGGACTATAGCCAGCCAGGCTCCTCTGTCCATGGAATTCTCCAGGCAAGTATACTGAAGCGGGTTGCCATTCCTTTTTCCAGAGGATCTTCCCAACTCAGGGATTGAACCCAAGTATCCTGCATTGCAGACTGATTCTTTAACATCTGAGCCACCAGGGAGTTTGCTTTAACTTTGTGCATTCCTCTATCATTGTCAAAAATTGTATGTAAATCTGTAAGTTCATCTAGGTTGTGAATGATCCACTGATCATCATATCTAATGGTGAGTTCTCAGTGTTCATCTGATTTACCTGACCTCTCAATAGATTACTCGGTTACATACTCACCCTTGAGATTTTCCTTTTTCACCCACCCCCCCCCCCCCCCCCC
>NW_011495046.1:3013174-3020965 GCF_000754665.1 Bison bison bison | reverse complement strand
CAGGACTCCACCCTCTGTGGCTTTCTTGTCCAAGAAAGAGTCCAAGAGTTCAAGCCCTTACTCCTCTGTGTACTCCTTCTGGTCCATTTATAAATGCTAGCATGGAGCCAGTCTTTGGACCTCCTGTCTTCTGTGTCTACACCCACTGCCTGAGCTTCCTCAGTCAATCCCCTAGCTTTATACCATCTGTATTCTGACGGATCCTAATCATTGATCTTCAGTCCAAACTCTCCAGATCTCCAGCAGGATCATCTGCTAACTCCTATTGCCTCTCTACTCTCAACTCCCTCACACATTTGCATCTTTTCCAGCTTGCCCATCACAGTAATTGGCTCTACCATTTATCCAAGTGTCTCAATGTCAGAGTAATAGGGAGAGAGTGGGTGGGGGGATCCTAAATTCTTTGACTTCACATCCAGCTCACCATCAGTTTCTGTTCCTCTAGAATACTGCCTGTGTCTTCAAATTCATCTACCTTTTCTCACTCATTTTTCTTGAGGTAGTGGTTTAATTGCTAAGTTGTCTCTGACTCTTTTGTAACCCCCTGGACTGTCACCTGCCAGGCTCCTCTCTGCATAGGATTTCCCAGGCAAGAATACTAGGGTGAGTTGCCATTTCTTTCTTCAGGGAGCTTCCCAATCCAGGGATCAGACTCATGTCTCCTGCATAGCAGGCTGATTCTTTAATGCTGAGCCACCAGGGAAATGCTTCCTGTTTCTTACTGTTTCTCAAATATACCAAAGTCAATGCTGCATGAGGGCCTTTGCATTCACCTAGCATTTTCCTAGAAGGCTGTTCCTCTAAATGGTCTTATTGTTTTCAGGTCATGTCCAATTCTTGCAACCCCATGGACTGGGGCCTGCCAGACTCCTCTCTCTGTGAGATTCTCCAGGCAAGTAAGAATACTGGAGTGGGTTGCCATTTCCTTCTCGAGGGGATCTTCCTGACCCATCAATAGAACCCGGGTCTCCTGCATCGCAGACACTTTTTACTGACTGAGCTACAAGACTCTGTGTAAATGTGATTGATCTTTTTCCAAGAATATCATATCTAAAGTAGTAGCAATCCCTCCCTTTGACCCTTCCCTGACACTCTTACCCTGTTTATTCTTTATTGCATGTATCACAACCAGAAATTATGTTATATATTTGTACACATATTTATTATCTGTTTATATGCTGGATTATAATTTACAGATAAGTTAGTTTGCCCTTTTTGCTAAAGCCTTAGCAGCTAGTACGGCAGAAATTGAAGAACTAAAGAGCCTCTTGATAAAGATGAAAGAGGAGAGTGAAAAAGGTGGCTTAACAACATTCAGAAAACTAAGATCATGGCATCTGGTTCCATCACTTCATGGCAAATAGATGGGGAAACAAGTGACAGACTTTATTTGGGGGGCTCCAAAGTGACTGCAGATGTTCACTGCAGCCATGAAATTAAAACATGCTCACTCCTTGAAAGAAAAGCTATGACCAACCTAGACAGCATATTAAAAACCAGAGACATTACTTTGCCCACAAAGGTCCATCTAGTCAAAGCTATGGTTTTTCCAGAAGTCATTTATGGATGTGAGAGTTGGACTATAAAGAAAATTGAGCAATGAAGAATTGATGCTTTTGAACTGTGGTGTTGGAGAAGAATCTCAAGAGTCTCTTGGACTGCACAGAGATCCAACCAGTCCATCCTAAAGGAAATCAGTCCTGAATACTCATTGGAAGGACTGATGCTGAAGCTGAAATTCTAATACTTTGGCCACCTGATGTGAAGAACTGACTCTTTGGAAAAGACCCTGATTCGTGGAAAGATTGAAGGCAGGAGGAGAAGGGGATGACAGAGGATGAGATGGTTGGATGGCATCAATGGACATGAGTTTGAGCAAGTTCCAGGAGTTGGTGATGGACAGGGAAGCCTGGTGTGCTGCAATCCATGGGGTCACAAAGAATCGGACATGACTGAGCAACTGAACTGAACTGAAGTAGCAGCTAGTAAAGTGCTTCCCAGGTAGAGCAGTGGTAAAAAATGTGCCTGCCAATGTAGGAGATACAGGTTCAATCCGTGGTCAGGAAGATCCCCTGGAGTAGGAAATAGCACCCACTCCAGTATTCTTGTCTGGGAAATCACAGGAACAGAGCAGACTGTGGGCTACAGTCCACAGAGTCGCAGAGTCGGACAAGACTGAGCACAGCACAGCTAGCAGCTAGTATAGGTTCTGAGACATAATAGTGGGTCAATAAATACTTATTCAATGTTAAACCAATGACATGTTAAATCAATGTTAAACTTTAACATGACTTTAGTTTACTTTCTCTCTAACTTTGTCCATCTCATAAATTATTTGAAATAACTTGATTTCCCCCACCCCGATTGATTGTTAGTATTTTGTGTTATGCCTCAATTTAAGAATTTTTGTTTTACATATGACTTAAATTTTCATAATGATTAATGGTGGTTATTTAAGCATTAGTCCAATTATTGCTTTTATCTTTCGTCATGAGTTCTCTATTTTTAAATTATTTTTTCCAATTATATTTTTTCTTTCAATTGGAGAAGTTGACTCAGTGTTTGTTTTTGCAGTATCAACTTTCTTTTTTAATTAAAATATAATTATTTTACTATGGATAACATAAAATATAGCAGCCGAAACAAGCATAAACTGCGCTCTGGGTTACAACCCCATGCAAATATGGATGTCCTCAGGGACCACTAAGTTGTAGGATTGTCTGTTCTGTGCCCTCGTCACGTCCTGGCCACAGTTTTCAGAGTTTCAATCTTCACTCTTGCTGTCCAGCTCTCTGCCTTCTCTTTGTAGTTCTCATTTGCTGCTGCTAAATCACTGGAGCTAGCAAAGTATAAAACCAAGTTTATTCAACTCATTTTCAGGATAAAAGTTCACTATCTGTGAATGAGAGCCTGTGCTCTGATTTGAGCAAAGGACCTTCATTTTGTTCAGTTGCTGTCTCTTTGTTGTCTTCTGGATATCAGAGCCACCATGCCTAATCAAGGCATTTTTGTGTCTATATTTACTAGCACAGATGGGTACGCTGTAACTAATACACTTACTTGTTATGGAGCCCCAAACTTGTGTTCCTGGGTCCCCGAGGAGAAAGTTGCCTATCCCCACTTTGTTCCTGATGTTGGGTCTCCCTGGATCATGACTGAATATTGCCTACTACACAAAAGACAGTTTTTGTGTTTTGGGATTTTTTACATGTAATAATGTTGGGTACGTAACATTAGAAAAAGACCCCAATTAACATCTTTCTAAAAGACAAACATGAAAATCTCTATGTACTCCCATAAAAGAAAAATGCCACTGAAAGTAGACTCCCACATCTTCAACGGCAGCTGGAGGGAGAAGATGATTCTCTGTGTATGGCAATGGCAGTGCCCTGACTTTCAGTGTCTCACAGTTTCTACTTGGGCCTCTACTCGGCAAAGCCCCTGGGGCACCAATTTTGTCCCCGCTCTGATAAATTCTACTTATTCTACTGTGCTGTGTACACTCTTCAGAGCTAGATAAGTGAAGAGTAATAATTGTTATTTTCATACCACGTGTTATCAAATCAGAAATCTGATTCCTAGCAATTTAATATATATGTTGTTATATATTATATAACCACATACCTTTATTGCTGTTTGGCTGGATAGAAAATATGAGGAGACTGGAAACCAACTGGAAATATTTCTACAGACTTAATGGCAAATGTCTTTTCTTTTCTTTATTAATGTGCTCCACTTACTGGATCCTCTGTTTTTCAGTGCTGCATTCCCCCGCTTTTCCTCCATTTTCTGTTCCCTCATTCTGGAAGCCTTTCCTGATTCATGACCCATTGCTATATGCTTTCATCACTCCTCAGTCCCTTAGTGGTCGTCTTACTTCGCAGGATGTTAATGCAGTCTCTCTAATGTTATTTATTGTTGAAATGGCCCAGAGGCTACTAACCTAGGTTTGAATCAGCCCAACCACTTAAAATCATTTCAAGTTTAGGCAAATTGCTTGACCTCTCTCAGGCTGGTTTCCTCATCTGTAGTAGAAAAAAAATAATAATACCCATCTCTTCATAAGCATATCTAGAAGATTAAACAGTATTATGAAAATTCAATTATTGTTAATTAAACATATTTCCCCTTCTTTTGCCTTTGCCTTTATAACAGTAGTAAAACATTTTCGAGGTGCAAATAAAGTCCTGCCTCAACAAAGTTGTGAAGTTCTCAAAGGGTGCAACTATACCAAGGTTTTTAAATTATAGAACAATAAGTACATGATGAGGATTTCCTAGTCTAAGGCATGGTGACAGGCTCAGTGGTGGTAGGGAAGTGGGGATGGGCAAAAAAGCAAGAAAAGACAAAAGCACAATCAGTTGCACTCCAAAAGCATCTCATGTACTTGTAATGTAAAAAAGTCAATGATAACACAAAATGTAAATAATAATCCAAAGTAACAAGAAGGGCAATGGCCAAGAAAAGAGTTGCTGCCTATTGACTAGCTCAGGAAATACTGTAATTAGAGGGAAGGAGACAAACAGGATTCCTCACAAAGTCGTGCTCAGGGCAGGTCACTGGTGTGTCTGAGTTGATGAAGATATTTGATAGATGATTGGAAGAGAAGGCTATTCATGATAAGATGATTTATGAATGACATAGCACAGAATTTGGAACTCCTCCAAAGTAAATATAAGAAAAGGTAAGTTGAGGCAGAAGTTCACCGTGATTTTAGGAGCTGGTTCTCATCTTTTGGGCTATGTCATCTTCTCCTTTTAATTCCTTCTTTAAAATTCTCAGCTTAAGCTCTACCATTTCTTTCTTCATGTGTCACCAGGTCCAAAGTTATGGCCTCAGAGGACTTTCAATCAACAGCGCCCAGTATGTATTAATACTTCACTTGTCTTGAATTACCAGATCAAATCGACTGCAGCAACCCACATGATTGCTCAGCAACTGATTTAAGTGAATTAAAAAATCTCAATTATTTCTTACATCTGATTAGTCATAAAAATGTATGTAGTGCCCCCAAAATATATAGTTCCAGCCTAAAATTCAGGAATTATAAACAAAGAATACATCAAATTATGGGCTCTTCTCTCCAGTTCATACATCAAGAAAAATCCAGTGGTCAGAAAAACTGTTGTCAAGCTACTTTATTTTTGAAGAGGTTTAGTCAGGGCTATCTGCTATGGTTAATTGGCATACTGAACAAGGCACATGGATAAATGTGTTTATTTAGATATGTAATTTAATCTCCATATAACTGTGTTTTTCTTTTAATGATATACATGCTGATTCCTAGTCATCAGCCCTAGGAACCAGTAAAATCAGATTAAAAGCATTAGTAATGTAGTTAATTCCATTTATAATATGCTTACACCAGAGAGGAGAACATTAAAATAAGGAAAATCTATAAACTGGAATAAAAGAATTTTTTAGAACTCTTTGTAAGAAACCTTAGAAAGAAAAACATAAAGGTTTGCATAAACATTCTAAGGAAAACTTAAGCCATGTTTCACAAAGTGATGTTTGTAATCCCAATTAAAATTTGCCTTGGTCACTTGAATCTTCAGGTTGATTCAGGTGGCTTTGTATTAAGAGCTGATTGTCCTTTAGCAATGCTCTGCTAGTTGTAACATTGCCTTCTGTAACCTTGCCTAATAATCACTATCAGTTAATCAATTTTTCCTTTTTATTCAAATTCTATTATCCACTCCCTTTTGACCTCTAGTACTTGGGATAGCCCATGCATTATTTTTTTCTGAAATCCTCAGCATATTACATGCAGCATAACAGGATGAAAGCCCTAGCATTAAACCTAATCAATAGCTCCCACAGGTAGACATCTATTTCATCCCCTTCTTTAATGTGCTGTCCTTTGTACATGAAGATGTCAGTATCGACCCATAGTCCATCTGGCATTTGGTATGGATTCTGAACTTTGTCCAGTTTCATTGGTGTATTTGAGCCAAGTCATCCTCTTTTTTTCCCAAGGTCACCTCTTGAGATCCACAGTCCCATTTGACAGACAGGTAAGCAGTAACTGTAGAAACGCATAAAACTACCTGGCTTATAATCATACTAACAGTCATTTCACTTGCTTTTTCAAAGCCAAAAAGTTAATTATGCATTTTGACTTTATATTCTTGTCTTTTACATCTTAGTAATTAGTTAATATCAACAATGAAAGCTCCTAAAAGTATACTACTTCATTTATTTTTCATGAGTTTAAATTTTAAAATGAAGTCATATGAGGAAACACAGATACATAAAACATGTTTGTTATTTTTTTTTAATTTTATTTTATTTTTAAACTTTACATAATTGTATTAGTTTTGCCAAATATCAAAATGAATCTGCCACAGGTATACATGTGTTCCCCATCCTAAACCCTCCTCCCTCCTCCCTCCCCATACCATCCCTCTGGGTCGTCCCAGTGCACTAGCCCCAAGCATCCAGTATCGTGCATCGAACCTGGACTGACAACTTGTTTCATACATGATATTTTACATGTCTCAATGGCATTCGCCCAAATCTCCCACCCTCTCCCTCTCCCATAGAGTCCATAAGACTGTTCTATACATCAGTGTCTCTTCTGCTGTCTCGTACACCGGGTTATTGTTACCATCTTTCTAAATTCCATATATATGCGTTAGTATACTGTATTTATGTTTTTCCTTCTGGCTTACTTCACTCTGTATAATAGGCTCCAGTTTCATCCACCTCATTAGAACTGATTCAAATGTATTCTTTTTAATGGCTGAGTAATACTCCATTGTGTATATGTACCACTGCTTTCTTATCCATTCATCTGCTGATGGACATCTAGGTTGCTTCCATGTCCTGGCTATTATAAACAGTGCTGCGATGAACATTGGGGTACACGTGTCTGTTTCCCTTCTGGTTTCCTCAGTGTGTATGCCCAGCAGTGGGATTGCTGGATCATAAGGCAGTTCTATTTCCAGTTTTTTAAGGAATCTCCACACTGTTCTCCATAGTGGCTGTACTAGTTTGCATTCCCACCAACAGTGTAAGAGGGTTCCCTTTTCTCCACACCCTCTCCAGCATTTATTATTTGTAGACTTTTGGATCACAGCCATTCTGACTGGTGTGAAATGGTACCTCATAGTGGTTTTGATTTGCATTTCTCTGATAATGAGTGATGTTGAGCATCTTTTCATGTGTTTGTTAGCCATCTGTATGTCTTCTTTGGAGAAATGTCTATTTAGTAGTTTGGCCCATTTTTTGATTGGGTCATTTATTTTTCTGGAGTTGAGCTGTAGGAGTTGCTTGTATATTTTTGAGATTAGTTTTGAGATCATACACCATGATCAAGTGGGCTTTATCCCAGGGATGCAAGGATTCTTCAATATCCGCAAAACAATCAATGTAATACACCACATTAACAAATTGAAAAATAAAAACCATATGATTATCTCAATAGATGCAGAGAAAGCCTTTGACAAAATTCAACATCCATTTATGATAAGAACTCTCCAGAAAGCAGGAATAGAAGGAACATACCTCAATATAATAAAAGCTATATATGACAAACCCACAGCAAACATTATCCTCAATGGTGAAAAATTGAAAGCATTTCCTCTAAAGTCAGGAACAAGACAAGGGTGCCCACTTTCACCATTACTATTCAACATAGTTTTGGAAGTTTTGGCCACAGCAATCAGAGCAGAAAAAGAAATAAAAGGAATCCAAATTGGAAAAGAAGAAGTAAAACTCTCACTATTTGCAGATGACATGATCCTCTACATAGAAAACCCTAAAGATTCCACCAGAAAATTACTAGAA
>NW_011495046.1:3010293-3013074 GCF_000754665.1 Bison bison bison | reverse complement strand
GAAAATTACTAGAAATAATCAATGACTATAGTAAAGTTGCAGGATATAAAATCAACACACAGAAATCCCTTGCATTCCTATACACTAATAATGAGAAAACAGAAAGAGAAATTAAGGAAACAATTCCATTCACCATTGCAACGGAAAGAATAAAATACTTAGGAATATATCTACCTAAAGAAACTAAAGACCTATATATAGAAAACTATAAAACACTGGTGAAAGAAATCAAAGAGGACACTAATAGATGGAGAAATATACCATGTTCATGGATTGGAAGAATCAATATAGTGAAAATGAGTATACTACCCAAAGCAATTTATAGATTCAATGCAATCCCTATCAAGCTACCAACAGTATTCTTCACAGAGCTAGAACAAATAATTTCACAGTTTGTATGGAAATACAAAAAACCTCAAATAGCCAAAGCGATCTTGAGAAAGAAGAATGGAACTGGAGGAATCAACCTACCTGACTTCAGGCTCTACTACAAAGCCACAGTTATCAAGACAGTATGGTACTGGCACAAAGACAGAAATATTGATCAATGGAATAAAATAGAAAGCCCAGAGATAAATCCACGCACATATGGGCACCTTATCTTTGACAAAGGAGGCAAGAATATACAATGGATTAAAGACCATCTCTTTAACAAGTGGTGCTGGGAAATCTGGTCAAACACTTGTAAAAGAATGAAACTGGACCACTTTCTAACACCATACACAAAAATAAACTCAAAATGGATTAAAGATCTCAATGTAACACCAGAAACTATAAAACTCCTAGAGGAGAACATAGGCAAAACACTCTCTGACATACATCACAGCAGGATCCTCTATGACCCACCTCCCAGAATATTGGAAATAAAAGCAAAAATAAACAAATGGGACCTAATTAACCTTAAAAGCTTCTGCACATCAAAGGAAACTATTAGCAAGGTGAAAAGACAGCCTTCAGAATGGGAGAAAATAATAGCAAATGAAGCAACCGACAAACAACTAATCTCAAAAATATATAAGCAACTCCTACAGCTCAACTCCAGAAAAATAAATGACCCAATCAAAAAATGGGCCAAAGAACTAAATAGACATTTCTCCAAAGAAGACATACAGATGGCTAACAAACACATGAAAAGATGCTCAACATCACTCATTATCAGAGAAATGCAAATCAAAACCACTATGAGGTACCATTTCACACCAGTCAGAATGGCTGCGATCCAAAAGTCTACAAATAATAAATGCTGGAGAGGGTGTGGAGAAAAGGGAACCCTCTTACACTGTTGGTGGGAATGCAAACTAGTACAGCCACTATGGAGAACAGTGTGGAGATTCCTTAAAAAACTGGAAATAGAACTGCCTTATGATCCAGCAATCCCACTGCTGGGCATACACACTGAGGAAACCAGAAGGGAAACAGACACGTGTACCCCAATGTTCATCGCAGCACTGTTTATAATAGCCAGGACATGGAAGCAACCTAGATGTCCATCAGCAGATGAATGGATAAGAAAGCAGTGGTACATATACACAATGGAGTATTACTCAGCCATTAAAAAGAATACATTTGAATCAGTTCTAATGAGGTGGATGAAACTGGAGCCTATTATACAGAGTGAAGTAAGCCAGAAGGAAAAACATAAATACAGTATACTAACGCATATATATGGAATTTAGAAAGATGGTAACGATAACCCTGTATACGAGACAGCAAAAGAGACACTGATGTATAGAACAGTCTTATGGACTCTGTGGGAGAGGGAGAGGGTGGGAAGATTTGGGAGAATGGCAATGAAACATGTAAAATATCATGTAAGAAACGAGTTGCCAGTCCAGGTTCGATGCACGATGCTGGATGCTTGGGGCTGGTGCACTGGGACGGCCCAGAGGGATGGTATGGGGAGGGAGGAGGGAGGAGGGTTCGGGATGGGGAACACATGTATACCTGTGGCAGATTCATTTTGATATTTGGCAAAACTAATACAATTATGTAAAGTTTAAAAATAAAATAAAATTAGAAAAAAATAAGTAAAAAAAAAAAAATTAAAAAAATTAAAAAATAAATAAATAAAGACAATCTCTTTAACAGGTGGTGCTGGGAAATCTGGTCCACCACTTGTAAAAGAATGAAACTAGACCACTTTCTAACACCATACACAAAAATAAACTCAAAATGGATTAAAGATCTAAACATAAGACCAGAAACTATAAAACTCCTAGAGGAGAACATAGGCAAAATACTCTCCGACATACATCACAGCAGGATCCTCTATGACCCACCTCCCAAAATATTGGAAATAAAAGCAAAAATAAACAAATGGGACCTAATTAACCTTAAAAGCTTCTGCACATCAAAGGAAACTATTAGCAAGGTGAAAAGACAGCCTTCAGAATGGGAGAAAATAATAGCAAATGAAGCAACCGACAAACAACTAATCTCAAAAATATACATGTTTGTTATTAAAAAATTCCAAATATATAGAAGTACATAAAATTAAATCTCCTTGCTACTTCCTTCAGTCCAATCCTCTGTTACAAAGATTTCTGAAAGCATATAAAATTACAGATATCTGTAATTTTACAGATAACTGACAAAAGAATACAGATACATATATATGTATATGTAAACTATAAGTATAAAATGTATTTTACTGTCAATATTAGTACAATATATATTTTGATAGCTTTATTATTTAATATTTCCTAAAACATTTATTTCTGCTTTATTGATTATGCCAAAGCCTTTGACTGTGTGGATCACAATAAACTGTGGACAATTCTG
>NW_011495046.1:3009334-3009586 GCF_000754665.1 Bison bison bison | reverse complement strand
AGTTGGCTTAAAGCTCAATATTCAGAAAACTAAGATCATGGCATCGGTCCCATCACTTCATGGGAAATAGATGGGGAAACAGGGGAAACAGTGTCAGACTTTATTTTTTTGGGCTCCAAAATCACTGCAGATGGTGACTGCAGCCATGAAATTAAAAGACGCTTACTCCTTGTAAGAAAAGTTAGGACCAACCTAGATAGCATATTCAAAAGCAGAGACATTACTTTGCCAACAAAGGTCCCTCTAGTCAAG
>NW_011495046.1:2997941-3009234 GCF_000754665.1 Bison bison bison | reverse complement strand
GGCCACCTCATGGGAAGAGTTGACTCATTGGAAAAGACTCTGATGCTGGGAAGGATTGGGGGCAGGAGGAGAAGGGGACAACAGAGGATGAAATCACTGGATGGCATCACTGACTCATTGAACGTGAGTCTGAGTGAACTCCAGGAGTTGGTGATGGACAGGGAGGCCTGGCGTGCTGTGATTCACGGGGTCTCGAAGAGTCGGACATGACTGAGCGACTGAACTGAACTGAACTAGAAAAATATTTCATTTTAGAAAACACAGAGCTACCTTGTTAATTTAATAATTATGTAATATCTCATAGTATAATCACAATTTATTCAACCATACACTTATTGATGGAAATTTAAATTTTTTCTGATTTTTCACTATTACAAATAATGTTACCATAAAATATCATGTATTATTTATCTACTTCTATATAACAAATGGGCTTCCCCAGTGACTCAGGTGGTAAAGAATCGGACTTCAATGTGGGAAGCCTGGGTTCGATCACTGGGTTGGAAAGATCCCCTGGAGAAGGAAATGGCTACCCACTCCATTATTCTTGCCTGGAGAATCCCATGGACAGAGGAGCATGGTGGCCTACAGTCCATGGGGCTGCAAGGAGTCAGATACAACTGAGCGACTACACATGCATAATAGTATATTTATGAGTTTTTGAGGAAATTCAACATTGCTTTCCACAGGTTCCTCATCATTTTGCATTCCACCAACACTGTACAAGCGTTCCCTTTTCTCTACATCCTTATGAAAATTTATTGCATTTTGTTTTGTTTTTGACAATGGTCATCTTAACAGGTTGGGGATAGTACCTCACTGTGCTTTTAATTCTCATTTCTCTGATGATTAATGGTTTTGTACCTTTCTGTATACATGCTGGCCTTGTGTTTGTCTTCTTTGGAGAAATATATATTCAAGTCCTGTGCTCATTTTTAAATCAGGTTTTGTTTGTTTGCTTTTGAGTTGTAGAAAATTTCTTATAAATTTTGGACAGAAAAATACAAAAGCTGTTTTTTAGATAGGTGGCTTGTAAATATCTTCTCTGACTCTGTAGGCTGTCTTTTGACCCTTTTGATTGTTTCCTTTGCTCTGCAGGGTTTTAGTTTGGTGTAGTTTCACTTGTCTGTTTTTGCTTTTATTATCTGTGCTTTTGGTGTCATAGCCAAGAAATAATGTCCAAGACCAATGTTAATGAGATTTTTCTTTATTTTTTCTTCCAGGAGTTTTATAGATTCAGATCTTTTTGTTAAGTCTTACTGCATTTCAAAATGATTTTTTCTTAAAAGGGATAGAGTGTTGCCACTTTGCATATGGATATCCAGTTTTCCCAGCACCACTGGTTGACGATACTGCTCTTTCCTTAGGTATTTTTTTCAGCACCTTTGTTGAGATCAGTTGATCATATAAGTGTGGATTTGTTTCCAGGCTCTATATCCTTTTCCACTGGTCTGTGTCTCTGTTTTGCTGCCAATACTGTACTGTTTTCATCATTGTAGCTTTGTAATATTTTTAAATCAGGAAGAGTGATTTCATTCTCTGGTGAATTTCTTGTTAATAGCTTTTGCTGTTTTAAATCTAGTTACTTGCTCTTGAATACATGTTAAAGAGGTCTTTATTTATTGTAGATATTAATAATAATATGTTGTCTTTTAATGAATATTACAACATTTCCATCTTTAGCATTTAAAAGGTTTTACTTTGAATATTTACAATTTTTAAATGTTATTTTGTATGTGTAGAAGTTTAATATACTCTTAAGTCTGCCATTTTTTTTTCTGATACAGGCTTTATTTCAGTCACTGAAAAATATTTTAAAAATTACCCAAAGATTTCTTTCCTGTACTTCTGTAGCATAAGTTTTATTTTTTTGTTTCTTGTATGAGTTAAGAATTTCATATTTTTTCTTAAGAGTAGTTTTAAAATGATTTATAACCATAGAACACTTTTGCTTAAACAGAGACATAAAATAAACCCTCGTACCTCCTCCCCACCAAAGGCTGTAGCTCTCTGGGCTAGAGCCCTGTCTCCTTGTTTCCTTTACTTCCCACGCCTGATCACAGTTAAAAAGAGGGGAGAAGGAAGATGGAGAAGTCACACTGAGCATGTGGGTTTTATGAAACATAGTTTGAAAACCACTGTGATCGAAAAGGTCTAAAATTTGGAAACAAATGTAACTTGCTTGTTAAAATCAGTTGTTCATCCAAAGACTGGGAAACATTTAAAAGTACAGCAAATAGTATTTTGTTAGTTTATGCATTTACATTGATGTTAATATATGAGTATTGCCTTACACACATAAAGAAATTTATGGACTTCTATGTTTGATTTAATATTTTAAAAAATTAAATTAGGCCAGCATAAAGCAACTAGTTATATTTGAAAATAAGGGAATATAGATTGCAAATCAATTAAATGCCATTTTTCCCCATAATAAGAAAACCATATGGCTTCAGGCACCAAGCAATGAATTCTATCACTTAAGAAACAATCCTTACATTCTAGACATTTATCCACCCAGTGGATGAATGAGTCATGAGCTCAGTCATGAGCTCATAGATTCAGAAGCCATGGCACTCACACCGTGCATATATCATTTATATTCCAAAATATATACACTGCAAGCATATATGGACACACACAGAGTAAATCACAAGGCTTTCCATCCTATAATCCTTTCTCTTTTGCCCATGATGGATCTCATTACTAATTAAAGAATCATTTGGTTTGCATAATTGTCTTCTGCCATACATAATTTCAACCTTTCAATGTCTCTTCAAGTTGGCTTATTAGACTAAATGCACTCCTTTGTTTTGGTGACATCATCAGTCACAGCTTTTAGATGGACATACTCAGCAGTAGGGTGAATAATATGTAAAGAAGTCCTCTCTTTGTTCCCAATCATGGTATTTAACAACAGGTAACTGCATTTGTAAATTTCTTTGGCTCTTTAAAACTAACTGCCTAAGTTTTCACACCCTGTGCTTGAAGAGTTCAGGCTTCTGATTGAAAGGAATTAGTCATTCGCTGTTAAATATCCACTGCTATATATAGATATATAGATATATAGATAGATAGATATAGATATAGATATATATACATACACCAATTTGGAGCAAATTGGTAACAGGATGTAAGAATACAGCCAAACATTCTTCATTCGCATCAAGCTTTTATCCTTACAATTTGTAAACTTTAAAATAAAATTCAGACTAAAAATAGTGGTTTTCAAGTGTACAATACATGAGATAGATTAAAATGTCTGAGGCAATCAAGACATTGTAATAAACACATACAGATATGTCTGTGTGTGTGTGTGTGTGTGTGTGTGTGTGTGTAATGTACGTGTGTATACATATATGTATACACACATTCTTTCTTTTGGAGTAACAGAGATATCTTGGAAAATGGCCATGTTGGAGAGAACATTTAGACAGCATTTGTAAACTAGTTTGAGAGCATTAGAGGCTGCCGTGTTAGATCAGATCAGTGGGTCCATTAGCCCAGCTGACTAAAAGAGACAGTATTAGGTGTAACTCATAGTACTGGGGATAAATGGTTTTGCTCTCTGGCATTAGCCTCAAAAGAATGTTAGAAAATGCTTTCCCAAACATCCATATCTTCCCTTCAAGGAAGTAAATAAAATCCATAACTTTAATTACTGTCTTCTTGAATAATATGATTCAGGACTCCTTGGCTTGTAAAATTGTACCTCTCTCAAAACACAAGGTGTGGTTTCTGTTTGAATGTTCTGAGATTTGTGAACAAGTGTGTGCTGATGCATCAAGTTCCCTTTAAGAAGAGTATGTGATCTCTTTGGGTATTTTTTGAGTTTTGTTCAATACTGAGTGGGTTCTGGCTGCAGTGTTAGGATGCTCAAGGAATTTGCACTAACTTTTTCTGAATTATTTGTGTATACAAAATATTTTAGAGTTCTACAATCAATAACTCAGAGAAAACTTTGAGAAATATGTTCTCTATTAAAATTAAATAAAGCTAATAAGCCAATTTGGGGGCTTCCCAGGAGGTGCAGTGGTAAAGAATCCACCTGCAAGTTAGGAGATGCGAGAGATGCAGGGTCAATCCTGGGGTTGGGAAAATTCCCCTGGAGGAGGAAATGGCAACCCAGTCCAGTACTCTTATCTGAAAGATTCCTTGGACAGAGGAGCTTAGTGGGCTACAGTCTATGGGGATGCAGAGTGGGACATAACTATCAAGTTGATTAACTTTTATTAAGTTTTAACTATGCAAGACATATGCATTTTTCCAATCTACAAAGTGCAAAATGGCATTGAGTAAAACAAGTTTTCACCTCTCTCAACTCCCTGGTCATCTATTATTCTATCCAGGGCATGCACTTTACTAATTTTATAACTATTATTCTATGTAAGTCCTTATAGAAATGTTCTATACATTTGCATACATGCATTATATAATTTTCACACTGACATTTGCATTATATAAACACTTCTCTGCAACTTTTATCACAATGTATTCTGGAGCATTTCCCTGTTTGTGCATGTATAAACATCTCCTTTATTAATGATTGTAGGATATCCTATTGTACATATTGTGAGCTATTTTCAAAAATTACCTTATTGGATAACACTTTTTGTAATGGATAGTTTGGGGAATTTGAAGAAAGAATAAAATGACATCTGCTTCTGGAAAAACATGTCATATCTATTCTCCTATGATAATGACATTCTCTATTTTGTTTTGTGAAGGATTTTCCTCTTTTCTCTTAACTTATCCAAGTATTTTTCTGAATACATTTACACAATTAAATACAAACAAAATTTCAAAAGTTTATATCTGGGACAAATGAATAAATCTGGGTAAATTTGCAAAAGAATAAATTTGAACCACTATGTCACATCATTACATAAAAATTAACTCAAAGTGGATCGTAGAAATAAAATTAGTTAAAACTATAAAGCTTTTAGAAGATATATAGGGTAAACCGTTACGATGTTGAATTAAATGACTATTTTCAAAGAAGATATATGAATGGTAATAAACACATGAAGAAATGCTCAACGTCATTAGTTATTAAGGAAATGGCAAATCAAATCCACAATGAGATGCTACTTCATACCCATCAGAATGGATGCAATCCAAATGATGAACAACAACAAGTATTGATGAGGATTTGAGGAATTCAGAAAACCCTTAAACACTGCTGAACACAAAAGGGAATACAAAATGGTGCAGCTGCTTTGGAAAATAGTTCAGGAGTTCCTCAGAAAGTTAAACATAGAGTTACAATATAGCCCAGGTAATCCATCTGATGTCTCCCTATGTATTGCCAAAAACCTTTAGATATTAAATAGCTCCCAATTATTTAGCCCTTGAGTATCTCAACTTTTAAATTTCTAAGTGAATGTTCCCAAAGGCTTACAAATACTCTATACCTGCCTAAGTGTACACCTAAGGAAAATTGAAAACATATGTCCACAAGAAGTTTGTACAAATATTTATAGTAGTATTACCCATGATAGTCAAAAGTGAAAACAAGTAGAAACGATTCAAATGCCCATCAACTACTGACTGGATAAATAAAGTGTGATATATCTATACCGTATGATATAATTTGGAATATTAAGAAATGAAGCACTGATAAAGACTACAACATGGACAAACCTCAAAAGCATTGGGCTATGAAGGAAGCACTACCTGTTGTATGAAACATTTTTTTTTTAATGTCCAGAATAGGCAAATCTAAAGAGACAGAAATTAGATAAGTGGTTGTCCAGGACTGGTTGTAGGGGCAAAAGGTGGAATAGAGTAGTGACTACTAATTGGTTTGAGTTTTTTGAATGGGAGGGAATAATGAAAATATTCTACAATTAGATTATGATGATGGTTGCACAACTTTAAATGTTGAATTGAATTGCACACAGGAAGTGAGTGAACATTATGATATATACATGTACATTTTAGCTCAACAAAGCTGTTAAAAAACAAAAATGAAAAGTCTGTCTTCTTTCTACATTTGTCCAAGCCACATAGTTCTCACGTTATTGCTCTCCATAAAGTACCAAGTCTAGACATGTTCACAAGTAAAAGCTTTCAGGAGTGGATAACTCCAATATTTCCACATTCTTCATATGTATTGAATATAATATTAATACCAAAAACTGAAAATGATTTCATGTAAAAAGGAAACTCCAAACCAATATCTCATGAATATCAATGCAAAGATCCTAAATAAAATCTCACAGAAAAAACTGCAGAATAAAATTCAAAAAGAATACTGTCTAGCTAAGTGGATCTTATGCTAGGAAAACAGTCCTTCATATCAAAAAATCTATTCATATAATTTGTCAAATTAATAAATAATAAAAACCATATGATCACCCACCCTAGAGATTCTAAAGGATATCTATAAAATTTAATGTTCCTAGGGAAAAAGTTTACTAAAATAGAAATTGGTTGATAATACCTTAAAATGGAAATAACATTTGGTGGGAATGTAAACTGGTGCAGCCATTATAGAAAACAGCATAGAGATTCCTCAAAAAATTAAACATAGAACTATAACATGATCTAGCGATTTCATTTCTGGAATTTCGTATTTGAAGGAAATTGAATGACTATCCACTGAGTGACTGAACTGAACCGAAATCACTACCATGAAGAGATATCTGTACCTCCATGCTCATTACAACACTATTTCAATAGCTAAGACAAGGAAACAACTTATATGTCTATCAGTGGATGAGTGGATAAAGAAAATGTGTTATATATGTGTAATAAGTCAGACATAGAAGGACAAATACTACACCATCTCACTTACACGTGGAATCTAAAAAACTCAGCTGATAGAAATAGAGTAGATTGGTGGTTGTCAGGCACCAGAGGAGCATGGTGGAAGAATGGCTGAAAGTACAAACTTCTAGTTAATATATAAATAGGTTCTGGGGATATAATGTACAATACAGTGACTATAGCTAACAATACCGTGCCATATATATGAAAGCTGCTCAGAGAGTACATCTCAAAAGTTCTCAACAAGTACACAAAAATTGTAAGTAGGTAAGGTAATGGATGTGTTAACTAACTTAAATGCAGTAATCATTTCATAATATATACATATATCAAATCACCACATTGTATACTTTAGACTTATACAACATTATATGTCAATTATATCTCAAAGCTAAAAAAATGAAAATTACTTTGATTAGCATAAAATCATGGTTGAAAGTTATTTTCTCTGAGCACACTGAAGATATTATCACACTGTATTCTGGTTTTCATTGTCACTGTTGAGAAGTTAGCTGTCGGTTCATTAAACCATTGATGGTTCTAATGTTTCTCTTGGTATTTTAATATATTTATGTTTTGTGCTTCTGAGTTTCATGTAACTAGGTACATATTTTTCTGGCTAGGATTCATCTGGTCATGAATATGAGAATTTTGAAAATATGTTCTGGAAAATTCTAAAAAAACTATAGTTTTGAATACTGCTTGAGCCCCCTTCCCTCTTGTCAATTAGGCATATTTTAGAACTTTTTGCTCCTTCATTTTGATTTAATTTTTTTTTGACTTTTTATTTATTTATTTTTTTAATTTAATATATTCCTTACAAATTTAAGAACCCATCCTGAACCCTCCTCCCTCCTCCCTCCCCATACCATCCCTCTGGGTCGTCCCAGTGCACCAGCCCCAAGCATCCAGCATCGTGCATTGAACCTGGACTGGCATCTCGTTTCATACATGACATTTCACATGTTTCAATGCCATTCTCCCAAATCTTCCCACCCTGTCCCTCTCCCACAGAGTCCATAAGAGCCTGTTCTATACATCAGTGTCTCTTTTGCTGTCTCGTATACAGGGTTATCGTTACCATCTTTCTAAATTCCATATATATGCGTTAGTATACTGTATTTATGTTTTTCCTTCTGGCTTACTTCACTCTGTATAATAGGCTCCAGTTTCATCCACCTCATTAGAACTGATTCAAATGTATTCTTTTTAATGGCTGAGTAATACTCCATTGTGTATATGTACCACTGCTTTCTTGTCCATTCATCTGCTGATGGACATCTAGGTTGCTTCCATGTCCTGGCTATTATAAACAGTGCTGCAGATGAACATTGGGGTACACGTGTCTGTTTCCCTTCTGGTTTCCTCAGTGTGTATGCCCAGCAGTGGGATTGCTGGATCATAAGGCAGTTCTATTTCCAGTTTTTTAAGGAATCTCCACACTGTTCTCCATAGTGGCTGTACTAGTTTGCATTCCCACCAACAGTGTAAGAGGGTTCCCTTTTCTCCACACCCTCTCCAGCATTTATTATTTGTAGACTTTTGGATCGCAGCCATTCTGACTGGTGTGAAATGGTATCTCATAGTGGTTTTGATTTGCATTTCTCTGATAATGAGTGATGTTGAGCATCTTTTCATGTGTTTGTTAGCCATCTGTATGTCTTCTTTGGAGAAATAACACCATATACAAAAATAAACTCAAAATGGATTAAAGATCTCAACGTAAGACCAGAAACTATAAAACTCCTAGAGGAGAACATAGGCAAAACACTCTCTGACATACATCACAGCAGGATCCTCTATGACCCACCTCCCAGAATATTGGAAATAAAAGCAAAAATAAACAAATGGGACCTAATTAAACTTAAAAGCTTCTGCACATCAAAGGAAACTATTAGCAAGGTGAAAAGACAGCCTTCAGAATGGGAGAAAATAATAGCAAATGAAGCAACCAACAAACAACTAATCTCAAAAATATACAAGCAACTCCTACAGCTCAACTCCAGAAAAATAAATGACCCAATCAAAAAATGGGCCAAAGATCTAAATGATTTAATTTTTTAAATGTTTTGCATCTCTTTGCTTCTATTCAGCTATACCTTTCAGCTCACGAATTTTTTTTCTTTATATTAAGTTCAATTTGTTTCTTGTTTATATATGCTTTTATATTTTTATAATATTTACCTTTATGATAATTTAAGTCTCCTATTCTCTTTCTAAGATTTTTATTACAGAAAAATATTTTATATTCAATATCAGATTTACTTTTTGAAGACTTTTCCTGATTACATAGTCCAAAAATTTTAATGATTCTCACTTATGGATGGAGAAGGCCACGGCATCCCACTCCAGTACTTTTGCCTGGAAAATCCCATGGATGGAGGAGCCTGGTGGGCTGCAGTCCATGGGGTCGCCAAGAGTCGGACACAACTGAGCGACTTCATTTTCACTTTTCACTTTCATGCATTGGAGAAGGTAGTGGAAACCCACTCCAGTGTTCTTGCCTGGAGAATCCCAGGGACGGGGGAGCCTGGTGGGCTGCCGTCTCTGGGGTCGCACAGAGTCGGACACGACTGAAGCGACTTAGCAGCAGCAGCACTTATGGTATCTTATTTTCTTGTGCCTTTTGTACATATTTCTTAATAGTTTATTTGTAAGGATGTCTTGGAGGCCTATATGAAAGATGCATTCGGTTAGAGAAAACTGTCCTGTTTCTGCCACGGGGCTAGAATTTTTACCTAAGTCCTTGTGCCTCTGTGCATGCATTGTGTGTGTGCGCGCGCATGTGTGTGTGTGTGTGTGTGTGTGTGTGCATGCACACACACGCACGCACTCATGTTCTGGACACCAATACAGTATGAATATGAATTTTGACTGACATAATCATGTTATAACTGGTTTTAAGTTAGGATTTTTAGTAGAAAATATCCCTCTTCCATCCTCTGCAGTTTCCAGAGATGCAATTTTACTTGTCTTCTTTTTGCAAGGATTTTGGGCCAACAGTGGGCTTTTTACTGAGATGTGTTTACTTGTGCTTTATATTACATTGAATATGTGGCCCTCAGAAGGATTGGTTCTATGTAGGAGTGTCTCATATTAGATTTCCCACTCTGGGTGACCCCTAGACTTTGCTTTCCCCATTCCCTCAAAGATCAAGAAAGCAAAAGCCAAATTTACTTAGAGCAGCAAATGTTCTCAAGACAAAGACAGATTCAGGGTTACTTAACTCTCTTTGTTCTTCCTTTCTTCTGAATTTTACTTATTAATTTGCTGCTTGTAAATATTTTTCAAAATGAATACAGATATAAAACAATTTAGTTGTTTTCAGCAGAAGGGTTGTTCATGGTAACTAGTGCTCAAGAAATATTTGGTGGATCAATGAATAAATGATTTTTCAGGCCCTCCTGTGTTTATTGATGGTTCATTCAAACTCTCACAGAGAATAGTAGAGAATAAGTCCTTTTCCCAGCGGGTATTTTTGTGTAAGGCAATGGCACCCCACTCCAGTACTCTTGCCTGGAAAATCCCATGGAGAGAGGAGCCTGGTAGGCTGCAGTCCATGGGGTTGCAAAGAGTCAGACAGGACTGAGCAACTTCACTTTCACTTTTCACTTTCATGCACTGGAGAAAGAAATGGCAACCCACTCCAGTGTTCTTGCCTGGAGAATCCCAGGGACAGGGGAGCCTGGTGGGCTGCCGTCTATGGGGTCGCACAGAGTCGGACATGACTGAAGCAACTTAGCAGCAGCAGCAGCAGCAGCAGTTCGGTTCAGTTCAGTCATGTCTGACTCTTTGCAGCCAGGACTGCAGCACACCAGGCTTCCCTGTCCATCTCCAACTCCAGGAGCCCTCTCAAACTCATATCCATTGAGTCAGTAATGCCATCCAATCATCTCATCCTTGGTCGTCCCCTTCTCCTCCTGCCTTCAATCTCTTCCAGCATCAGGGTCTTTTCAGATGAGTCAGTTCTTCACATCGGGTGGCCAAAGTATTGGAGTTTCAGCTTCAGTATCAGTCCTTCCAACGAATATTCAGGACTGATTTCCTTTAAAATTGACTGGTTTGATCTCCTTGCAGTCCAAGGGACTCTCAAGAGTCTTCTCCAACACCACAGTTCAAAAGCATCAATTCTTTGGCACTCAGCTTTCTTTACGGTCCAGCTCTCACATCCATACATGACTACTGGAAAAACCATAGCTTTGACTAGATGGACCTTTGTGGGCAGAATAATGTCTCTGGTTTTTAATATGCTGTCTAGGTTGGTCATAGCTTTTCTCTCTTCCATAAAGAAATGCAGAACAGAAATTATTAAGGAAAGAGGAACCCTCTTTCCTACCTAAAATCTGGTTTAAAAAAAATGAAACAGAAAAAATAAGAAACAAGAAGAAAAGAGAAAGGGAAAAGTGATAGGATGCTGAGCAAACAGCTCAGAGGTGAAACTGAAGTATCAGACTCTGTAGCTGGTGTTTACTCACTCATGAGTACCTTTTACGTATTTCTCCCATATCTGAAACTATTGCCA
>NW_011495046.1:2994784-2997733 GCF_000754665.1 Bison bison bison | reverse complement strand
AATTCAAATTGAATATCATTTGCACAGTGGAGAAAAAGACATCCTCTTGGTTCTTCAGAATCCATTCCAGGGACTGACCACTTGTCTTTCAATTCTGTTCCCTCTTTTGTTTAGCTTTTGAAAAGAAATATGTTTATCCCTCTACCCCATCATTTGGGTAGTCTGAATCAGTGAAATTATGCCTTTTCCCAGAGCTACATTAACAGAAACATGAATGTAGATAGTCTGGTTCTTCCATGAGCCATGATGCTTTAGAAGCACATTGGTATCTCCCAAGATGAAATACGTGACAGCCTGTAATGGGACCGAAGTATCAGGACCTTTGACTCTTTTCAAGGCGAGCACCATCTACTCACTCATTCCTTCCCTTCAGGCCATCATCTTACCCTCTCCCTAGGACTAGGGACACTAATGTACACACTACTCCCAAAGATCAGAACTTGGCTAGTTTTTCATCTACACATGTTTCCTGAAATGAGGGAATATCTTACAAGAGCAGAAATGGCAAGATTTCTTGGGACAAGGAATGGCTTGTTAATGGCTGCCATTAACAAGCAGAGCACAGAGGCGAATGGATGGAATATGACCTCCTTGCTTAATGGGAGCTGGTAACCGACATTCTGTCCACATGAGAAAAGAGAATGTTAAATGGTTGTCTAGAATATGGACCATTCCCCACACTGAGTGGTAAGAAAGGCCAAAGCACCTCCGTCATGTTTCTGCTTAGGAAACTTTCTTGCTTATGCATTCCCATGTACACGCACTACAGCATGGATTTTGTGAGTAGGCATCGTTCTCATTTGCAGAAAGGAGTTTTCTTGGGCAGCTAGTGTGGGTTCTCTCCGCAATGAATCACTTCACTGGACTTCCTCCTGACATCACACTTCAATCAAAAACTTTTTGTACAAAATGTCACTTTCAAAGTTGCAATTTGGGGGGGAAACAAGTATCTTTATAAAAAATTCATGGCCACAATGATCTGATAATGCAGTGTTCTGATACCAGCAGATGTTGTGTCTAACATGTTCCCTGAAGCTGTACTCTGTTCCTTCATATCTTTCATTTCCAGTTGCTATCTGCTGACTGTGGGATGTCATGTACTTACCCTATAGCTATGCACGGCAATTCGCATCTAACACCACCGCGCGTAATGAGCTTCACAAGATGCTTGTCGCAATAACTCCGTACTTCCCTAACCATATGGAACACAACACTCTAAAGCCCATAGACACTTTTTTTTATTACAGTTCAGATCCTTAAAACATAATCTGTGTGATGTCTAGTGAATGTACGTGAAGAGCTGCTGAAAACAAAGTTAACACTTGTTCACATCATCTGTTACAAATGTCCAATTTGGGACAATAAATTTCCTCGGAACCTGTTCTTTTGCTGACTCGGTTGCTTTATCTTTTTTTCCTCTTTCTCTCACGTCGTTTTTTTTATGAACTATGCATATGTATTAAATGGGATTTGTTGTCCCTAGATACCAATTTGCATAAAGTACAAGCCATCATTGGTTGGAGAGAAGCAAATTACTTCTCCGGCAAGATCACACTTTTTTTTTTTTTTTTTAATTTTAACAAACCACAGGCAGAGGCTGTTAACAGCACTTAGCCAGATATGCAAAGTATCACTTTTCTCAAAAGCAGCTTGATCAATGAGGGGGAAGAAAAAAAAAAGTGAGAGGTGATATTATTCAATTAAGTCCCATAGAAAGCTGACCTGAGACCAAAATGCCATACCTGTTCAGCTACCAACCTGTCCACCTGTCGGTATGCTGAGCCTCAGCATTTCCCCCTGAATACCTTTCAGGTCTGGTATTCAAGTCTTCTGGGGGGAAAAAAATCAAGAGACTTAGCAAAGAAGTGAGACCAACTCAGCAGCTTTTAAAAATAAAACTAATCTCTCAGTTTATTCTCTACTTCTCAGAAAACTCACTGTTTTGTATTTCTTTCTTTTCCCAGTTATTCTTGCCATTCCCTTCTTCATGGCTTAATGATCAGGCAGCATTCTGTCAACAGCTCTGCTTATAACTGCTGACTCAGAACACCTTATAAGCTGCGAGTAGGACCTGTACCCCTCACCTCTGCCCATCACTAAAAGCTGATTTTCCTTAACAGATGCAGGAACAACTGTGGGATGTGTTGGATGGAGCCCCAGGATCCAGGTCCACACGAGTCCATAGATTTCTCCTTCCCAGGGCTCTTGTTGTGTACACCTGTGACAAGTTGGCAATTGCCTGAGTGATATCACAGAGACTTGCAAATTCCAGCTTGTCCCTCTGCTAAGCAGAGCTGTGCTAGTTTTTGCTAAATAAAGAAACAAACAGCTCTCTCAGCCAAGAATCTCAGACAACGTATGGGGGGTGGAAGTTGTGAACCTTAGAAACAGCTGGGAATAAATGACACTCTCCAACTTTTGACAAATTTGCCATAGAAACTTTAGGAGACTGTGGTCTGACTTAGATGCACATTTCAATTAAGTTAAAGTGCCAGGGGCTTTGATATGTGTGATAGAATAATTGCCGTTTTTAAGATTATGTTAAAACCATTATAACCAGACTAAATGTAAGTTCTCCACAGGTAGCAAATATATTTTCTAACCATGGTAACCACTAAAGGTAAACAAGGGGTCAAATCCTGGAAAGAGGCACTCCATTGTTCCTTACTGAGGAGGATCAAAGAAATGTGTATCATTATAGTATCATGTTATTTACCTTCATTGTGTTATCAGGAGGCTAAGACGAGAAACAAATGAGAAGGCAACTTGGCTAGTGATGTAAAGAACTGACGCTACCACCATCCTATCTCTGGGGAAGATGCAGAAGTAACCAAAACTCATCATTAGGAAGTCAGAACCTCTGAGATAACGAGTGTGTGTGTGTGTGTGTGTGTGTGTCCTCTCATTACTGGGTTTCTAGTGCCCAGAAAGCTGGACTTATGAGGTACT
>NW_011495046.1:2945303-2994684 GCF_000754665.1 Bison bison bison | reverse complement strand
ATGAATTAATGAATGTCTCAGTTATGAGTTAATGAACACATAAAGGAAGCAAGCTGTGTACAAAGAACTATTTATGTTAATAACACTAGAGTAAAAAGATTAATGAAAATGCTGTCATGTGAGATTTATTCACCTGAATATCCTCAAAGAGAGCCTTTTGAGTACCTAGATTGTTCTAGGAAATAAACTAAGCAGTGCTGATTGCAAAATGAATACAATAGAGTCTGGGAGCTAGCATGTGGATGTAGAAATGGTGTGGGTTTCGGAACAGAAACAAATAAAACAATACCACTTACTAGATCAGTGAACTTGAGAGAGCGACTTAATCTCCCTGAGCTGCAGTTTCTTCTTTCATGAAATAAGGAAAAATATGCGTGGCACAGGGATGTTGTGATGATTCAATGATATTAATCAATAACAAGTTCCTATTATATAGTAAATGCTCACTGAGTGTTGGTTTCCTCTTTTATTTTCCTTCCCCTAAGAACTTATAATCTATCTCTACTCCTCTAGATGAACACATTAAATGTATCCCCAGTGAAAGAAAATCTTGAAAGATTTAGAGAGGAACACAGAACTACTTATTCTGAAAAGAAAAATAAGTGAAAGAAGGATCCTCTTTATTTCCTTGTTTTGTCTCTCTAGCCTGTGCTCATTCTTTCTTACCCTGCCTGTATCATCTTTATTTTTTCTATTTGATTATTCTGATTCTATTCAATAACCAATATCTAAGTCTTCAGTGTTTAGGAAAGAGAGTTTCAGAGATTACAAGTGGGCTTTTGCATTTTTTGTTTACCTCAAAAAATTTAAATATTTCTGTTTTACTGTGATCTATCGTCTTTTGCAGTATAACAAATAAGCCTCAAACTAAGTGTTTTGAAACACCAGTTAACTGCTTTTCATAATAATTTTGAGAAACAGTGGTTTCTTGGTGAGTTAGATGAATGGCTGCCCTTCTGGTTTTAGCCTAGATCCACTCATATAATTGCATATAGCTGGGAGGTTGGCTGGGTTGAAAATTTAAGGACTCACTAATATGTTGGTCCTGACTATTGTCTAAAGCATCTTTATTCTCTTCCAGTAGGCTTCTTATCCTTAAGTAGGCAAGACTGGTTTCCTCTGTGACATTCTCAAGGCAATGTTCCAATATATTGAACATGGAAGATGCATGCGCTCAAAGCTCCAAAACTTGCACAAAGTGATTTCTGCCATATTTTATTGGACAAAGCAAGTCAGAAAGCCAACTCAAAGGGATAGAGAAATAGATTCTAACTGTGGATAGGAGGCATGCCAATGTCACCTTGCAAAGAGTTGCACACAATGGATTTGGAAGTATTTGTGGCCATTAAACAATCAACCTTAGGTGCTCCCCATACCTCGATGTTGAGGATTTATGTCCAAATTCTCTTTGAATGGAGCTTTTTCTCTGACTCCCATTTTGAATGACCAGCTTTACAAATCACTGTTTATAAAGATCTCTATAGGCACCAAATCTTTATTTCCAGGTTTAGCATATTTAGAGTCATTAATGTGCTGTTCTAAACAGAGGATTGTCTGATCTCATTTCATACTTTCTCCTTGTTTCTTGATATCTGGAAGTGGCAGGGATGATAGAAAATTATTCTTATATTGTTTTTAAAAAATTCTCCCTTTGAGAAAGCTTACACAAAAAGGAAGAAAGATATCAGACAAACAACCTAACTATATATCTCAGGAACAAGAAAAAGAAGAAAAACTAAACCTGCAGTTAGCAGAAGAAAGAAAATAATAAATAACAGAACTGAAATTAAAAAAATGAATAGAAACGATAGAAAAAAATCCACAATACTTAGAGTTATTAAAAATATTAAACAATCCACAAACACTTAGCTAGATTAACTAAGATAAAAGAAAGAAGATTCAAATAAAACCTGAAATGAAAAGGGAGACATTATGACAGGCATCTCAGAAATAAAAAGGATCATAATGGACTATTATGAATAATTATTTATGAACAAATTGGATAAATAACTAGATGAAATGGATAAATTCCTAGGAATATACAACTTGCCAAGACTAAATGAAAAAGAAATAGAAAATCTCAATAAACCAATCTTAAAAATGAAGATTGAAGTAAAATAATTTCAAAAAAAATTTCCAACAAAGAAATGCTCAGAATCAGATGGCTTCATTGGTGAATTCTAACAAACATTCAAAGAAAAATTAATTCCAATCCTCTTACACTCTTCCAAAGAATAGTACTAGAAAAAATACTTTTAAATTAATTTTATAAGACAAGCATTTTACTGATTCCAATGCCAAAGAAGCTGCAAGAAAAGAATACTATGGGCCAATATATCTGATGAACATGGATGCAAAAATTTTCAATAAAATACTAGCAAACTAATATGCAGATCTAAAACATCTACTACAGCTTCACTGACTACACTAAAGTCTTTGACTGTGTGGATCACAACAAACTGTGGAAAATTCTTCAAGAGATGGGAACATCAGACCACCTTACCTGCCTCCTGAGAAATCTGTATTCAGGTCAAGAAGCAACAGTTAGAACCAGACATGGAACAATGGACTGGTTCCAAACTGGGAAAGGAGTATGTCAAGGCTATATATTGTCACCCTGCTTATTTAACATATATGCAGAGTTCCTCACATGAAATGCCAGGCTGAATGAAGCACAAGCTGGAATTGAGATTACCAGGAGAAATATCAACAGCCTCGGATATGCAGATGATACCATTTTAATGGCAGAAATCGAACAGGAACTAAAGAACCTCTTGATAATGGTGAAAAAGGAGAGTAAAAAACCTGGCTTAAAACCCAACATTCAAAAAATGAAGATAATGGCCTCTGGTCCCATTACTTCATGGCAAATAGATGGGGAAAAAGTGGAAACTGTGACAGATTTTATTTTCTTGGGCTCCAAAATCACAGCAGATGCTGACTATAGCTAGGAAACATAAAAAGCTTGCTTCTTGGAAGGAAAGCTATGATCAACATAGACAACATATTAAAAAGCAGAGACATTACTTTGCAGACAAAGGTTCATATAGTCAAAGCTATGATTTTTCCAGTAGTCATGTATAGATGTGAGAGTTGGACCATAAAGAAGGCTGAGCACTGAAGAATTGATGCTTTTGAACAGTAGTGCTGGAGAAGACTTTTGAGAGTCCCTTGGACTGAAAGAAGATCAAGCCAATCAATCCTAAAGGAAATCTACCCTGAATATTCAATGGAAGGACTGATGCTGAAGCTGAAGCTCCAATACTTTGGCTACCCAATGAAAAGAGCTGACTCACTGGAAAAGACCCTGATGCTGAAAAGGGTAAGGGCAAGAGGCAGTGGGAGTGGTGCAGAGGATGAAATGGTTAGATAGCATCACTGACTCAATGGACATGAGTTTAATCAAACTCAGGGAGATAGTGAAGGACAGGGAAGCCTGACATGCTCCAGTTTATGGGGTCACAACTTAGTGCCTGAACAACAGCAACAAAGCAATCCCTTTCAAAATTTAAATGGCAATTTCATGGAAATAGAAAAGGCAATTATAAAATTAGTGTGGAACCACAAAAGGTCCCAAACATTCAAAACAATCTTAAGAAAGAAGAATAGAATTGAGGGTATCACACCTTCTTATTTCAAATTATAAACCACAAAGCTACTGTAATCAAAACAGTATGATATTTGTATGGGTACATTGTGTGGTTGTTGTTAGTTGCTAAGTTGTGTTCAACTGTTTCACCACCCCATGGACTGTAGCCTGCCAGGCTCCTCTGTCCATGGGATTTCCCAGGCAAGAATACTGGAGTGAGTTTCCATTTCCTTCTCCCATATAGACCAGTAGAACAAAATAGAGAGTCCAGAAATAAACCAAAGCACACATGATCAACTAATTTTCAACAAAGGCATCAGGAATACATAATGGGTAAGGGTAGTCTTTTTAATAAATGATATTGAGAAAACTGGATATCAAGATACAAAGATTGAAATTGGAACCATATTTTACAATACACACAAAAATGGACTCAAACTGTATTAAAGGCAAATGTAAGACTTGAAACTCTAAAACTCCTAGAAAAAAATGTATGGTGAAAATCTCCTAGATACAACTCTCATGATGATTTCTTGGCTATGACACAAAATGCTGTCTAGAACTTTTGTTTGCAATCAGTGGGAGTGATAGGAATAGTAAGTTTACTCCATTTTGATCAGCACCAAAAGTGCTAGCATGGTTTTAATCAATTAGAAGAATACCTAAGTCCTTATCAAGTAGTTCACAGCAGTCTGGGGATTGTATTCTTGTGACATACTTAATTATATATATATATATATATTATGGGTATCAAGAAATTCTTTTTCCAACATGATGTCTGTGTGTGCTGCAATTTAGTGACTATCTCAGTGAAAGGCTTCAAAGATGACTGTGACCTAGCAGGGATTCAGGGAACATATTTTTATTAAAAATAAATATTCACAATTAAAAACATAATTTACTAACATTAATAAAATATATATACCTTAGAAAACTTATCATTAAAGGTGTGGCTCCATTGTATCTGACTCTTTGTGACCCCATGGACTGGAGCTGGACAGCCTCCTCTGTGCATGGAATTTTCCAGTCAAGAATACTGGAGTGGGTTTCCGTTTCCTTCTCTATGAGATCTTCCTGACCTAGGATCAGACCTGCATCTCTTGCATCTCCTGCATTGGCAGGTGGATTCTTCACCATTGCACTATCTGAGAAGCCCATCCTTTAGGCAATGTGCTCAGTACTCTGTAGTTCAGTCATGTCCGACTTTTTGCGACCCCATGGACTATAGCCCACCAGGCTCCTTCATAGAAATTTCCAGGCAAGAATACTGGAGTGGGTTGCCATTTCCTACTCCATCATGAGGCAATAAGTTAATCTACAACACAGAACAGACTTTAATCTTCTCAGTTATATGTTATGCAAAATACACTTTGTTAATTTCTAATCATGTCCTGTTAAATCTGCACAATTATTGATCTTAGTTGTGAAAATCCAGAGAGGATGATATCTGTTTGCTTTGTCAATTTGCATTATCAAGAAGCATTGTAAATTCCTTCTTTTTTTGGAAAGTCACCACACTTCTAAAATCTGGCATTCACCCTTGTGGCTTTAAATGTTTATATCATTAGCACTTAAAGAATGCATCTGTCCCTTAGGGAGAGGGTTGTACTATCAAAGATCACAGAATCTGATGAAGAAAATAGAATTCTCAGTTTTTAGTGAGAACCATAGATGTCACACACAAAAACGATTACTTCTATTGGCTTGAATGACCCATCCTCTTCCTATGGTAGATCTATAAAGGAACCACCATAATCAGAAGGTGTACTGTTGAACACGTTGTCAGAACTAGGAAAGTACATTAATTTGAATGTTTAATAGACCACAGTTTTGTATGCTCAAACAAAGACTTTTTCCTACTATCTATTAACTGTGAGAGTTTGGGCGCATCAGTTTAAACACTGTTTGGATTCTGCTCTTGAATTGGTAAGAGATTTTTTAAAAAGTGAGATATCAAGTATCTTAATACTCTTAATCAAACAGTACAAATACTACAAGGGCTATAGTCAATCAATGGTACACTATCATATGAACAGTCATCTATCAGACATATCCCTCCAAATAGATAACAAATGTGGTGGAAAATTAAATCTATCTGTTTATCTACATATCTATATCCCTTTTTATTGTATCTAATGGTAGAGAAAGCAGAACTTTGAAGAAAGAAAACTGGGAGACATAAAAAGGAGAGCAAACTCCACCACTTCCACCCCACCACACATGCAACTCATCATTAAATACACACAATTTGGCTTATGGAGATGGGGGAGAGATTTGAAGAAATAGGAAAGAAACAAGATAATGGAGAGCCAGAGAACAAGAAAGAAAGGAAATTTCAAGAGGGAGGCAGTAAACATCAGGGTTATATGTGGCAGATCATTGAAAAAGCAAGAGATCTCCAGAAAAACATCTATTTCTGCTTTATTGACTATGCCAAAGCCTTTGACTGTGGAAAATTCTGAAAGAGATGGGCATGCCAGACCACCTGACCTGCCTCTTGAGAAACCTATATGCAGGTCAGGAAGCAACAGTTAGAACTGGACATGGAACAACAGACTGGTTCCAAATAGGAAAAGGAATACATCAAGGCTGTATATTGTCACCCTGCTTATTTAACTTATACGCAGAGTACATCATGAGAAACGCTGGGCTGGAAGAAGCACAAGCTGGAATCATGATTGCCAGGAGAAATATCAATAACCTTAGATATGTAGATGATACCACCCTTATGGCAGAAAATGAAGAGGAACTAAAAAGCCTCTTGATGAAAGTGAAAGAGGAGAGTGAAAAAGTTGGCTTAAAGCTCAACATTCAGAAAACTAAGGTCATGGCTCTGGTCCCACCACTTCATGGGAAATAGATGGGGAAACAGTGGGAACACTGTCATACTTTATTTTTCTGGGCTCCAAAATCACTGCAGATGGTGACTGAAGCCATGAAATTAAAAGACGCTTACTCCTTGGATGGAAAGTTATGACCAACCTAGATAGCATATTGAAAAGCAGAGACACGACTTTGCCAACAAAGGTCCGTCTAGTCAAGGCTATGGTTTTTCCAGTGGTCATGTATGGATGTGAGAGTTGGAATGTTAAGAAGGCTGAGTGCCGAAGAATTGATGCTTTTGAACTGTGGTGTTGGAGAAGACTCTTGAGAGTCCCTTGGACTGCAAGGAGATCCAACCAGTCCATTCCAAAGGAGATCAGTCCTGGGTGTTCTTTGGAAGGAATGATGCTGAAGCTGAAACTCCAGTCCTTTAGCCACCTCATGCGAAGAGTTGACTCATTGGAAAAGACCCTGATGCTGGGAGGGATTGGGGGCAGGAGGAGAAGGGGATGGCAGAGGATGAGATGGCTGGATGGCATCGTGGACTCAATGGACATGAGTTTGAGTGAACTCCGGATGTTGGTGATGGACAGGGAGGCCTGGTGTGCTGCAATTCATGGGGTCACAAAGAGTCGGACACGACTGAGCGACTGAACTGAACTGAACTATATGTGGCAGAGAGGTTACATAGGGTATTGACCACAAAAAGACCCCTTGACCTCATAAGTCACATTTGAGAAAGCTGTTTGAATGAACTACAATGCATAAAACATAGCTTTAGATAGTAAGAATGAGGTAGCTGGTCAAGAACAGCTCACTTTATGGGGGCAGAAAAAAGAAGGAGGAGGTTGTTTCAGTATAGCTTTGAGGCAGAAATCTTATTCTTTTCACATAAATCCTTTAGTTTAAAGATTTAGAGAGATAGTGTAAAAATTATTTATTGAGCACATACTATGTATCTGACACTGTTTTCGGCACTAGAGACACAGTGATGAGAAAATACGCAAAGATCTTTGCTTACTGTGATTTACACTCTAGTGGGAAGAGACAGGAAATAAAATAAGCAAAGTATGTCATTTGTTAGATACTGGTATGTGCTTATAGAGGAGAAATATTCTCAAGGAACATTCAGTCTTTTGAGGAGGAGAAATATCTCTCCCTGTAAAGAAAAAGGTAAAAATGTCAAATGAAACCAAAGAGACTACTCTTCAATGGAGAGAACATTAGGAAAATGAAGTCATTTTGTACAAGAAAGTAGCCCTTCACCTACGCTTTTGTTTGCTCTTTTAGCGTGTGTTTGTCAATATTTTGCTGGGCTCCTACCTCTGCCACTGTAGTTATACAGGAATTAATGTTGGAAGACTCACTATTGATGTACAATCTTGGTCCCTTAATTATGGATGGTGATATAATTCAGTTACCAGGGTAGTACATTTTCCAATTACACATTCTGTTGTCTTATTAGCTGTCGTACGTCACTTCCACCTACCTATCAACTAGCGTATTTCACTTCATTATGTGCCCACAGTCATCTTTAGTGACAACCGGCCTATCCTGAATTTTTACAACAAGCCCTAAGTTCAAGCAGTGAACAATGTTCCAGTTGCATTTTCAAACAGGCTTATGTATATAATATGATTCAGCAAATCCACATAATAAAATTGATTTCATGCCCCTCTCCGTATTTAGATATGGTATATTCCTTTTAACCATTGTTTTCAGAGTAAAATCAAATTTTTCATGATGAGTGGGAGACCCTACATTTGTAGCCTCAAAACATAATGGCTCATATAGTTTCAAAAGCTTGCCCAAAGTCACCCAGCGTATTAATGTCTTGATCAGAGTCTTGATAGATGAGTTTTCTAGAGTAGTTAGCTATTTCAGAACCATTAAGGTAGTCCTGGAAAGGGTCTGTGAAAAAAGTCCCTGAGAGAGGAAAGAGCGCCAGTAATGGGATTTTCCCCCCTCTTTTCCTTAACACAGTTCCATAATGAATGCATGTTTCTTTGATTCTACATTTATATTTAACACATTTTAAAAGGTACAAAATGCCTTTTAAAGATACTTCTTGTTCCCTTGTGATTAGTTGAGTACCAAAGAGCCATGTACAGATTAGAGAGGCACTCACAGGAAGGAGGGGTAGGCTATTGACAGAGACTCCCCTGGAGCAGGAGCCCTGTGAAGGGGAAGTTCATGGACTTGGAAACTCTTGCACCACCTGCTGGTAATTTAGGAAAGCAATTAAATGCCAGACGTGGACTGACGCACTTGCTGTGGCATTTGGGAGCAACCACACTCTTTGGGTATCATTTTATCATCAGAGTCTGGAGGGCTGACAGATGCTGAGCCTGTGCTTAAACTTATGGAAAACTTAGTTTTGGCATCTCACACCCCTGGAAAACTGGCTGGTTTTAAAAAGAACCTTTTCTCCTCTTTCCCTCAATCCACTCTAACAGAACCTCAGCCTGGGGAGGACTTCAGTCTCTTTGGATGCCTCTCTTCACTCCACTCCAACTCTGCCTCCTTGGGCAGGTTCCTAAGTGGCCTCTTTCTTCTCCAGCCCTTGGAGCTCTTTCCCAGAGAATAATGTCTACTTTGTCATTTCTTGAAAGTACCCTGAGACATTTGATACTTGCAGAGACTTAAGAGATCAGGGATTTCTGTGATCCACAAATCATGGAAGGGGAAGGTCTAGAGAAAGCAAGAATCAGTGCAAGCTAGAAGAGGAGCTTTTCTCCTTGTATCCAGGATACCCTGAGCTG
The DNA here is from genome assembly GCF_000754665.1 of Bison bison bison. Lineage (NCBI taxonomy): Eukaryota > Metazoa > Chordata > Mammalia > Artiodactyla > Bovidae > Bison > Bison bison. The sequence continues at coordinate 2,985,510 of NW_011495046.1, read as the reverse complement.
CACCACTCCCGGGCTTAGTGAACATCCAGCCGTCATTGCTCAGATAAGAGCTACCAGAAGCCACTTAGCATGTGATTGCCACTCAGTGCAACTGACCGTTATTCAGTAACTCTGAAACTTAAAGGATCTAGGTGATTTCTGCAGCCATAGTCCTCAAACCTTATAGTACATAAAAACCACCTGGGGAGCTTGTTAAATGGTTAGATACTCAGGCTTTGTCCCAGAGATCCAGATTTAATAAGTCTGAGCAGGACTCTGGAATTTACACTTCTAACAAGGCCTCCCAATGGTCCTGATGCTCAGACCACAGTTTTAGAAACACTGAGAGCAGCCAGTAGAGTAAGAATTCTCTCATTACTTCCACTTCAAAAAGTATTTCTCCAATTATGTCTTCTGTCCTTTTGTCTCATCCTTTTTGTTGTGGCTGTTCTTTTTTTTTTTTGCAAGAAAAGCAGGATTATTATTAGGAAATTTGGAAGAATACAAAGAAAAATTAAATAGCATAATTGGAACTGATACCCAGAGAGAAAACTCATGTTAAACTATTAGCCTTGGTTGTGTATTCTTCAGAAATTTTGTATACACACACATTTTATATATATATATATATATGTAGGAGAAGGGAATGGCAACCCACTCCAGTATTCTTGCCGAGAAAATTCCATGGACAGAGGAGCCTAGAGGGCTACAGTCTATGGGTTCCTAAAGAGTTGGACTGGAGGAGGAAATGGCAATCCACTCCAGTACTCTTGCTTGGAGAATCCCATGGACTACAGTATATGGGGTCACAAGAGTTGGACACAACTGAGCGACTAAGCACAGCACATATATATAATTTATAGGTTGTTTTGTTCACTTATCAATACACCATCATACATCAATACATTTGCATATTGGCAGATCCATACCATCTTCATTATCATTTTAATGGCTGTTCCATTAGCCATATGTATGATTATTTAGTCAGTGCTTTAGTGATGAATGTTTAGCTTTTCCCAAAACTTCTACCCTTATAAACAATCTTTTGATAAACATTCCTGTGTATATGCCTATTTGTTCAAATTTTCATTAGTACAAATTTCTAGTGGTGGAATTGTCAAGCTAAAGGGTAATAGATTTTAAAGCTTTTGATAAGTTTAAAAATGTCCCCCCAAAAATGTATCTTGATTTTCCCTCTTAGTAACACTTTATACAAGTGAGGAAACATATTCTTGCCAACCCAGATATTATAATTAGAAAACTATTACCCATATGTTCTGACATAAAAATATTTTCTTTTTTAATTGTGCATTTATTTGGCTCATAGAGAAGATGAACTTTTTTAACTATATGCTTGCCATTTGAATTTTCTATTTTAGGAATTGCTTATGCCCATTGTATTCTTGCAACGTTTGTCTTATTCTTATTAACTAAGAACTGTTCACATATTAAGTGTATTAACTCTTTATGGCTATGTATTTCAAATATATTTCTTGAAATATGATTTTTAATTATCAATAGTTTGATTTGTTATTATACAGATATTGACTTTTATGAGGTAAAAAAATATATTTTATTTTGGAATTTGTCTTCAACTTCACATGTGGAAAGACTTCTACTTCAAAATTAAATCAATACTGACTTAAATTTTCTTCCAGTATATTTATGGCTTATTTAGTACATAGATCTTTAATCCGTCTTAGATCTAAAGGTTAATTTTATTTTCCAAATTGTCAGTCTGTTGTCCTAACAGCTGTCAATCCCCTCATTTTTATGAGAGAAAAGTTCTGAACAGCAATCTGAATATACACATGCATGATCTGGGAGAAACAGAACAAAATATCTCTTTAGATGGTGCTTCCTTACACGAGCTCATGGAAAAGTTTCTCTTGCAACTGATTTTGAGATTTGCTAAGGTATATGACTTCCAGAAGAAGCTACCAGCCATCCCTTCCCACTATCTGCAGGTCAGTAGGTTTCCAAAGGCTGTTGTATCTCACATCAATCGACACGCAAAGGAGAAGGTAACAAAAGCAACCCAGTATGGTTTAATGCCAAGATTCCGTTTGTGGACTTCAATGCCCTTCCATTCCCTCCCAGTATTTTCCACACTCCTCAACTGCAACATGAGAGTGAAGTGAGCACAGTGTGAGAGCAGATGTGCGTTTTGACCCTGGCTTTGTCACAGTGTGACCACTCATCTCTCTGAATCCTTTGTAAAATGGGTAGGTGTGTGTGTGAGTCTGCTTGGGCTGCCATAACAAGATATCATAGACTGGGTGGCTTAAACAACAGAAGTGTATCTTCCCACAGTTCTGGAGAATAGAAGTTCAAGATCAAGGTACCAACAGAGTTGGTTTCTGCTGAGGTCTGTCTTCCTGGCTTGCAGAAAGCCAGCTTCTTGTTATATCCTCCTTGGGCATTTCCCCTGAGATTGTACCCAGAATGATCTCTGGTGTCTCTTCCTCTTCTTAAGATACTCACACCCAATATTTCATTTGTTACTTAGTCAAGAGGCTAGGAGAATCTTGTTCTAGACATGCTGACACTGACGTGCACACAGATGTTAGGCCACTTGCTAAAGCCCACACAGAAGTCGAGCTGTGGAACAAGGACTAGAATAATGTACAGGATTCCTGGAATTCCAGCAAAGGCTCCTGTCCTCTTGGATTGGATTTCCACCCTTATGGCCTCGTTAACCTTATCTTCCTCCTTAAAGGCCTTATCTCTGAAGACAGTCACATTGGAGTTAAGGCTTCAGTTTATAAATTTTGGGGAGGTTATGATTCAGCCCATAACAGTATAGATAACTAGATCTCCGATAGATGTAAACATTTTGAAAACACTTTTCAAATAAGTGTCAGAAGCTTCAGGAGAAAGATTCTAAAACACAAATTGAATTTCCATTGAAAACAGTCTGGTTTTAGTATGTCAAATATGGCCAGGGCTGTGCTAGAAGCCATCAAGTGTTCAGAAGAAGTGTACAGCACAGTCCCGACCCTTCAACCGCTTAGTCTCTCAATATGGGATGTGACACCAACTTTGAAACAATGAGAGAATAGCACAAAGCCCACTCTGATGAAGGGTAAGATGAGGCTTCAAACAATACACCTGCAAGATACAAGCTGCATCTTTAGGGTTCAAATACTGAAAGTGTGATGAAACTTTGGCCCTGCCCTCAGGACTTCCTACATTCAGAGGCAAAGCGGAAAGATGCATCACATTTCCTCTGAGAAAGTGCCCTTGTTTTAAGTGTTGGCTTCTTCTATTTGGAGGCTGGTAGCCCCTGACCTGAGCTGATGGAATCAAGCTTCAGTCAATGCCCAGACAGAGAGGTCCAGCACACTTGGCACAGCATCTCAGGGAAGGTTTTCTCTGTAGATTTCAGGAGTCATTGGTATTTGGACCAATAAAAGAAACAGCATCAGGTCTTTCTTTTCAGCAGATCAATGTTATTTTAGAAAATATCAGTATGTGCCAAGAGGACAGTTTCCTGGTTGTCTGAATTAATCAGTCTAACCCGGCCTCTCATTTTTCAGAGAAGGAAGAAGTGAATTTATGGAGACAAGTGTCAGCCTCTTTAAAGACAAGCAGTGGCATTAGTGATCTAAAAGCAGATAATTCCAAACTTGGAACTGGTGAGTAACCAGGAAATATAGCAGGGGCGGGAGTGGGGCTCACCAGGGCTGCAGGTGTTGTGAATGAGGAGGGCTCCCCACCAAGGCGAACAGAGTAAATCTTTCCCCTTCCCCTCATGACATCCCTTTCCTTCTTTCTGCACCCTCACCCCTTCCTTCAGAAAGCAGGTTGCTAAATACCTGGTTGTAAGCCCCACAAGTGGAGCTACCTGAAGTGGTTTAACCCACTGCAAGTGTTGTAACCAATCACTCAACAATTCCCACGGCTGCTTTTGTAAGAAGCCTCTCTCTTAAGCCTCTGGTTTAAGAATTTAGAGTAATCATGTAAAAATGATACCCCTGTGCTCCATGATCCGCTGAATCTTGCTAATGCCGGATCCCAGAAGAGGGCTTATTAATGGTGAGACGCAGTGCCTCTCTCTCGGCTCGTGTTTCGCATGGATATCCCTTATGGATTCAGCTGTAAACCTCACTGCTGATAAAGGGAGTGTAATGAACCTCCCTGCTCCAGGAAAATGAAATCTAGGGCTGATGGAGAAGTTACCTGCTGTACCTCCTGGCACTGGGGCAGGTGTTCTTTCTGGCTGTGGGAATGAAGGTGCGGGGCCACTTACTCAGACATCTCAGTATTTTCTCTGCCACGGTGAAAGAGGCTGCATTTAAAGATCACTCTTTGGGACTAGACAAGTGCTGTGATTTCTTAAATACTTCCATAGCAACTGTTTTTGTCCGTTATCTAATGCTACCAAGATGGAGGATGCATCATTTCTGTGTAATTTTAATAAAAATAAAGAAGGCCATGGCATCACCGACTCAATGGACATCAGTTTGAGTAAATTCCAGGAGTTGGTGATGGACAGGGAGGCCTGGCGTGTTGCAGTCCATGGGGTCGCAAAGAGTTGGACACGACTGAGCGATTGAACTGAACTGAACTGGAATCTCTGGACGCCATGAACTAGATTGTTCTAGAATATTTGGGGGCTCAGGAATTCTCCCACTTTGTTGTGACAGTGACCACTTGGCAGCTGTTTTCTGTAATAAATTCTGTGGGTTGCGGGGGCGGGGGGGTGGGTGGGACAGTGTAAGATGGAACAGTTGCCCATCTGGGCTCCATCATTCATAGTTCTTCCCCATCCAAAGTCAACAAGAGAAATGACAGCTTCTATCTTTAGATGAGGAACACTTTCTAGCACCCAGATGTAAGACTGGTTGGCATACACTATGATAGAGCCATTTTTGAACTAGAATTTCACACTTGAAACAGCTTGACTCTGTACCTACCAAGCTTTGTATGTGTGTGTGTGCTTTGTCACTCAGTCGTGTCTGACTGTTTGCAACCCCATGGACTATAGCCTGCCAGGCACCTCTGTCCATGGGAATTCTCCAGGCAAGAATACTGGAGTGGGTTGCTATGCCCTCTTCCAAGGGATCTTCCCAACACGGGATCAATCCCAGGTCTCCCCCATTGCAGGTGGATTCTTTACCATCTGAGCCACCAGGGAAGCCTGTATCAAGCTTTATCCTTTCCCAAATACTCACACCCATTTGTCATTTAAACAGTCAATCAAGAGGGTAGGAGAATCCTGTTCTGAAGATGCTGACCTTAAGGCACACACAGATATTAGGCCACTTGCTAAAGCCCACACGGAAGTTGAGCCATGGAACAAAGACTAGAATGATGTACAGGATTCCTGGGCTTCCAGCAAAGGCTGCTTTCAAACATGCCACGTCTGTTAAACTAAGGGTTCCCTTATTAGCTTATGCATTGAAACTGAAAGAAAAAATTGGCTCCCTGAAGAGATTAATGATTTTAACTAGACAGTTCCCAAGAAAAGCATTTTTCTCTGATTTCATAATAGTGCAGGGTGACAGGTGAAACTTCAATCACTTGTCCCAAGTGCCCAAGCAGACGTCCTGGGCTGAAACATCGTTTATGCCTTCTCACAGGAAGTATAGCCCAAGCTGTAGTTACTTTGGGGTACAGTCAAAGTTTTACTTCTGGAAATAATACTTCCAGGTAATTGGCCATCCTGGAAGAATATTTCATTATCTCACAAACCATGGTTCGACAACTGCAGTCAAATCCTTGGAATAGGTGCCCTGTCCTGTAGTATAAGGGAGACAAACACTGGAGAACTGAAATCTCAGTTCTGAAGGAACAGCCAGGACCCCTAATTTTCAAATCAGTGTCCCTGCTGGTGTGACTTCCCTAGAATGGCACACACATATATATTTACATAAACACCTGCAGGTAACACCGATTGGCACTTTGCCATTAAAACGACTCTTTCAGTGGGTCCCTTTAGATAACCAACCCTGCCTCATTTGAACAGATACTGCCATTTTAAATTTACTTTTCACTTCCACGCATGTGTGCTAAGTCACTTCAGTTGTGTCCAACTCTTTGCGACTGTAGGAACTGTAGCCCACCAGGCTTCTCTGTCCATGGGATTCTCCAGGCAAGAATACTAGAGTGGGTTGCCACTTCCTCCTCTATTAATTTTCACTTACTTAACCTTTTAAAAAAAAGCACCTCATTTTACTCACTGTCTATTGAATAAAGAATTAGTATTATTTTCCTTCCTCCAGCGAACTTCCTTGCACTTTATCGTCAGTAGATTGTAGGCCTTTGTGTTTCTCTGCCAAGATGTCACTGTTGAACAAATCACAGGTCTTAATGCTGCCCAGTTCATGCAGTGATAACTTTTTATTCAGAATTGCTTGAGGTCATCTCAATGGGAGGACTGGGCAGGAATGAGAATTTACCCCCAACTTGAATTAAAATAACTTCCAAGTACTTCCTAGAGCAGGAACAAAGATGAAAGGAACCCCAAATTATGGAAGTGTTTGAAATCGCAAGAAAAGGGTGTCCTTTGAAATAGACTCAGCCACATTTGTTTGCCTTTAAGTCAGATCACCTTAACCAAGGACATTGGGTGGCAGGAACAAATGGTTAATGATTATGGAAGGAACCTGGCCAATTGGCTTTTCTTCCTTTCTCTTTCTTTTACTCATCTTTTTATACTATTATTTTTTTTTTTAACTTTGTCTAGAATGCCCAGTAGGAGTGCAGACTGGAAGATTGGCTGTCTTTTGAACTGGAGACATCACAGGAAACTGGGGAGGCTCCAAATTGCTAACCTGAGGCCGGAGCAAAACTTTTTTTCGTTGAAGGGACTGCATGTTTTGTTTTGTTTTTTTTTTTTTTCCTTCCTCTCCTTCATCGAATGGCAACCCAAGTCCTGATGGATTGCAACTGTCTTTGTTCCTGCAGCCAAGCCTTATATCTGGCTCACACTCTGCCATGCTCATAACCTCACACTAGAAAGGAGATTACAAAGAGGGGCAAACACCCTAGAGGGCTCCCCTTTATCAGAACCTTCCCTGTCAGTTGGGCTCCTCATTTCCCGAGCCCTCGTGTGATTATTAGTGTACTGACGGAATAAAAATAACCTCATATTCCTACATGAATCATAAATAAAACCCTTTTATTTCATCAAAGAGGTTGGCAGGTTTATAGTCCTTGCAATGCAGGCACGATGTGAATGACATACCTTTAATTTTGCTGACAAGCTCATTGGGGTTCGAATGAAAAAAAAAAGAGTGAAAAGTGGGTGACTTCGGAAATGGTTGTGGGGGAGCTTTTTGGTGAGGATAAATATTTCACCTTGCCACTGTAATCAGGGAACCAACTGATCTTGGTAATGAACTCTTCAATTACAGCACACTTCTGACTCTTAAAAACTGCCTACGCCAACAATACCACAGTGATTATTGTTGGTGTTACAGACAGAAGCAACATGAAGAGCAAGAAAGAAGGGGGAGAGAAGGGAAAGAAAAGAAGTGGTGTGGTGGGAAATGAAAGCCACTAAAAGTTAACAAAACTGGGTCATTAAATTAGAAAAAGCTGTGGAGCTGGCAATAGAAAAGGCATATTTCCCAGCCCCCATTCCTTTCCCTATCCAAACTATCTGCTGATTCCACAAATGCTCCACTTTTTTTTTTATTAATCTAGGCTTGAGCTCTCAAAATCAGAGACCCCCAACAATGAGAACCTCCATTGTTTGCATACCCATTTGCCTTTGATTTCTCTGAAGTTTGCCATATAATGTTGTGAAGTCCCTTCTTTTAAAGGACGTGAAGATAAGCACCCATAGCAATGTTCTTGGTGCTGACTTTCCTACAGGTAAATTTCCTGCTTCTTACTTAGAATCAAAAAAAGAAGCACTAGACACTGGGTCCCTAAATTATTGATCTCCAATTTTTCCAGAGCCTCAACAAAGCTTTGGAGATCAGAGTTTTAAGTAGTACAGAAACAAGAGGGGAGAAATGGAAGATTTTTAAAGCTGATTACTGGAAAAGGAAGGAGGCTTCACTTTAGGGTAAGTTCTGTTTGGTGAGTCAGTGCGGGAGACTGAGAACTCAACCTTAAAGGATGAGCTTTTACATGGGCTTGCTTTGGGGCTCCCAATTTAGCTTGGGATGTGTTTTACTTCACACTCTAAATTTTCCTCCATTATATGAGAAATTTTAGCAAGAGTAATAGTTGCTGCCACTGATCTGCAGGCTTCTCCCTATGAAAAATAGGTCAAACTTTGCAAGGCATGAGGCTTTCTTTAAGGCAGCTAAACAAGACAGAAGAGCTGAAGGGGACTAAGAAAGGAAGTATGATTTTTCTCTCCTCAACTGAACTACAACCTCATTGAGGACAAGAGCTGTTTTATGCTAATTACATACCTTCCACAGAGCCTAAAATGCTGCATGTCTTGGTTTTCTAGGTAACATAAGACAAAGGACAATGATCACTCAAGAGCCACTGGAGACCAAGGGACTCATTCTACAAAGCTCTTAGACTCAAACTCATGCATCCAGTCAATCCCCAAGTCCCCAGTTTATTCTGAGGTGACTTGCTACTTCATGGATCCACTGGGGTTAAAATTTTTGTGGTAACACAGAACTTATCATCTTAACAATTTTTAAGTTACAGTTCAGTGGTATTAAGTACATTTATAATTTGTACTATCATCACCACCATCCATCTCCAAAACTCTTTCCATCTTGTAAAACTGAAATTCCCTGTCTATTGAATAAAAGCTTCCCATTCCCTCCTCCTGCCAACCACTGGCAACCATCATTCTACTTTCTATGCCTTTGATTTTGGCTACTTTAAGATCTCATATAAGAGAGGAAACATGCAAATTTGTCTTTTTTTGTGACTAGCTTATTTCACTTAGCAGGTCTGTAAATTTCTTTCATGTTGAAGCATATGTCAGAATTCCCTTCCTTTTTTAAGACTGAATAATATTCAATTACATATGCATAAAACATTTTGCTTATCCTTTCTTCCATTGATGGACACTTTGATTGCTTCCACATCCTAGCTATTATTAATGCTGCTATGAACATGTGTGTACAAATATCTACTCAAGGCCCTACTTACAATTCTGTGGGGTGCAAACCCAGAAGTAGAATTGCTGGTTCATATGGTAATTTTATTTTTAAATTTTTGAGGAACTGCTAAACTTTTTTTTTCTTCCCCACAGCAACTGTACCATTTTACAATCCTACAAACAGTGTCCAAGGGTTCTAATTTTTTCACATCCTAATCAACACATTTTGTTTTTCTATTTTTTTGATAGTAACCATATGAATACGATTTGGTATCCCTGTGTTTTTCTTAAGATTGTTTTGATGTGGACCATCTTCAAAGTCTTTATTGAATTTATTTTAGTACACAGTATTGCTTCTTTTTTTATGTTTTGGCCACAGGGCATGTGGGATCTTAGCTCCCTGACCAGGGATCAAACCTGTGCCGCCTGCATTGGAGGGTTAAGATTTAACTACTGAACTGCCAGGGAAGTAGTTTTGATTTGAATTTCCTAATGATTAGTTAGGTTGAGAATCTTTTCATGTGCTTATTAGTCATTTATATATCTTCTTTGGAGAAATGTCTTTGAGTCCTTTGCTCATTTATGAACTGGGCTTTTTTTGTTATTGAGTTTTAGGGATTCTCTTCATATGCTGGATATTACTCTTCATCAGACATATGGTTTGCAAAATTTTCCTCCACTCTGTGGATTTAATTTTTATTCTCCTGATAGTGTTTTGACACACAAAATTCTAAAAGTTTCAGGAAATTCAGTTTGTCTGTTCTTCTTCTGTTGCTTGTGCTTTTCATATCATATGCAAGAAATAATTGCCAAAACCAATGATGTCATGAAATTTTGCCGTGTATTTATATCTAAGACTTTTATAGATTTTTGGTTTTACACTGTAGTTTCTGACCCATTTTGAGTTAACTTTTTATATGGTATTAGATAAGGGTCCAGGTTCATTCCTTTTCATGTGGATTGAGTTTTTCCAGCACATAGATGTTGAAAACTACCTTTTCCACACTTACTGGTCTTGTAACCCTTTGATCCCTTGATTTTTAAGACAACTTATGTAGACTTCCCTGGTGGCTCAGATGGTAAAGTGTCTGCCTACAATACAGGAGACCCGGATTCAATCCCTGGGTTGGAGAGATCTCTTGGAGAAGGAAATGGCAACCCACTCCAGTATTCTTGCCTGGAAAATCCCATGGATGAAGGAACCTGGTAGGTTATAGTCCATGGGGTCGCAAAGAGTCGGACACAACTGAGCAACTTAACTTTCACTTTCATGTATACATGTAAGTCTGAAAAAATTCATATTAGGAATTTGCTGTTTTGCCAGTATCATAGATGAGGACACTATGGCTGAAAGAGGTTAAATATCATGCCAAAGATGACACAGAAGAGTGTCTCTGAATCAGTATCACAATTAAAAAAAAAGTTCATCTTGATAAATGGTGATTGAGAGGTCTATTCTACACATCTATAAGGACATATTAATTGTACTTCTAGGCAAGAAGTTGCATGGTAGCCCATAGGTGGAAAATACATCTGTAGTTAACAATTTCAATGAACTACTCATTCTTCTAGCTGGACACACAAGTGCTTACACTGTGGCCAAGAAAACCTGGCCTGTGATAGAATTTCAGGACCTGTTACAGCTGCCATGGGCTCATGCACAAGACTCCCAGGCTATGTGAGAAAACATCAGATGGACTCCAAGAAACTATGCCAAGACACGGACCACATGGGAAAAAGGGTATTCTAACAAACTACCCTGAGAGTGGAAAAAGAAGTAATTGGAACATTAAGGCTTTCTTCCAGAACACAAGTGTTTCATCAGGGCCTGCTCTTCCTAGCACATTTATGACCATGAAAAGAATAAAACATTAACTTAAAAAAATTATCTAACTTCACATGCAAAGCCATATGTGTGTGTGTTTGTGTATTTGTGTTGCTATGAAAACAGATTTTGTTTCATATAGCATAAGGGCACAGTGAAGAAGAATTGGGGATGGAGACTAAAACAGGGGCCCAAGGGATTAATGTACAGCAGATCATCCTTTGACAACCACACATACTCAGAATATCTGAGTACTTTATTATTCACCAGGAAGTGTACTCCATGCTTCATGTGTATAATTACCTCTACCCCTTACAACACGTCTATGAGAAGCCCCACCCACTTCCATGACACTATTTCTTCTCTTATGTAAAAGTGGGCGACAAGAGAAAAGGTCATCACTGACCTGAGTTTCTCCTACCTTGCAGAATCAGACTGAACCCCTGGCCTGTCCCAAACATGCCCAGGGATCAGACCTTGATTCTCTGAAATAAGCAGACCACTTCATATTGTGGTTGATTCAATAGCAATTTACAGGTGTTTTTCTGAAGGACCTGGGATTAAGACTTCACTTTCCTCTCATGATTTCTTCTTTTGTACCCCCATCTTTGACTTAAGAGTGTGCTTTGGTCTTCGGAATCTGATCCTGGCTGTATTTACACTCTGAAGCCTGTGGAGCATAGTATGGCACCCATTAGATCAAAGCAATTAATGAATGCTGTGCTGATTCAAATTGGTTAATTCCATGTCTCCTGACATGGATATTAACTGTCCTCTGTGGGTAACACACTTCAGTCATGCTTTGTGCTCTGGCTTCAGCTTCTGTTTGACCCCCCCTTGTTAAACATGCTGGTGTCCAGGTTCTATACATGGCTCTTGATATAATAAACCATTTCTAAATCATGATATCAGACAAGTGCCATCTGACAGCCTAGTCCTTGAATCTTGCCTATAATCAACCACTTTCCCTCTCTAGAACCTTACTCTGCTCCTTTAGTTAAGAGTTCACACCAGAATATAAATGTTTTTGATGGGTTGTTGATGAGCATAGTCTCCCTGTTGTTCAATGCAAGAGTCTCTTCTTTAAAAGCTTATATGCACTCTGAAAATACTGTTTTTATGCATATAATGAATATACTGAGAAATGTGTCTCTATTTGAGAGAGAAAGAAAGAAAAAGAAATGGGAAGGATGGGGAAAAAATTGAAGAAACTATAGAGAAAGACAAAATCAGCTCTATTGAATTCTAGATTGCCATCTTGTCAAGATTTTTGCAAGATTCCTCTGCCACTCTTTCAATTTTCATTACTTTCTATTTTCTGTGAATAAGCATAGAAACAGGTTCTAATTTTACCAGAGGCTTCTCATCAAATCAGACTTTTTATTCTCCCTAGGTTGTCCTAGTCACAAAACGTCTCTTTTCAAAGCCTGCATAATATTAGCTAACTCTAGTGGTGTATAGCTTCATGCACCCACAGTGAAGATGCAAATATTATTCTTTAACCTGACTCTAGTTATCTTTCCTCTCAGAGACTGATATTCTTAGTAGCCAGAATCTTCACAGAACCTCTGAGTTTTACAAAAAAACTTCCTTAATCACTGGCTGTGCAGACACCAACTTTTTGAACTCAAAACAAATCATATCTCTCCTCAGTGTTTTAAGGAACCTCAGATGCTTGATACTCCTGTTTCTGATCTGGTATAATGAAGAATTTTCTACATATGAAGGAGATTTGTCTCAAGATGGATTTTCCACTCTCTCTGGAACAATGACAATATAACTGGTCACTACTTCTCACTGGGGCCGCTTGGGATGGCCTAATTGCATTGGAGATAAATGGCAGAAGGTTTTCCCAGAGGACCAGTTTACAAAGAGCAGTTCTATATAAATTCACAAATTTGATGTCATTATCCTCTGTGTCAAAGCATAAACTGAAGGATATGTTTCAGCATCGTAACTTCAAATCTAATGGCAAGGAGGAAAGGTCTGGGAGACACATTGAACCTTCTGTTTACTCACTTACAGGAGTGATTTTTAAGATCTTCCCTCTCCCAACAATGGCCAAATCTGCATTTGTACACTTCTAGTGGGCTTGGATTCAGGTATGTACTTCTTGAGACTCTAAATGAACTAGACACTTAGAGCCTGTATAGTGAAGGTGAAAGTTTCTCAGTCATGTCCAACTCCATGACCTCATGGACTATAGAGTCCATGGAATTTTCCAAGCCAAAATACTGGAGTGGGTAGCCATTCCCTTCTCCAGGGGATCTTCCCAACCCAGGGATCAAACCCAGGTCTCCTGCACTGTAGGTGGACTCTTTACCAGCTGAGCCACCAGGGAAGCCCAATCCTATAAAGCCTATAGTTGGCTTAAACTCCAGTTATTCTTTCTCAAAATTGAGGTTACAGAACACCCTTAAAATATTATGCCTTATATTAATGGGCTTCCCTGATAGTTCAGTGGGTAAAGAATCTGCCTGCAATGTAGGAGACCCAGGTTCGATTCCTGGGTTGGGAAGATCCCCTGGAGAAGGGATAGGTTACCTACTGCAATATTCTTGGGCTTCCCTGTGGCTCAGCTGGTAAAGAATCTGCCCACAATGTGAGAGACCTGGGTTCGATCCCTGGGTTGGGAAGATCACCTGGAGAAGGGAAAGACTACCCACTCCAGTATTCTAGCCTGGAGAATTCTATGGAGTCACAAAGAGTTGTTCATGACTGAGTAACTTTCACTTTCAATGGCCAGTGAGTTCAAAGAGGTCCTAGGCATAGTATCTTTTTTTTTTTTTTTAATCAAACAACTTTTGGTGTAAAATCACAAGGGAAACTGTATGGACCTACTGTCTGACAGATCTGAGCTCCCAGTCCAGACAGAATGCTAGCTAGCTGTGTGGCTCTAAGTCCTGCAGGGATTTATTTATTTATTATCTTATTGATGAGACTTTTGCAAGATTTTATTAAGATGAAATAAGGAAGACATTTATCACAATGACTTGCATACATTAAGCCCTCAGTAGGAATATTTGATGCATAGGTGTAAAGAGACAGCATTTCCCAATCAACCCGGCTAAGGTGAAGTCCACATTAAGGGTATGGCTTATAAGGCATTTGAGAGCTCACAGTAGAAGGAAAATGTAATTAGCAATAAGGAAAGATTTCCAGAGGCTGAGGCAGAGTCAAAGAGTGGGATTTTGTACTAGATGTAAAGTAATCCAGGGCTTCCCCAGTGGCTCAGTCTGTAAAGGATCTGCCAGTAATGCAGGAAATACTGGTTCAATCTCTGGGTCAGGATGTTCCCCTGGAGAAAGGCATGAAAACCTACCCCAGTATTCTTGCCTGGAGAATTCCATCGACTGAGGAGACTGGTGGGCTAGTCCATAGAGTCACAGAGTCAGACACAACTGATGTGACTGAGCACACACACACATACATAAAGTAATCCAGGAAAAGCCAGTGGCATGATCCACAATGGAACTCGGAACTCCAGGTGAATATGGACAAGAACGAGAAAATGATTGGGTCAGGAATTGAGAAGGAGACCAATGAACATGAGTCTGGAAAGCAGATATGGATTGGGCTAAGATTACTTCTTGTACGAAGAAGAGAGTGTTTAAGGTTTTGGCATGAGGTTGATGATTCATTGATGACAGGAGAAATGTAGGAGGACAAATCAGACAGTGTAAATCAGGACAGCTGATAGGCAGGTAGGAGGGGTGCCATGAGCAGAATCAGGAGGTGGTGTGTCTTGTTATGTGAGTCGGTGGGCAGGGGATAGCAAAAAGGGTAAGTGTATTTCTGGGTGTGTGACCCTCAGAAAGAATGAGTAAAGCTTAGGTTATGAGTAGATAGGAGTAGGAAGAATAAAGACAAGAGTCACAATTGATTCTAACCCTTTGCTTTTGCATAACAGGAAATGGTAGCTACCTTAACACAACAAGGGGGGTTAAGAGGAAGAAATGCCTTTGGGAAAAAAACTATAAACACAGAAACAGGTGCCCTGTTGCCCACAGTTCACTTCCAGGTGTCCCTAAAGGGTCTGGAATGAAATGAGAACATAGTTTCAGTGAATTCCAACTGGGTTATATAACATATTCTGAATATGAAACAAGATGTAGCATCTTTTCTACTCATGGCAAGGAGGGCGTTTTGCCAAGCAATGCTTGGAACAGCACATCTATTTTGTTGGGCTGAGTCACTGTGCCTTCAGAAACGGTTCTAATCTCAGCTCTGTATGATGGCTGTGGAAAAGTTTACTTCCAGTTTTTTTTTTTTTTTTTTCCTCTCTAAAAGGAATATAATGACATCAACTTGTCCTCCACTGCCACTGCAACACATTTTGAGAGAAGTTCACGTATTTACTGAGAACATGTTCAAGGCTTCTCTTCCGGTTGCACCTGCTCGATCCTCCCAGAGTGCACTGCAGGTGCCTGAGAGGCAGGAAGTACCACTGAGCAGGGCAGATATCTTGATGTATTTGTCTCCCCCAGGAGACTGTGGGCTCTTGAAGGTTGGGATCATACTTCATCTCAATAATCCTTGTGTTTAGCACACAGAAAGTAAAAGAATGAATTAAGGAGTGAAATATGTATTTCATTTCACTGTGTAGGGTGTAGAACCCCCTTGGTTAAAAATCTGGCTTCCTTTCTATGGGCTCAGCCCGTTTCTGAGAGAAACACAAGGCAACTGGAAAAGGTTGCTTCCTCCTGATCCTTTCCTTTTTCTTAATTATAAATATGGTAGCTTCTCGCTAAATGAAAGGAGGTGACACTTGTGCATTTCAATACTACCCTCACTAAAGGACAGGACTAGAAATTAGGTCTGAGCTAAAGAAGAACCCAGTTAAGTAACAGTGCCATCAAGAGCACATGTCCGTATACTTAGACCATCAGGCATTTAATGCATGACACACCTTCTTCCAGTAACATCTGCATCTGCATGACATGGATGTATGGGCATTTGGGGGAAAGCCAAATATATCTTTGCCAGGCAGCTGTTTAAATGTTGGAATATAATGACATGTGGACTTTTGCAGAGTGGGGCTAAGTGGGAGGTAGTGGAATGGAAGGGTCTGAAAACTATTTCTTAGTCATACATTCTGAAAACCATATACAAGACTGAGGAGTGGCCTTTTTATACACCATGATGCTTCCTCTTTTTGTTTTAGATTAGGGCTGGTCTTCAACAATGAATCGATATCCTCGGTTTTTTGTTTTTTTGTTTTTTTACTTTCTCACTGTTCATTATTTTTACATGTTTTAGGCAAGTACTTGGAACGGATTAGGACTGTGTAATACAGGGAAAGGAAATTAATACTAACAAAAATATTTAGCTGCTTTCTTTGCTAATTGATAATGATTAAGAGCTAGATAATTTGCAAATTGGGTAAGAAAACCAAAAATGAACCTAATATTTGTGAGTTGAAGCCTGAGGAGGATAATAACTGCATCACAAAATAGCTAAAATGTCTCAAAATTCCCAAAGCTTGTGTGTAGAAGCAGCTTACAAAATTCAAGCTTATGATCTCCTATTAACTGGCTTATATTTTAACTACAAATACAAACATGTTTAATTATAGAAATTACGATGAGACTTGCAGAAATGGCCAACAACAATAAAATCCTTTGGCATCATCTTATTACTTCACGTGTAGGCACTACTATCAAATTACCAGCCTGATTCTTGCTTACCTATTTCATATCAGCATAAAGGCTTCTCCTCCAGCAAACTGATATATGAAATCTCATTTTCAGGTTACTGTGGTCATTGGAATGAAGCTCTCAGGGTAATAGAAAACCCATAAACACACACAAACCAAGGCTCCTCCCTCGACCCCACCCAACCCTTAAAAGGCACATTAATAAGAAGGAACATATTGGCAGATTGGAAATGGTATGATGTGTCAGTGTATTTAGTTCCCCTATCAAATGATTGGTTGAAGAGTAGAAAACAAGTGGCCCAGGAGAGGAACAAGAATTAAAGAGTTTAGGTAATTTTCATGTTGCCTGGGACCCTATTTGGAAAACTGAATACAGTCATTTAATCCATTTTTGTGCCTATCCTGCCTTGTACTTTTGGTTCTGTCCTATATGGCATGGTGTATAGCACCATGGGCAAGAAAACACATGTAGCCATGTGTAATTAACTATGATGTGCAGCAGTATATTATCACTGGCTTACAAGTGAGTTTCCAAATGTCTATAGCTGTTTATATCAGAATTTATTTTATCAGCAAGGAAAGAGAAGATAATAAAATTAATTTAAGTAGAATTAAATACAGGAAACTGGGTACTTAAAATATAGTAGAAGAGTCAAAGCTAGGTTCTACACTGAGCTTTCAGGAATATTTCTGAGAATGACTTGGGTTCTCTAGAGCAGTTATACCCTCTAAAGCCACCTGTAGAGCTAAGAAAGGAACTGGGGTCAAGGAGGTACCACTGTAAACACCTCAGTGCCTGTCAACATATTCAGGAAACTGGAAAATGGACAAGCAATGCCTGGTGTTTTCATGGCCTTCACCTCTTCCCTGGTAAATCTCATAGGTATAGATTTGACTGAACTTAATTTATGCTGAATTCTAACTGCAAGGTAAACAGGGGACATAGTTTTAGTTTTCCAACATGTTTCAAATTGGAGAAAGATGAAACAAAGTCTTAGTGGTCCAGTCCTCTGTATCTTCCAGAGAATTGGAAACTAGCAACTATTTGTGGTCTTCCATATTCAGGCGGGGGGGGCCCCAGAAACTTTAACTGAAACACTTTAATTTCATTTAGTTAGAGGAGCAGCAAATGCTGTTTGGTTTAGGCCTAGAAGAATATATAGATGATTTATGCATGAAGATGTTTTAGGGTAGAACAGGATGGATTAACCAAAGGAAGGAAGTAACATTATTGCCCTTAATGCTAAAAGGGACACATTTGGAGTTGAAGTGGCATCTTCTCATGTTGGTCCAGGTCCAAGAAGAGCAATGTAAGGCATTATATGTGATGGTGGTCAGAGCCCCAGAACTTCCCAGCTGCTGCTGCTGCTGCGTCACTTCAGTCGTGTCCAACTCTGTGCAACCCCATAGACGGCAGCCCACCAGGCTCCCCCTTCCCTGGGATTCTCCAGGCAAGAACACTAGAGTGGATTGCCATTTCCTTCTCCAATGCGTGAAAGTGAAAAGTGAAAAGGAAGTTGCTCAGTCGCGTCTGACTCTTCGCGACCCCATGGACTGCAGCCCACCAGGCTCCTCCGTCCATGGGATTTTCCAGGCAAGAGTACTAGAGTGGGTTGCCATTGCCTTCTCCGAAAACTTCCCTAACTAAGGTCAAATCTACCTATAGGTTTAGAGGGAACAAAATAGACAGCCATCTCTACAGTTCTCAACTACTGTGGAAAATTGCTTCTCCTTTAAGCCCTAGTTTAAGACTTTTTAAATCAAAATTTTACCTGTGCTTCTTGGCCTTCTTTGCCTCCAGACTGCTATAACACTAACTGTCCTTACCACACATTTAGTACTTTTGCTCAATAGTTGATTCCTGTGTATTACACAGCTATTTCATGTTTAATCATTTTTCACTTCCCCTAAAGGGAGGGAAATATGATATCAATAATTTTGTCCCCCTCGCCTCCACCACATTCTGGACACCTGTCGTTCTTGGAAAAGGGGGCTTCTAATACAATTATTTCACCTGTGTTTTAAAAATAGAATGTCTTAATCTTCAGGTCACTTCTCTTTTCCCTCCTTTCACTATGCCTCTGTGCCTTTGTGTATGACTTTGCAGACACTCCAGACTCTCCAGTCCCCTCTCAGAGCTCCCTGTGTCTTTATTACTTTCTCACTTGCTATGGTTTCTTTATGCTTATTTTACCTTAAGCCAGTCACTCCTTGCTTTCCGTATTTCCTTTCCCCACCCTAGTTCACAGTCTCTAACTTTGGCTCAGTTCCCACTTTCTCTATATTTTTATGCTTTAGCCCATTTGTCTCCTTAATTGGGGTCCCTAGTTTTGTTTGTTTGTTTCTGCCTCTGCATCTGTCACCTTCTGTGCTTCTGTTGTTTATCTCACTCTACATACACACGATCTCCATTTTTATTTTTTCCTCTCTGCACTTCACTTGCTTGTTCGCATTCTGTGCCACTCCCTTCACCCATCCCGTTATGTTACCTTTCTGTTTATTTGGCCATATTCACATAAAGCTTCTCACCGCTTTCAGCATAGAGGAAGACCGACAGGAGACTTCACTTTTTACACCCTTGTCTCTATCCAGGGCTCAGGACCTGATGAGCAGGGTCAATCTCAGACGCAAGATTCCCACCATCTATCACCTCCATAGCCAGGTCTACCTCCCTGCTGCAGTTTTTGCAAAGATAATTCAGCGCAGGCACAATTTGTTTTGAATTTCAACCCAGAGGAGTTTAAGAAAAAAATCTCGGTGTTGGGCTGTCCTGTCTATGACAGAGATTCTTGGTTTGCCAGCTACCTCTGGAGACATCTTCAAAGAAAAGAGTCTTCTCGTTAGTCCTATAGTGACTGTAATGTGCACGCACACACACGCACAAACATACATACATGCATTCATACATATATACGGCATGGGACTTCACTCTCTATCCATGTGTGTAGTTATTTGTGTAAGTGCACACACATACATACACATATGCACATATATAGAAATAAACATATCTAAAGTGTATATATATATACACATTGAATATTCATATGGATACGTATTACATATATAATACACACATACGTAACATACATATGCATTGTATACATAATGTTTTATATATATATGTTTCCTGTATTTGAAATTATAATAATTGAGTTAAGCATTCAGTAAGAGCTTTATAATGAGAAAAAGAAATAGTCTCTATCAAATTCATGATTGTCTATTTGGAGAATAAAAACTAACAATGCTCTGAAATTTTATCATACTTTAAAGATGTTTACACCACCTCACATTAAATTATTTTATCTCTACCAACTGGCTCTTTCACTGTTGCTCTGTTTCCTTACACATTTTCTTCAATCTCATAATATATTCCTGTGAGCTGAGAAAAGTACCAGCAGGGTAGAATGAAGGCAGGTTGTATTATCTAATTTTCAAAGTGGAGAAATAAGGACAGGACCTGTTAAAATTACTTACTGAATTTGCTCTATCAAACATGTGGGGAGCTGACACCTAACCAATGCTCCTCCTTCACCTTCCACATCACTTTTCATCCAAATTTGTTGCTCCAGTTTAGAAATCACCCAAACTCAAAGTGTACTTTGGGATCCATTTTGGGATCAGACTGGAATTATAGGATTTTATTTTCCAAGTTTAGCTAAACAAAAATCTGATTTTAGAGGCCAAAATCAGAAAGATAAATGCACGAGATAGAATGGATGGAGTTGTGTTTCAAATACCTATGTTTAGACATTCAGCAAAATAGGAGTTGAGGCAAAAGGCATTTGTTGAAGCCCAGTAATTTTCAATACCACAGATATTTCACATGGCAGGAATTTAAAGGGAATCTTTACATTACATACTAAATATATTTTCCATATAAATCAATCTTAGCAATAATTATAAAATAAATTACCACAGAAAAATCTCTCTAAATTTTAGAATTTGAATTGTCATACTTCACTTCCCAAGATGTATAAATATTGATAATTTATGCCTATGTTTGGAAGTATTGATGTTGAGACTTTTGGCTTAATAGAGGCATTGGAATCCACAAGGTATATGGGAAACAATAAAAATAGAAGAAATACAAGTTTTATTTATAAACTCTACACCAAAACAATGGGTGCTAAAAGCTCTCCTTCCCACTCACTTTAATTTCAGCAGAGTACCTACCTGGCAAGAAGGTAAAAAGTGGTTAAAGAATAGCCCTAATTAAAAAAAAAAAATTCACTGCAAAATAAAGTTAACTTGCAAAATTTCCAGATTGTCACAGGAACTATCAAAAGCTCAACCATTTGGGGATATTGAGGTGAGTCTGCAAAATATCTTGCTTTGAAGATGCCTACATATTTATGCTCTTAAAGGAAGCATGCATAGCCATGGCAGACAGCTATCCCAACCAAGTCCTTACTCCTGTCCCTTAATGACCTGCTCTGGGACTGTGCTTCACTGCAACCACTTCAGAGATTGGAATGGCTTCCCACAACTAGTCAACCCTGCTTTTCCTCACCAAAGTCGATCCAGACAACCTTACTGATACATATTAATGGCTGAAGTTACAATACTCAGGGAAAAACATGATCTCAATTTGGCTACATATTAAAAATGCAGGTCCCTGTTGTCTTACCTAGTACTCTTAATTGCATACATTTAGCCCTCAACTGTAGAATAATTTTGCTTCATATTGAAAGAAACAGCTCCAGCCTTGGCTATTTTGGCATACAAGTCTCCAATATGACTCTGTTTTCTAAGCAGACATTAATGATTCTAAAACTAATATTCATTGTTTGAAGAGGCACAGCGGCCTTGGCATTTACTTAACCTTTTGTCTCATGTATGAGACTGAGTCAGCCTAAATCCTTTTCTTAATTAATATCTTTTCTTTATATGGCTAACGTTATTTATTGAACAATTTGCATGTAACAATTAGAGCCATGAGAGCTTAAGAAAACTCTTCCATCTCAGAAGTCCAGTTTTGCTGATTTTTATTTATTTGGTTTTTTAAGGGTGTTCTGATTATACAAACTCAGGGAAAGCTTAGCTGAAGCAGTAGGGGAATAAGTTACTGCAGACACTTCCTATGTAGGTGATCCCTTCTGCTGGAGCCCAGAGGAAAAGAAGGAAAATATTCCTTCTTTTGGGGAAAAAGAAAAATGATGTGATTTATGTAGGAGAACTGTTGCCACTTTGCAAAGAATGTGGATTTCTTTTCATTTAAATGTCTTCAGAAAATTCATGTAAATATTAACCATTGTCTACAGGGGTGAGGCATAGCTCTAAATAAATCAGTATACTTAAGGAACGAAGTGTTAAAGTTTTTCTCTTTTAAAATAACAGGATAAAAGTAAAAGTAATAAACTGTTAAAAATTTCATCTATAACCCACAAATGCCAACAAAACAAATGACTATTTGCTATCTTCTTTTAAATTTCTATCCATAGAAATTCATAAATTTGGCATAAGTATAATCATAGTATAGAAATAGTATTTTTATATATAGTATGCTTTTCATTTTTGTTGATATATTGTTTCCAATCTGTCATATTGGGTAGGTGCTGAGTATTCAAATAATTGGATTGCTCAGTAACTCAATCAGCTCCATTTGGGGGGTACTATAAATGGCAACCCACTCCAGTGTTCTTGCGTGGAGAATCCCAGGGACAGAGGAGCCTGGTGGGCTGTCATCTATGGGGTCGCACAGAGTCAGACACGACGGAAGCAACTTAGCAGCAGCATATTCTTTATAGGGCTTCCCAGATGGCACAATGGTAAGGAATCTGCCTGCCAATGCAAGAGACACAGAAGATGAGGTTTTGGTCCCTGGGTTGGGAAGATCCCTTGGAGGAGGAAATGGCAACCCATGCCAGTTTTCTTGCCTAGGAAATCCCATGGGCAGAGGAGCCTGACAATCTACAGTCACAAAGAGTCAGACATGTCTGAGCGTGTGCACACATGCACATGCGCACACACACACACACATACACACACACACACACACTCTTTATAATGTTTTGATATTTAATGTAATATTGCAATAAACATCTTTGAAGAATACATCTTGTCCATTTTTTGCCATAGGAGTAGAATTATTGAATGAAGCAATATGTTCATTTCCTTCTTTTTGGTAACAATATTTCACAGTGTATTTTTGTCCCAACCATGTGTAGCATTAGTTTGATAACCTTGCCTTTGATGCACATTTTAAAAAAAATTAAATTTTTGAAGTTGTGCTAAATGGATATGAGTTGAACACATACATTTTCTTAGTAACTTAGCTTATACTCCCAAATCTAGAATTGTTTAAAATCATTTTATCAAAAGCTTGATTCTTTTTCATAATTAGACATTACTTTGAGCAAAACCAAATATTTTTCATCTTTAAGGTGCTTCTAAGACCTCAAGCTTACTCTTAAATCACTAAATACCAATAATCATCTAATACTCCTAGTGGAAGTGTAGAAGTCACAGAAAATGTTTATGGAGGTATTTTGATTTATATTTTAAATTGTACTTAATATGAACTCATGGTATGATTATTTCCCCCTTTCTGAGAAGAAACCAGAGGGTGCAAACTTCTCATTTGAGGGCTCTAGTGAATCAAGATTTTACTCTAGAAAATGAAATTTTTTCCTTTCCCAACTGGCATCTCAAAGACATTTCAAGTACTCATATTACCAGATATTAAGCACTTCAGCAAGAAATTATCTAAATTTCCCAATTTGCTCCTTAAAGTCTTCTTGCAGGCTCTTTTCATATTTACCTGTAGAGTGCAGACTGTCTTGGGCACATTCCTGAATTTACTCAGGTAGTAGAAATACCTCTGCGTGATTCCAATGCTCCCAACATATAACAGACAAGAATACCAGTTCATTACAGCAGTGTGTCACATTTTCTGGAGAAAGGTTTTTTGCTAGTAATTCCTAGCAAAAGGAAGAGCTAAAGGTCTAATTAAAGATTAGAGGTTGCTTATATAAATATTGATTAAGAGTGAAAAATAGGTGAAAAATTTTGCATGTTAATAACACTGCAATGAACATCCTTGAACATTTCTCTTTACAGTATGAGAATATTTCTCTAAAGTAAACACACAGAAGTGACCACCACTGGTGGCTCAGATAGTAAAGAGTCTGCCTGCAATGCAGGAGACCCAAGTTGAATCCCTGGCTTGGGAAAAACCCCTGGAGAATGGAATAGCAACCCACTCCAGTATTCTTGCCTGCAAAATTCCATGGACAGAATAGCCTGGTGGGCTACAGGCCATAGGGTCGTAAAGAGTTCAACATGACTGAGTGACTAACACACACATACACACACACACAGAGAAAGTGACATTGCTGGGTGATGGGAAATGGACATCTTCAATGTCTCTCATTATTGCCAAATTTCTCTCAAAATGATTTTAAAAGTGTTCTTACGTGGTCAAGATCCTTGATGTTATCAGACTTTCAGCTTTTGCCTAATAGTTTTAAAATGGCATTACCTTATTTTTATAATTTACATCTGCTAATCACTAATGGAAACATTTTACCCCTATTCAGTGATAAATAGGGCTTCCATTTTCATTCTAGTCTTATAAATTTCAGAGGAATGAAATTACCTTGGCTTAGTCTCCACTGCCCTCCTCAAGAAGCCTAGAAAAGCCTTGGGCTCTGCCTTCTCAGCATGTGGCCTTTAAAGGCAATTACTTCTGTAGGGTTGAGAGTCAAAAATGGTTGTCTGAGGAGGCCTTACAAATAGCTGTGAGTAGAAGACAAGTGAAAGGCAAAGGAGGAAAAGAAAGATATACCCATTTGAATGCAGAGTTCCAAAGAACATCAAGGAGAGATAAGAAAGCCTTCCTCAGTGACCAATACAAAGAAATAGAGGAAAACAATAGAATGGGAAAGACTAGAGATCTCTTCAAGAAAATTGGAGATACCAAGGGAACATTTCATGCAAAGATGGGAACAATAAAGGACAGAAATGGTATGAACCTAACAGAAGCAAAGATATTAAGAAGAGGTGGCAAGAATATACAGAAGAACTGCACAAAAAAGATCTTCATGACCTGGAGAATCACTATGGTTTGATCATCAACCTAGAGCCAGACATTCTGGAATGCAAAGTCATGTGGGCCTTAGAAAACATCACTACAAACAAAGCTAGTGGAGGTGATGGAAATCCAGTTGAGCTATTTCAAATCCTGGAAGATGATGCTGTAAAAGTGCTGCACTCAATATGCCAGCAAATTTAGAAAACTCAGCAGAGGTTACAGGACTGGAAAAAGTCAGTTTTCATTCCAATCTCAAAGAAAGGCAATGCCAAAGAATGCTCAAATTTCCACACAATTCCACTCATCTCACACGCTAGTAAAGTAATGCTCAAAATTCTCCACCAGGCTTCAACAGTATGTGAACCATGAACTTCCAGATGTTCAAGCTGGATTTAGAAAAGACAGAGGAACCAGAGATCAAATTGCTATCATCTGCTGGATCATGGAAAAAGCAAGAGAGTTCCAGAAAAACATCTATTTCCTCTTTATTGACTATGCCAAAGCCTTTGACTGTGTGGATCCCAATAAACTGTGGAAAATTCTGAAAGAGATGGGAATAGCAGACCACCTGACCTGCCTCTTGAGAAACCTGTATGCAGATCAGCAAGCAACAGTTAGAACTGCACATGGAACAACAGACTGGTTCCAAATAGGAAAAGGAGTACTTCAACGCTGTATATTGTCACCCTGCTTATTTAACTTATATGCAGAGTACATCATGAGAAACGCTGGGCTGGATGAATCACAAACTGGAATCAAGATTGCAGGGAGAAATATCAATAACCTCAGTATGCAGATGACACCATCCTTATGGCAGAAAGTGAAGAAGAACTCAAAAGCCTCTTGATGAAAGTGAAAGAGGAGAGTGAAAAAGTTGGCTTAAAGCTCAACATTCAGAAAATGAAGATCATGCCATCTGGTCTCATCACTTCATGGCAAATAGATGGGGAAACAGTGGAGACAGTGTCAGACTTTATTTTCTTAGGCTCCAAAATCACTGCAGATGGTGACAGCAGCCATGAAATTAAAAGATGCTTGCTCCTTGGAAGGAAAGTTATGATCAACCTAGACAGCATATTACTTTGCCAACAAAGGTCTGTCTAGTCAAAGCTATGGTTTTTCCAGTGGTCATGTATGAATGTGAGAGTTGGACTGTAAAGAAAGCTGAGCACCAAAGAACTGATGCTTTTGAACTGTGGTGTTGGAGAAGATGCTTGAGAGTCCCTTAGACTGCAAGGAGATCCAACCAGTCAATCCTAAAGGAAATCAGTCCTGAATATTCATTGGAAGGACTAAGGCTGAAGCTGAAGCTCTAATACTTTGGCCACATGATGTGAAGAACTGACTCCTTGGAAAAGACCCTGATTCTTGGAAAGATTGAAGGCAGGAGGAAAAGGGGACAACAGAGGATGAGATGGTTGGATGGCATTACGGACTCAATGGACATGAGTTTGAGTAAACTCCAGGAGTTGGCAATGGACAGGGAGGCCTGGCATGCTGCAGTCCATGGGGTCACAGTGAGTCAGACACGATTGAGTGACCAAACTGAACTGAGAATCAAACTATTTAGTCAACTGTCATGCACCAAAAGACAAGTCCACCAACTTGTTAACCAATCAATCTGTCATTCCACCAACATGGCCCCAGTCTTCCAAGTTTTAGATGACATTTCTATCTTTAAGCAATGAAGACAACCTAGAAGTTCATATAATTATCTGTTACCATGCTATATGTTAGTTATTATGTAGTATTTTATCTGACATCAGATATTGATGAGATTGGGTGAGACTATGAATAGGATGAGGTGGGATGTTACTTAGAAGAAAGTGAAACGCATTGGTTTTAACCAGATGGTAAGCACCTCAGCTCAGCTGGTAAAGAATCCACCTGCAATGCACGAGACCTGGGTTCAATCCCTGGGTTGGAAAGTTGCTTTGGAGAAAGGAAAGGCTGCCCACTCCAGTATTCTGGCCTGGAGAATTCCATGGATTGTATGTATAGTCCATGGGCACTCAAAGAGTTGGACACAACTGAGCAACTTTTGCTTTTGCTTTCACTCTTCAAGCACCTTAGGATAGGAATTATGTCTGACAATAATAATAATAGGGTAATAGTTATTTGTCTATAATATATTAGGAACTATGTTAAATATTTTTATGTACAATATTTCATTTACTTTCATGAAAGTACAGTGAGGTAGGCATGCTCTCCCTTTAACAGACGAAGAAACTGAATATTTACATTCACAGAACAGCTTTAAAAACCAATTTCACAAAAAAGGAGAAAAGATTTAAATAGGCAATTTACTGAAGAGATATTGGTGCAAAGAAGCTCAACATTATTACCCATTAGTGAAATTCAGATAAAACCATAATGAAATACCTTTACCCAACTATTAAAATGACTTGTTAAAAATGACTGATGACACTCAGTGCTTACTGGCTGATTTGTGTTGAGGTTTGACAGAAAACAAAATAAAAAAAAAAAAAAAGAATGTTGATCAACTGAAAGTGTCATACATTGTGGCGAGAAAACAATATGGTACAATCACTTTGAAATTCTTTGGCAATTTCTTTTGAAGCTATTCACTCACTATATGACCGAGTGATTACAGTCTTAGATATTTATGTAAGAGAAGTGAAAATATACACCCACACAATGGACGATACCTATACACAAATAGTTGTAGTGGCTTTACTCAAAATCATCAAAACTGGAAACAATACAAAAATCTATCCACTAGTAAATATACAAACAAATGGAATACTACTCTGCAATTTAAAAGATATGTACTTGTCATACATAAAACAGAATAAATCTGAAAAACATCATGCTAAGTGAAAGAAGCCAAACTCAAAGGGTTATAATTTGTATGATGCTATTTATGTATCATTTGGAAAAGGTAAAACTAGAGAGTCAGAAATTAGATTACTGGTTACCTGGGGATGGGGATGAGAACAGGACTTTGACAACAAAGGATCAATAAGAAACTTTCTGGGAAGACAGAAATGTTCTTCACATTAGTTGTGATGTGTTTATATGCCTGTACACTTTTACCAGAATTCATCAAACTGGACTTTTAAAAAAGATAAATTTAACTGTATATAAACTCTATTTTAATAAACTCTGGCTTTTAAAAAAAGTTCCTGGGTGATATTTATATATATATGTGTGTGTATATATATATACACATTTTTTTTTAATATGGGAATTCCCAGTATCTTAGAATAGGGCCTGGCACATAGTAGGCATTCAACAAATTAGTACTGAGTTAATTAAGAAGAAAGATGATGCCTTGATCATGATAATAACATATTTTGCCTATTTCCTAGTTTTCTTTAGAATAGTCCAGCCATGATCACTCATCCCTGGCACCACTTCTGTAAACTTACACTTAGGCAAGTGATATTTCTGTGAAGCTGACCCATGAGTAATTTCTGAGTAGGTATTAAAATACCCTCACGTCTACAAGTCTAATATATTAATAAATGTGCTGTTTTCAATAAGACATCTAAATTTGCATGCACCATCCTACTTATTATGTTCAGTACTCAATTTTTTAATGTTTCTTGGACACTAGCCAGTACGTCTGAGTCCCTAGTTAGTTCATCTATTACTTTCTCGCCACAATAGATTTGGGTTTCCGCCAAGAAATGGACTAATATTGCATACAAAACTCTATAATGCATTTCCTGATTTTCTGATATTTCCTTTCTGAGTTGGGGGGGGGGGAATACACGCACACACACATGCCACACACACACAAATCCTATCTATACATACAGTCTATCCAAGGTAGGTAAACATTTTTTATTGCCATTATTAATATCAGATGCCTCCTATAATCCAAATGTTTGCCTGTCCATTTACGTGATCCTCTCACCCTGAGGACTGGAAGGGAACAATGAGTTGTAAAATCTGATAATGATCCAAGATGATGCCTCTATGTGGGGAAAAAAAATCAGGATTGTAGGAGCCCTCATTTCCACAGGAAAGCACATCGTCTGCATATCATTTGGCACATTCTCAGTGTCTTAATTTCAATGGTTCCCAAATGAGATGCTCTTGAAGCTGGAAAAGGTTCTGTGTTGAAGAGGGGGCATTTGCCTCCCCCACCTTTATTCCCTTAAAACATAAGTGCAGAACTAATGAATCCTATTAAAGATACTTCTAGAAATGCTTCTGATTTGTATCTGATGACTAACTAACCTATTATTGCACTTCTTGGGCAGAGATTAATGGGAAATTCTTAAAGAATAAAGACTCTAACAAGCCTTAGAAATATGTGTGGGCCTGGGCTGTATCATGTGACCTCAGAAAGCCGAACCCTGGCTGTTAATATCCTTGACTAATGAACCAAGGCTACAGTCTGTGCTTGCAAAGTGTCAAGAAATAAGTAACCAGAGAGGTGACCTTTTAACATGCTTCTAAATGTAATTTTTAACAGAACAGTGTCAATAAGTTCAAAATCCCATATGCTTTTGATCTGATATGGAACTGTGATACATCAATATCAGACAGCAAAAGGAAGGAAAGAAGAAAAGCTGGAGAGAAAGAATAAAAAAGGATCTAAAAGGATAATCTACAACTATGATACTAAACACCTTTCCTCCATGAAGGTAAATATATAAGAAATCCTGGTTTACTATTTCAACATTATCACCACCATGAATATGTAATTAATAATAAAAATCACAGAGTATTTCTACTAATTCCTTTCACAGCTGTTATCAATTCCTAGATCTTAGATATATTGGATGACCTAGAAACTATTCTTCTCCCCCTCCAGCTCCTGAATTTTCCATTATTAGATTTAATCCTAGAATGTAGACTCTAGTGTTCAATAGATTTGGGGTCAATTTCCAGTTCTGGCACAAACTGTGTGACTATTTATATTGCTTGAGTTCTGTAGAACCTCAGTCTTTTCCTCTATAAAATGGGAGCACTAATAGGCTCTTTGTTGGATCACTGTGAAAATTAAATGGAAAAAATTGTATGAATCTTTTTTTAGCACAATGCCTGTTAAATCAGAAGAGTTTTGAACTGTTATTATTGCCATGACCACTAGTATTAGTTTGTTATTGATATTATTACTAGAATTTCCTCTATTCAATTCCTATTATTCCACCTTCCCCATTAAAGGACCATAAGGACTATCTGTTTAAATATAGTCTCATAACCTTCTCTGTGCTCCTCACAGTGCCCAGCAAATCACCCTGGGTAGCTGAAAATGTGAAGGGAAAAAAAAAAAAAAAGAGTGAGCATGGTATATTTCATGTTTAGGCCCTGCTGGTTATGTTTCTTTACAATATCAAATATATACCTAATATGGCTAAACACATACAAAAAGAAAAAGAAGTTTTAAGGTGTGTACTATTGGAGAGATTTACTTTTTTTCCCTATTTTATCTCTTTAATCAGTGATAATGCCATTATTTAAATGTATCCAAGTTTCAATGATCTTGACTTCAAAACCATAAATGTGATAAAATGTGTATTAAATGTGTTTTAAAAATGATCTGTCGGCCAAAGAAAGATCATTCTTTTAGTATCGGGTAACATTCTATCTTTCCAAATGGCTAATAGTAACATTTGGAGTATTTTGGAAACCGTAGTCTTTAACATTCAACTCTAGCAACAATTCGTGACTGTTCTCTTTCAACTCCAACTGGACCAGCAAATGTTGATGGGTGTTCTTCAGTGGGTCAGTTCTAAGCTAGATTCTCTCTCTCCAGGGATTTACAGCCTACAGTGGAGGGGCATTACAATATCATATGGTAAGTACTAAGGCACAGCAACTAATTCTTCCTGAGAAAAAAAAGAGTAGTGAACAGAGCTTTACCTGCTTAGAATTGGAGCTGAGTCTGAAAACAGCCATTGATTAATTTATTCAGCATAGCATAATAAGTGGCCAAAAGATGCAGTAGTGAAGAGCAAGAACCCGGGAGCCTGACTGCCTGTGTTTGGATCCTGGCTGTGCCACTGGCTGGCTATGTGTCCTGACAGAATATTTACCTCTACATGCCTTGGTTTCCAGGCTTCCCAGGCGGCACTGGTGGTAAAGGACCTGCCTGCCAATGCAGGAAACATAAGAGAGGTGGGTTCAGTCCCTGGGTAAGGAAGATCCCCTGGAGGAGGGCATGGCAACGCAATTCAGCATTCTTGTCTGGAGAATCCCCATGGACAGAGGAGCCTGGTGGCCTACATTCCACAGGTCGCAAAGAGTCGGACACGACTGAAGTGACTAAGCACGCATGCACACCTTGGTTTCCTCACCTGTGTACTGAAGATAACAAAAGAATTGTGCTACTGGATTAAATAAGTTGTTTGGCAGGTGGTAATCACCATGGAAGTATGTACAGATAAATAAACGAATAGGTAATCTTTTCTGACAATCCTTCAGTAGATCCACACAGAGATCCCCAATCTCAAAATGTTTATAGTGTCTCAAGGTTGGGTGCATGAAAGATGCGGAGGTAAGGAGACAGCGGCAAACAGCAAGCGTAGTAAACAAGCAGTTACACACGTGCTATGGAAACAAGAGCACGTACAGTAGGGTAAGGGGATCAGGAATGTGACACAGGAACAGAGCTGCAATTTTAAACGAGATCATCAGGCCAGGCTCATTGAGAAGGAGACTTTAGATCAAACAGTAGAAGGAGATGCTAGAGGGAAGAAAGCAGATTTGGGGTGTTGTGTAGGAGAAGGATGGAGTTGGGGAGGAAACAGATGATAGGCTAGTTCTAAGGTGGTTGGAGAGGGTCTAGGCTGTTGAAGTAACAGTGAGGAAGTTAGTGTGGCTGGGGTGAGGGGGTGAGCAAGGGGAGAGCAGGAGGCCACTAATGAAATCTCTAGATTTCACTCCAGAGTGTGGATAAGGAGCCATTAGAGCCCTTTAGGAGAGGAATAGAGCAGTGGCATGATCTGACACTGTTAAAGCGTTGCTCTGGCTATTGTACTGAAAACAGACTTTAGAAGACAAACCCGGAAGTGGGGAGACTTGTTAGGCACATTTTGCAATAACCCAGGTCAGTAGTGATGGTGCCTAAGACCAGGTGCTGAGAGGAATTCAGATTCTGGACATGTTTTGAAGGAAATGTTCTCATTTCCTAACGGACGGGGTGTGGCGTGTTAAATAAAGAGAGGAGCCCAGTGGTGAAGAATCCACCTGCCAAAGCAGGAGATGCAGGTTCAATCCCTAGGTCAGGAAGATCCTTGGAGGAAGAAATGGAAAGCCATTCTGATATTTTTGCCTGGGAAATCCCATGGGCAGAGAAGCCTGACAGGCTACAACCCATGGGTCCAAAAGAGTTGGACATAACTGAGAGACTGAGCACAATCACAGAAGCAAGAGGCCAGCAGAGCCATGTGGGTTCTGACAGATGAACAAGCTGGTGCCTATGCCCTGGACTGAGGGCTGTCCTGTTGTTATTCAGTCACTAAGTTTTGTCCAACTCTTTGCGACCCCATGGACTGCAGCATTTTAGGCTTCCCTGTTCTTCACTTTCTCCCACAGTTTGCTCAAACTCATGTCCATTGAGTCCGCAATGCTATCCAACCGTCTCATTTTCTGTTGCCCCCTTCTCCTCCAGCTCTCAATTCTAAATGGAAGGAAGCATTAAGACAGATGAGGAGCATGGCAGCAGCCAGGAATAAGATGGTGTAAGGGAAAAACACATTCCTCTCTGTCTGTCCTTTATCATCATTCTCCTCGACTACCCTACCTCACTCGGACACCAAATGTGTGAGGTTTTTGCATCAAGCAATTCTGTGTCATTGCTGGATGTCCTACAATTTAACTCAGTTATTCCCACAAAACTGCACCCTACTCACTGCCGCCTCCGTCCCCCAACACATACATGTATTTCAGAAGCAAACTGCAAGTCCAGGTTGTCACCTATCTTCTAACCAACTGGCTATAGACTGAAGGTTCTCATACCCTTCTCCTGGAGCTCAATTAATTTGTCAGAGTGGCTCACAGAACCCAGGAACACAGTTCACTTACTAAATTACTGGTTATTAGCAAACAACATAACTCAGGAAGAGCAAGATAGAAAAGAAGCAGAGGATAGGCACGAAGAAAGGGACATGGAGCTTCCACACGCTCTCCAAGCAACCCAGTCTCCCAACATCACCATGTTCCCCAAACTGGAAGCATTCAAAAACCCTACCTTTTGGTTTTTATGGAGGCTTCATTACATAGACATGATTGATTAAATCACTGGTCATTAGTGACTGATCTCAATCTCCACCTCAGAGATCTGGGGGGTGGGCCTAAAAGTTCCAACCCTCTAATCCTGTGACTCCTTGGCAAAGGATCCCCATTTAGGTCCTTCCAGGAGTTCTCACATTAACATCAACTCAGGTATGGTTGAAAGGGGTTGTCATGATTATCAAAAACACCTTTATCCTTCTTATCATTTAGAAATTCCAAGGATCTTAGGAGCTCTGTGCCAGAAATGGGGATAAAGACCAAATATATTCATCTTTTTATAAATTGCAATATCACAGATGGAGAAAGAGAAGGATATGAGCATAATAAGAGAAGCAGAATAGTGCCATATCTATATTATATTGTACCCTACATGCAGAGCTCAGGAACTTGGGCTTAATTGTACAGGCAGTGAGGAGCTGCTGAAGGATTGCAGGAGGGAAATAACCTGATTGCCCCTGGAGAACAATGTCTTCTAACAGAATGTGGTCTCTGGACAGCAGAGTGATGCTGGTGGTGATTGGGAGTGAGGCTGCTACAATGGTTCTCTTCATATCTGAACTAAAGTTAGTTTCAGTCAAGAAGCAAAAACTACAGGGTTTGAGAGAGACTTTTCTAGGATGAAATTGACATACCCAATTGAGTTTGGGTTGTAGGCTTGGAGAGGGATGAGTAGTAAAGAAAATAAAATAGGGGTCACAAGACAATGAGATTTAAGACATTAGCAAGCCCAACTAGTTCAATTTTCTTGCTACTTTTTTTTTTTTTTTAATCCCATCTGGTTCTTCTTATTTTAGAAGTCTTGGAGTTTGAGGGATCTCTCCTGATTCCTGGATTTTACTTAGAGAAATCCTTCACTAAGCATGAAGAAGGTAAGATAATCTATCTCCCTAAGAGGAATGAGAAAGGCCTTTTCATTTGGAATATTTAAAACATGGCATAATTGTTAGGAGGTGAGGAAAGGGAGAGCAGGGCTTAAGGAGGGAAACAACACTCTCCAGAGCTTCCTGCCAAGTGAGAGAAGAATTCTCAGAGCCTCCAAAGGAGGCCAAGATGTTTACCCCTCCTTGCTGAATTCCCCCTGGGAAGGGTTTGCAGTCCAAAGCTTAACCCCTGACAATTCCTGGGTGGGCTTGTCTAGCCTGAGGCAGAAGCCAGTCCTGTTGGCCATACTGAAACAACTTTTTAAAATCCTAAGAGAGAAATTGGATTTGGAGGAGTCTGTTTGACAAGAACTATAAATAATTTTTTTAAATCTAGAGGCAGAGAAAGGGGGGGGGGAAAGGATATTTCATATCTGTCCCTACTAAACCAGTAAATAAATACAGAAAGACTCAGATACTTCTCACTCATTGTTTTTAAAGTGTTAGCTGACAAGAGCTAATACAATTAAGGACTACCTACAATCAGCGCTCCTTTTGAATTTAAATGAAGAAATTCTCAATGATAAAGGATCCCTCAAGGCCCAACTGAATCTCCCTTTTAGAGCTGAGCTTCAAGAAAGTGCGTATGTGCAGCCTATTTGTGTGTATGTACCAGTCCATCCTAAAGGAGATCAGTCCCGAGTGTTCATTGGAAGGACCTATGCTGAAGCTGAAACTCCAATACTTCGCCACCTTATGCGAAGAGTTGACTCATTGGAAAAGACCTTGATGCTGGGAGGGATTGGGGGCAGGAGGAGAAGGGGACGACAGAGGTTGAAATGGCTGGATGGCATCACTGACTCGATGGACAGGAGTTTGGGTAAACTCCGGGAGTTGGTGATGGACAGGGAGGCTTGGCATGCTGCGATTCATGGGGTCGCAAAGAGTCGGACATGACTGAGCGACTGAACTGAACTGATGTGTGTGTGTGTGTGTGTGTGTGTGTGTGTGTGTTAGTCACTCAGTCCTGTCCGACTCTTTGTGACCCCATGGACTGTAGCTCGCCAGGCTCCTCTGTCCATGGGATTCTCCAGGCAAGAATACTGGAGTGGGTTGTCATGCCATTCTCCAGGGGGATCTTTGACTCAGTGATCAAACCTATTTCTCCTGCATCTCCTGGATTGCAAGCAAATTCTTTACCTACCTACTCACCATATATATGTATGGGCTTCCCTGGAGGCTCCCTCAGATGGTGAAGACTGAACAGCACGACCACTCATATACATACATATATATACATATTCTCAAAGAACATTACCCAAATAGACTGAGCGGTCTACATCATCTTTATTGTCTTCCATTGTCATTATCAACAATCACCGAGCCCATTTTGAAGCTAGGTTGCCTGATTTGCAAGAATTAACTCATTATTATCATACCCATATTGCTGATAAAGAAACTGAGTTTGCAGTAAATTCAGACAACAGCTCAGTGAGATCAACAGTTATTGGGAAGCTGCTAGCAACCAGGGACTGAGCCAGAAGCTTTCAAACATTCAGATGGATATTATTTTCCCCATTTCACAATAAAGTTCAAGGAGCTTTGTACCTTGCCCAAGGTCATCCTGTTTGTAATGCAAATGCCCCAGTTGTCCTTCATTTAAACCAAATACAATTTCTCCCCAAATACGAAGAGTGTGTGGAAGGCCCTGTTTCCTTTCCAATAGATATTTGTTGCGTTTCTTCCCTGTGAATTCAGAGAGGAGGTGAAAACTAGATATGTCCCTGTCTATCCTCTTGATCAAATTAATCATTGAAATCTCATTACCTTTGCCAGCAAATGATCTAAAGATGGGCATATGACTGATTTGCTTCTGGCCTACAAGGTAAAGTTGGAGGTCTGCTGAGGAGGACAATACTCCTGGAATAAAAAACACAAACCTTCAAAAGGACAAGACCTTTGCCAGCCTTCCCTCTGGAAAGCGGAGGCAAGACTTAGAGCTGTGGCAGCCATCTTCTGGTTCTAAAATAACAACCATAGGAGGCAAGTCCCAAAGCCAATAGACAGAAGATAACAGAGAATAAAGAGACACAACCAATGCCTGTGCCCATTTTGACATTTCTGAGTCACTGCACTAAACTTGGGCTATCTAAGTCTGCTGCTAGGTTTTCTTTGCTCGCTTTTTTGCCATTGAATACTTCCCTAACTAAGGCATAGAGCTGCTGGTCTTGCCTGTGGTTGCGGAACAGAGCAAAGATTGTATCCACCAAAGGTAGCTCATCACCCAGGATTTACTTGTACTAATCAATAATTTTCAGCTTTTTGTTGCAGAGTACTTTCTGGTTTAGAGGAATGGCTGAGAAACGATGATATGCCACAGCACTGGTGATAGCTAACTGTGAGTACATTCTAAGGCAAAAGGAAAACAAAAGTAAGCTGCCACCAGGAATCCCTGGTCAAGTACTACATAGGCAATGTTTAGATTAGATTACATCAACATTATGACAAAAAGAACTAATTACACGAATTAGCTTTAGTTGAGTACCTACCCTGTACTCCATGTCATGCTTAGCATTTTATATTTACTATTTGATTTGAATATCACTTTTAGGTGATATATCAATCACTATTTTAAAAGACAAGAAGTAAAGCTTAAAAGTAGTAACTGGTGCAACCACAGATGTCCAGTGGTACAGTCAGGATTTAAATAAAGGTCTTTCTTATCACAAAGGTACCTGGTATCTTTAAAATAAATCAATGAAATGATTGTCACACCAATGGTTGGATGTCTTTTATTGATTGATTACCTGAATAAACTATGAACACCATTGAAAACCAAGTTCATCAAAGTTGTTCAACTAAGGGACCATACCCATGAAGACTGTTGTACATTGCAAGACTGGAATCCTATGGACCATGTTTCCTTTTGATATCCTGTTACCTGGGTCTTGTGTAGTTCAGTTCAAAAAACCATCTCACCTTTGCCTTGAGGATGTAAAATTGACCTACAGATATTCCCTGTCTTCGAATTGTTTTCAGTCTAGCTGTAGAAACAAATACATGCATAAGTAGCATGCCTGGCACCTTGGAGGTAATCCATAAATACTGCAGGAATAAATAACTGGAATAAATTAATAAATGGGCAAAACAGCTGGCTGACTAGATTTTGTTTTATTTTCAGTAGTTGATTCTCACTGTGTCACCCTTAAGGCTTTGGTAAGTGCCTCACTGCTGCTGCTGCTGCTGCTGCTGCTAAGTTGCTTCAGTTGTGTCTGACCCTGTGCAACCCTATAGATGGCAGCCCACCAGGCTCCCCCTTCCCTGGGATTCTCCAGGCAAGAACACTGGAGTGGGTTGCCATTTCCTTCTCCAATGCATGAAAGTGAAAAGTGAAAGGGAAGTCGCTCAGTCGTGTCAGACTCTTCTCGACCCCATGGCCTGCAGCCTACCAGGCTCCTCCGGCCATGGGATTTTCCAGGCAAGAGTACTGGAGTAGGGTGCCATTGCCTTCTCCGGTCTAACTGCTACAACTAGCTATTTCTCCCTCAATTTGATTTTGCAGTAATAATTGCAAGAAAAAATAGCTCTCAAAAGAAAACACTTTCCTGTCCAAGAACATAGTGCCTGATTGTGTCACTGATATCTCTGCCACATGCACCTCAACCACATGGATGGCAAGAGAGGCCTCAGTGCAATATGTTGTCACTTGGTTTTCATTCAAAAACCATCATAGGGCTGCTGCCCCTTGCTGTTAATGCTTTCAGGGAAACAAATACACAAAGCACTTGAAAAACTACTGTGGGATGATATAATTGTTAGTT
Organism: Bison bison bison; assembly: GCF_000754665.1. Classification (NCBI taxonomy): domain Eukaryota; kingdom Metazoa; phylum Chordata; class Mammalia; order Artiodactyla; family Bovidae; genus Bison; species Bison bison. The sequence continues at coordinate 2,948,095 of NW_011495046.1, read as the reverse complement.
AGATAACTGAAAATACCAGTGAAAGAATGAAAACATTTATGATGTGTATTTGACTTGGAATTTTTATTTGAAACTGAACAGGTAAGAAATATAACCAATGAGTCTTTTGGAAATACATCGTCCATGCTCCAGTGGAGGTAGTTTACATTCTCCCTTTGCTTCTTTGATTATATATCCATCTGAGTGAGGTGGTGGAAGTTGAAAGTAGGGAAAAGAGCAGCTTATATACATATTCAAAGGTGATTTGTGTATTAATTGCTTTTATTACACAAACATGTACTAAGCAACCCCCTTCCCCCAGACAAGGTAATGCAATAGTAACTAAAAATCCTGTTCTCACATTGCCAACAGCCTATTCAATATATTCCAGATACTATTCTTTTAACAGGTCCCAAACTCAGCTACATTTTATTTCTAATTCCTAACCCCAAAGTTCTGCCCTAAGTCCAAGCCTCAGTTCATCTTAACAGTGTTCATCTCAATTAAAAGAAATTCTTGTATTTATCTTTTATAGCTTGTCTGTTATCTACTATGTCAAGTCCCTAAGCTTACACATATAAATATAACCTCATATATTTTTCAAAAGTCCACCCTGCCATCCTTGACTATTATCTTGAGAGGCAATGTGACATTGAGGTTAAAAGCTCATAGTCTGGATATAAGTGTGAATTCAAAGTCTGCCTGACCCTATGCTTCAATGGCTGTGTGACCTTCAGAAAATGACTTAACCTCACTGAACTTATGTCCACATCTGTGGAATAGGGATGACAGTGGAATTCACTTTGTTCAGTAGTTGTCTTAGATAGTGCTTGGTATGTGGTAAACTTCCTAAACACATGGTATTTTTTGCAGCAGTAGCAGAGGGAGGAGGTGGGTAAATGCTGTACCTATTGGATAAATGAAAATTTATTATTTCTTACAATAGGAAAATAAGAATTAACTCAGCAGCTCAACAATGTCATAAAAAGTCTAGGTTCTTTCTGCTCTTCCACATGGTCAGATGTTTTGCAACATCTTATCTGAGCATGAAGATAATTAGTGGAAGGAGCTGTCCAGCCCAGTATCTCTTCATAAAAGGAAAGAAACATTTTTCTCAAAAACTCCTAGCAAAATTCTCTTTGCATCCCATTGTTCAGATTATGTCCCGTGATATACCCTTAGTCAGTCACTAGCAAATTAAGTGGATTTTCCACAAATGCCTTAACTAATCAGGATTTATTCCCAAATGGGGGGTGCTTCACTGAGAAGTGGATGCGCAAACACAACTGGAATTTCATTACGGATGAAAGTAAGAATTGGGCTGCTGGGCAGGGTGTTAACAGTGACCACAATAAGTACATAGTTGTAGTTCAGGTCTTCATTGCTTCTTGTATGGATGACCACAATAGACTCTGAACTAGCTGGCTTAACCCTGCTTCCTTTCCTCCCCAATCCATTTTCAATAAAGTTGCCATGTCTTTCTAAAATACACACTTGATGCCTCCTTAAACTTTCACTTGTCTTTCTAAATACATGACAAAATGCAGATTCATCAGCATAGCAGTGTAAGTCCCTTATGCACAGTACAAGCTTTTATTTCCAGCTTCCTGATGCCTATATTGCTCCATTTACTCAAACACACACAGGCACCTTACACTTTCAGTTACACAAATACAACAGCAACGTCCACAGTTCCAAGCCTTCTACTTGCTTCTCCTTTACTTACAGTAGTGTTCTCTCTATCCACATCCAGCTGGTTAAATCTCATTTATCCTTCAATAGGCATGTGTGCTCAGTTGTTTCTGACTCTTTGAGACCCCATGGACTGTAACCTTCCAGACTCCTCTGTCCATGGGATTTTTCCAGGCAAGAATACTGGAGTAGGTTGCCATTTCTTCCTCCAGGGGAATCTTCCTGACCCAGGGATTGCACCTGCATTTCCTGCATCTCCTGCATTGGCAGCCAGATTCTCTACCACTGAACCGCCTGGGAAGCCCCATCCTTCGACATACTTCTTACTGTTACCTCCACTCTGAAGCCACAGGTTGAATTTGTCACTTACTCTAGGCATCCCGGCATCACAATATGTCCAGAAAAGAGAATGAAGAATACTCCCTTGGAGAAAATGACCTCAGAAAGAAAAACACCTATCATTGTAAGCTTTTTGTCATTATTCGAATTCTAAAAATATGGTCGTGATATATTAAATATCATTATATATATATTTTTTATTTTAATTTAATGTAAAAATAATATTAAATATCTATTTGCAGGTAAATTCATATCAAAATAAATAATACATATGAGAATGATACCACCCACCTAGTAACATTTTTATAAGGGTTATATAAGTTAATAGGTACAAAAAACACAGCCTAATGCTGACAAAAAGTGTTTTATACCTTGACATCACTTTACAGCTATTTGCAAAGGAGGAAAGGAAAGATATAAGCATCCGAATGCAGAGCTCCAAAGAATAGCAAGAAGAGATAAGAAAGCCTTCCTCAGCGATCAATGCAAAGAAATACAGGAGAACAACAGACTGGGAAAGACTAGAGATCTCTTCAAGAAAATTAGAGATACCAAGGGAACATTGCATGCAAAGATGGGCTCGATAAAGGACAGAAATGGTATGGACCTAACAGAAGCAGAAGATATTAAGAAGAGGTGGCAAAAATACACAGAAGAACTGTACAAAAAAGATCTTCATGACCAAGATAATCACGATGGTGTGATAACTCACCTAGAGCCAGACATCCTGGAATGTGAAGTCAAGTGGGCCTTAGAAAACATCACTAAAAACAAAGCTAGTG